>NW_027397072.1:74266799-74525596 GCF_003265705.2 Callorhinus ursinus
CACACACACACACACACACACACACACACACACACACACACACACACTCTCACTCACACTCTCTCTCTCTCTCTGAAGTTTGAGAAGTATTACTCTAAAACAGTGGTTCTCAAAGCGTGGTACCCTGACCAGGGGCCTCGGCCTGAGAACTTAAGAATGTAAATTCTGGGGCCTCATCCCAGACCTACAGAGTCAGAAACTCTGGGGGCTGAGGCCCAGCAAGCTGTATTTGTACTTTCACCAGCCCTCCTGGTGATGCTGATGTTAAGACCCACTGCTCTGGAGTCTAGAACGTGACTCTGTATTGCCCAAGCCACAAGTAATGATTATAAGAACAGCACCTGACTTCAAAAGAGAAGCTGAAGTCACCCTTGGGCTCCCATGCAAACAATTATACATAAATTCAGGTATCTCTTTATAACTCATGTCATAGAAAAACTAATCAGGAGTGGCAGGGAGGAATTAAAAAACAAAGCAACCTGGGATCCTTAGAAAAGCATAGGCCAATGACGGATGTTCATCGAAACATCCAAGACATTCAACATGTTGGTTGTGTTCCGTACACTCTCCCTGAGATGGCAACCGAGTTTACATTTGAGAATTCTATTATAGCATTTTACATTTCTTTCAAGCAAAACACAATTGCTTAGAATAGTCTATCATGTCAAGTATTTCCTAAAATGGGGAGGTGGGGGAGGGGAAAAAGAAGAAAAGCCACTCCAGGGTGGCACTGTAGGACCCGACACCGTTCTCATGAGCAGTTACTGTTAGGCTTTTTGAGGTCCTGAATTCTTCTGAGACCTGGAGAAAAGACCTTCTGCCCTTAAAATGTGCGCCCAGAATGCACAGAAAATTCTGCACTCAGTGTCAGGAAGTCAAGGCCCCTATAGGCCAATGGGTCTGATGCCAAGGATGCCTATTCTGGTAGAGAAAGCAGGCAGAAAGAGCAGAATGCAGCAACCTCAGGGGGGAGAACCGTTCAGACCCCACAACAAATCCTGGCTTCCTCTCTCACCAGCTGAACGACAAGCAGAGATTCATATTCCCCTGAAAAAGTGGATGTGGGAAGGCCAGTTTAATTGCTGCCATGCTACAGGTAAGGAAACTGAAATCTGGAAAAGTAAGGTACTAGTCTAGGTGGGCCAGTGACAGGGTCAATCTTTAAATCTCAATGGCCTTTCCACTGGCCCATCTGCTACACATGAGGATGCAAGAATGCAGCCTTTCCCACAGGTCCAGGACAGCCAGGCACACCGGTCTCATCTTTACTGCCCACCCTTTAGAGCCCATCTCCTACACAGCCAAGTCCTGCCATCTGTGACCACTTGTCCCCTCCCATCCAGGGAAGGCCCATCTCTGCCTGCAAGCCTCTATTCCAAGCCAGGTAGGGTTGGCCAGCCCATCCTTTAAGCCTCAATGAATCCTGAACAGAAAGAGGTCTTAAATCACTAACACGTATTGTGCCAACTGTTGTAATGCCTATTCCCACAACCAAAAGCGTGAGCTCCTTGCGAGTAGAGTTGTGTGACTCATCGCTGCATCCCCAGAGCTGGCCAGTGAGCACTCCAGAGCGGAGGAGGGGAGGCCAGGCACCACTCCAGCCTGCAGAGATTCAGTGGAGGAGCCTTCGGGTCTTCGCAAGTGTTCGTTTGCCCTGCTGGGGGTTTGCAGACAAGTTGGTCTCCAGGACTGAACATTAAATCCCTTGAAGATGCAGGGGCGTTTTCCTACCTTTATGTGGGAAGCACCAAGGCCCATGTTATATAGGCATTATATATACAGTGCGTGGCCCTGAGACCCTCCACTGTCCTGAAGAGTCAAGTTCTTCCAAACAAAGTAGCCACGGTGTCTAGGCTGAAGGCTAACAGATATCAGGAAATGAATTCCACACACCCAACTTTCAGGAACTCCAGACACACATTGACAGGACAAACTGCAGTTCCAGCTGCCCTCTTCCACAACCTCACACCTACTGTCCCCAGCTTCTCCCTCCTCCGCCAGCAGAGCCCCAGCAAGCTGGGGGAAGGGGCGGCGATGCCTACAGGCACCAGGGAGTAGAATAGAGAACCAGGAAGGCTCTTTGTTCTCAGCCACAATGCTGTCCTGGGGTGGGAGGGTACCTGCGTTTCCAGCATCCGATGTAGCTTCTGCAGAGCTTGCAGAGGACGTAGCTTCTCCTGAGCTGGGAACCCAGGGGTATGCTCAATAGGTGATTATGAACGCACATGTGCATGCAAGAGTGCTCCCACGCCCATGCGTGTAAACGCAGGTGCACGCACCCATAAGTACAGCCTTGGGGGCTGGAACTGAGTTGATGTTAGTAATTAGCTATCTGCCCTGAGTCCTAGCACACACAAAGCCCTGGGTATTGTGCCCTTATTCATAACACCTGTAGGGGGATGATGGCTTCCCAGCACTGCAGCCTTTGGGAATGGGCCTCAGAGGTCAGTGACTCAGAGTCCAGCTCCGGGGGCACTCACAGCCCAGAGGGCCAGGCAGAGAGACCCTTGCCCCTCAGGCTGCACCTTGATGCCTTCTTATACACACTGCCATCTTCCCTCCTGACAGTCTGGTTGAAGAGCTGTTGATCCCGAGAACGAGGCAGAGAACAACCTAAGAGAGGCCTAATGTACCGCTAAGCTGTACAACCAGAGACAGTCCTATGGGGCTTCAGAAAGGGGACCAAGCCCCACCTGCTGCAGGCCCCGGGGTGCTAGGGAAGAGGTGAGACCTGCAAACGGGAGGGAGGAGGTAGTCATATACACTAGGAGGCAACACGATGAGGAATTCAGATGAACAGATTACAAATATAAGCTCAGGACAAAAATGTCACTGAGCTAAAAGGATATGGGGGAAAGCAAAAGTCCTTTGCTCCCATTCCAACTTTTCAGAGGTAAAATTTTGTGTGCGTACACAAGTCTAGCCTGTATATGTGTGTTTCTTTTTGCACGAATGGGATCATGTCATAATCTATTTCAACTTACTTATTTTACTTAACCATTTGTTTTGAACATCTCTCTCAGCCTAAAAACTTGTAATGGTTGCTTATTCCATTATAGGGAGGTACAAAATGGCCCTTAGCTATAGGATTTTCACTTGTTTCCAATATTTCGCTGTTTCAAATCCAGCAATTTGTCTTTGCCAGAGGGCTAAACCTGCAGGAGAATTTCTGGATCAAGGGAAACTCCAGGTACATTCCCGCCAACAGTTCAAATGGCACTTACTGAGTACCTACCATGTGCAATAAAACAGCTCTTATTTGAATGACACTGAAAGTAAACTGATCATGAGCACCTGACCCCAAGTAGGAAGAGGCCATTTAGTGAGAAATGAATTTCTACTCTTTCTGTATTTTTTCTATTGTACATATATTTTTATGATAAATATTAAATGTGCAATCTAACACTTGAGTTATAAAACATTACTGCAGAACAGGTAATTACATGGCATATTTACCCCAATCTAGTACACATCATAAATTCTCTTCACTGTCTTTAGCACAATCCAGTGTGTGATAAATTATGTGCGTAAAAAAAAAAATCATCCTGCGCTTTTTTAGAATTCTCTCCCAGGTCTTGCAAGGATTGCCTGTGGGAGTCAGAACCAAATTAGTCTCTAGCCTCAAACCCAACCCCACCCCTAATATCAGCCCCAGCATCAGGCAATAGCTCAGCTTGCTGCTTTCCCAGCCAGAAACCCAGTGAGGAGGAAAAGCAGGGCTCTCCACTTGGGTTCTGATTTCCTGAAAAGCCAAATTCTCACTGCTCTCCCTCCCCAGACCCTTTCTCTGCCCCCACCCTTTTATCAAAAGTGAAAGTCACTGCAGCAGTACCACAAGCCTCGGCATCAAAGATCCGCGTTACTCACTGGTTCCCAGAAAAGCACTTGTCTGGGACACGGGTTAAGGAGCAGCCAAGAAGGGGTCATTGATCTCTGTCTCCAGGGCTCCGTGGCTTTGGCTCTGGGAGGGGCCAGAGCTTTCCAGATGTTCCGCTGAAGGGCTGGACTGGTGCCAGGGGGAGCCCTGCAGACCTACAAAGGGACGCCTGTTCCCCGAGGGTGCACCATTCGAAATCAAAAGCTCTCTGAGGAGAGCACCCTCCAAAGTGGGCAGGGCCTTCACGGAGACTTCTGTGGTGTCCTCCCTCCACGTCCTCACCCAGCTCTGGTGCTCCATCACTTCCACGACACCCCTCCCCCAGCATTCACACGCACACACATTTCCCCCCAAACTACCAGCTCTGGTTTCTACAGCAACAAAGCAAAAGCCAATAGGGTTTGAAAAAGCAGCAAACTTGACGGCAACCATGCAGAAGGGCAGAGAAAAAAAGCCTGGGAAACTCTGGTCTCACCCTAGAAATCTGCCCTCAGAGGAGTGCCAGCCCACCAGGGGCCCGAGCTACAAATCTAAAAACCGAGCTCTCGGCTCCCAAGGGTGCAATTCCCTTCCTGTGGCTCCACCCACCCTCGCTGGAAAGGAAAAGGCCAGAGATACACTGAACAATACACGAGTTTGAAAGTTATCTGAACAGGGAGCAAATCCTAAATACGGCATTTGGACAACTGCACAGCAATTGCTATCATGACTGCTATGAACACCATTGATTCCCTCATTCATTTGCACAAACATTTTTGAGTCCCTACTATGTGCCGGGCATTAGTGCAGGTTGCTAGGAATGCAATGATAAACCAGTAAGAGAAAGTTCTTGCCCTCTGGAGCTTACAAACTGGAAAGACAAATAGATGATAAGTGAACAAAGTGTCTATCATAATTTCAAAAGGTACCAAGTGCAATGTTTAAAAAGCAGCTCAACAACAAAAAAAGATTCCCAGAGAATATGTTATGGTATAAAAATGGAGGCAGTATGATAATGTAGAAAAAAATTAGACTTTCCCTATCTGTATGGTGCTTACTTTCAAAATGTGTTTCCATGCACAAAATCCCCTTTTGCTATCACTCACTGTTAGTAGAGTGGGAATGCTCACTTGATTGAGCAGAAACAGAAGCCCAAACATATGAAATGACTTGTTCGAGATCCAGAAGTTTCATTCTTTGCAGCTCTATTTATCTGATGACCATAGAGAGAATGTAAATATCAGCCTAATACAAACATTAGGGGAAGATATTTGCAACAAATGTAACTGCCTCTGAAGCAGTAAGAAACAGAAAAAAGCATAATAGAAAGACGCATAAAAAGTAATGAACAGAGACACCTGGGTGGCTCAGTTGGTTAAGCCTCTGCCTTCGGCTCAGGTCATGATCCCAGGGTCCTGGGATTGAGCCCCGCATTGGGCTCCTTGCTCAGCGGGGAGCCTGCTTCTCCCTCTCCCACTTCCCCTGCTTGTGCTCTCTCTCTGACAAATAAATAAATAAAATCTTTTTTTGAAAAAAGTAATGAACAGATATCTTTCAGGAGTGACCAAAAACCGGTAGATACATGAAAAGATTCTCAATATCATTAACAATCAAAAAAAATACAAGTTAAAACTATAATGACACATCACCCACCATACTGGCAGAAATTTAAAAGTCTGATAATACCAAGTATTCATGAAGATACAAAGCAATTAGAAATTGCAGACATGTCTGGTAGGAGCATCAGTTTGGCACAATACTTTGGAAAACAATGATTATCTAGTAAAGTTGAACACACACATACATATTGAGCCATGGTTTCCACACCTAAATAAATAACCTAAAGGAACTGAAGAAACGACTATGCCCCCAAATACAGTCTTGTCCCTAATAGCAAAACTTTAAAAACCACCCAGATACCCATGAAGAGGAGAACAGATAAATGAATTTTGACATACTAATATAATGGAATAAAAATGAATGAAAATGAATTTTGACATATTAATATAATGGAATAAAAATGAATGAACTACAGGCACCCACATCAATATGGATGAATCTCAGAAATATAACACTGCATGAACCACACAAGAATTTATATAGGATGATACTATGTAAATAAACCTTAAAAAGTAGGTGAAAACAAAACTATTATTTGAGAAGACATACATATAGGCGGTGAAATCATAAAGAAATGCGAGAGGGGCGCCTGGGTGGCTCAGTCATTAAGCGTCTGCCTTCGGCTCAGGTCATGATCCCAGGGTCCTGGGATTGAGCCCCGCATCGGGCTCCCTGTGCCACAGGAAGCCTGCTTCTCCCTCTCCCACTCCCCCTGCTTGTGTTCCCTCTCTCGCTGTGTCTCTCTCTGTCAAATAAAATCTTAAAAAAAAAAAAAAAGAGAGAAATGCGAGAAAATAACACAAAATTCAGGACAGTTATTACGTTTGGGGACAAAAGGGTGAAGACAAGATCAACAAACGGTTCTACGGGGGCCACAAAGGCACCCCGGAAATGTTCTTTCCCCTAACCTGGAGCATAGGGTAGAGATGACCCATGATATATAATATGATATAATTTCAGAATAAAAATAGTGGAGAGAGAGTAAGGCTAACTTAAATTAATCTTAAAGGACAGACTGAGTCAAGGGAAACAGATCACAAGAGGGTATTTTTTTTTCCCCAAGCCAAACAAAGAAATGATCATTTTTTTTGTCTTCTAAGGCAAGAAAGCCTGGTGAAGGCCTCATGCAGTATGTAAAGTGCATGCTACATCCAAAGTACCCCGGTTTGATTTATGTTCTAAAAAATTAAAAATAAAAGCAAACTACGTCCTTCTGAGCTAGGTGCTCCTAGTTGGTCTGGCCGCGCGGTGGCTCCGAAGGCCGTAATTACAGCCAGGGAGAGGTCGAGTGGCTAGACGGACGTCTGTAATTAGGCAGGTGAAGTCTGTCTTCCAGACACCAGCAGCTCTGCCGACAACCCCGGTGACCCCAAACCCACCTATAACAGGCAGCTCTCGGCTTTCATACGGGTAGCTTTCAAACAGCATGCACAGACGCTCGGCCACCAGCGGGCAATGACATTTCACAGCACTGCTTTCTGCTAGCCAAGCCACTGCGCCACCTTCACACCTTAACCATATTTCCCTGGACAGTAGTCACTCAGGAATTCATGCAACAAATCTTGCCCAAGTACCACCGTAGCCTGGCACGGCAGGAGGCCATGAAGGGAGAGCAGAGACCAAAACAGACACAGTCTCTGCCTTCACAGAATTTAGAGTCTAAAGAAAGTGATTTTGCAATTGTTTGAATATTTTATTGCTTCCTGCCCATTTTTGTTAAATAAAAATAATGAGTAAGGAAAAAAATGAAAATATGACGTATTGTATGGTGACTAACATAACATAATAAAATTAAATTAAAAAAAGAAAATATTGGACCTTATGGTAAGATACATTTTTTTTTAAAAGATTTTATTTATTTATTTATTTATTTGTCAGAGAGAGAGAGAGAGAGAGAGCACAAGCAGCGGGGCAGAGGCAGAGGGAGAAGCGGGCTTCACGCGGAGCAGGGAGCCCGATATAGGATGCGATCCCAGGACCCTGGGATCATGACCTGAGCCGAAGCCAGACACTTAACTGACTGAGCCACCCAGGTGCCCCAAGATACATCTTTTCTACTCCAAAGAATAGAGTGTAATATAGCAAATCAGCAAATGATCCACAGGGGGCTGCAAAGGCCCCTATTTAGCCTCAGGTGGACCCTCCCAGCCTGCAAACAGGTGGACAGGCTGCCCACATGACCAAGTGGAGAAGAATGCTGGAAATATGACCAAAGAGGGTGTCTGAACAACGAGACACAATGAGATCATTTTATATTTTCGTTCTCTGACATATCCAGGAAAATACTGCTATGGCTGATGTCAAAACAATTACTCCCTATGTTTTCTTCTAAGAGTTTTAAGGTTTTTGGTCTCAATATTTACATCTTTAATCCACTTTGAGTTTGTTTGTGTACGGTATGAGAAAGTGGTCCAGTTTCATTCTTTGGCAGGTAACTGTCCTGTTTTCCCAGCACCACGTATTGAAGGGACTGTCTTTCCCCCACTGTATGATTTTGCCTTAGTCATAGATTAATTGACCATAAAAACGTGAGTTTATTTCTGGGCTCTCTATTCTGTTCCTTGATCTATGTGTCTATTTTTGGGCCAGTACCATATTGTTTTGATTACTACAGTTGTATAGTTTATTTTGAAATCTGGGATTGTGGTACCTCCAACTTTGTTGTTCTTTCTCAAGATTGCTTTGGTTTATTCAGGGTCTTTTGTGGGTCCATACAAATTTTAGGATTATTTGTTCTAGTTCTGTGAAAAATGCTGTTGGCATTTTGATTGCACTGAACCTGCAGATTGCTTTGGGTAGTATGGACATTTTAACAATATTAATTCTTCCAATCCATGAGCATGGAATATCTTTCCATCTGCTTGTGTCGTGTTCAATTTCTTTCATCAGTGTTTACAGTTTTCAGAGAATAGGTCTCTCACCTCCTTGGTTAAGTTTATTCCTAGGTATTTTATTCTTTTTGGTGCAGTTGTAAATATTTTAGTTCTCCGGAATGTAATCTCCCATTAGAACATTAACTCAGTAATTCAAACCTTCACTCCTTTGACCTCCAGACACCTTTTTAGAACCATGTGCAAATTTAGGAACCTGCAGACATAGCTGTTGGTCCTTTGTGCATGAGGAAATTCAAAAGATGCTTAGGATTTCATCTTTCTATGAGGATTAGTCTTTCTTTCCCTCTTTTTTTTTTTAAGAAAGAGTTAGATATTCAGTGAGCATCAAGAGCTTAAACCACCAAACACATGAAAACTCCGAAGGTAAAATATCAAGCATTAGACAAAAGGTAGGCCAACGTTAAGGGGAGATGGCTCAACTGCCTTCCTGGTGTCCCACCTCATATAGGCAATAATTCTTTATTGCAATTTTTTTTTTTTTTTGAGAGAGAGAGAGAGCATGCACACGTGAGCTGGGGGTTGGGGGTAGAGAGAATCTTAAGCAGGCTCCACACCCAGCGCAGAGCCCAATATGGGGCTCAATCTCACAAGCCTGAGATCATGACCTGAGCTGAAATTAAGAGCCAGATGCTTAACCGACTGAACCATCCAGGTGCCGCTCTTTACAGCAATCTTTATGTCAGTACATCTGTCACCACAGTGAGAAGCTATCTATTTAAAACCAAACCATTTCTCAGAGCAAAAGGCCAAGTAAACTCTTTTCAAAGGAACTTCCATTTTTCCTACTTCCATAGCTCCTATGCAAAACCTTCCTAAGTCTGAGGAGAAAACCTGTACCTCACAGCGTGCATGAACCAATGTTGTTTCCCTTAAATCAGGGGTCTTTGTTGCCATCTTTCTTCCTCCTAGATGGATCTCTTCACAGATGCACACCAATGGACCACTCTTTAAGTGAACTCTGTGCGCATATCACATGAGAGAGAACTAAGGGCCAAATATTGATGTCACAAGAGATTTTTCCACTCACAAAAAGTCTTCACAATAGGGGTAAACACAATTTAGGGTCCATTCAAATAGAGACCTCTCCTAGTTCTCTGGAAACAAGATCCACATTTTAACATAACTGTTTTTGCCTGAATTTTCAAGAAATACAACAATTCTGTAAATAGATGCTAAGATCCAACTTGTTCCCTTTCCCCATTATTTCATACACTCCTTTTCTCTACCTTTTTACAATGTGGGCCTCGGATTGTTTTTTAAATAAAATAAAGTTGCCTTATTATTCCCCATTTGTATACACTTATGGAAATTATCTGTCACAAATATTCTGATCTCACCAAAAACCATTTGAAGATTTTTTTTTCTATAGTATTTTAAAATGCTCATTCAGTATCTGAATATCTCCAGAGATGGAGAGCCCCCTACTTACTGGCCAAATATATTTAGCTCCCGAGGAGCTCTATTAGAGGCTTTTTCTGTGCACTAAACCCAGCTTGGGGGGCCTGGGTGGCTCAGTCATTAAGCTTCTGCCTTCGGCTCAGGTTATGATCCCAGGGTCCTGGGATCGAGCCCCACATCGGGCTCCCTGCTCTGCGGGAAGCCTGCTTCTCCCTCTCCCACTCCCCCTGCTTATGTTCCTTCTCTCACTGTGTCTCACTCCGTCAAATAAATAAATAAAATCTTAAAATAAATAAACAAATAAATAAACAAACCAAGCTTAAAGCTGCCTCCCTATAACTCTACTCCTCTGGTCCCAGAACTGCCCTAAGGAGCTACAGGATAAACTCCCTCTTTACTTGGCTACATTTTAAGTTCCTCAGATTCCCACTATGTCTCACCCACTGCTAACGATCCTGTGCTTTGGTCGAGGATAACTGTGTCTGACTTCCCAGTGGTAAGTATAAAGAGGGATTATGAAAACTTCTTGCTGATTCACACCTGTATTCAGAAAGCCTCTGATTTGACAATCTGGAATCCTGAACATCCACTGAATCATAGCATCTTCAGGCTGTCCATGCAGTTTAGGCAAGGGCCAGAAACACTCACTGGTTTATTCACCTTTAATTGGCTGTTATCAGGATCAGGAACAGAATCCAAGCTTCTGATGTGAGTAAAGGGGTTACTCCCATTACACTTCACCATAAAGCTGCTTCATGCTGAATTCAGTGTAACTAATCGGGGGCCTTGTGCCCAGCACGAGCCAGGCCCAGCAATAATCAAGGCTCCCAGGGACTTAGTCTGTGCCTCTATGGTATCCAGTATCACACCGGGTTTGGGTGGTCTGGTTCCCTGCTGGACGGAGAGGCTCCAAGGACAGAGATGGCCCTTGCTTCCCATCTAGCTTTGGGTAGCCCGAATGGTGGGATGGTGCCCTGGGCTCAGTGCGGCCAAATCATGAGGCCACCCAGGAGCCTCATGTGCCCTGGGCCGGCTCGTAGCTCTGGGCCCATTTTACAGAAACCTCTGTCCTCAAATGGCTCGTGGCTTCCTGGGGTGGGAGGGGACAGCCAGGGCTCTAGTTACAGATACAATATAAATGTATGAGCGCACGGTTGTACAGAAAAACACAGAGGAGTGTGGGAATGAATACGGTGTGGTGAGCCAGCAGGTGGCGGTGGGCGGGCTGACGTGGGAAGGCTCCCAGGAGGAGGCAAACTTGAAATCAAATTTTGAAAAGAACGGAGGAGTAGTTGAATAAACAGGGAGGGAAGAGGGTATTATAAGTAGGACCTGGTGTGTATGGAGGCGCTGAGGTGGCTTCAGAGAGCCCCTAATAAGTACCAGGCACAGAAAGCTTAAACATGCAGGCCCACGCTCACCCATGAACTCACCAGTGACTGTACACTGGAATATGAAACAACTGATTATCCAAAGCAAAGCCAGCCCCAACACCTTGTTTATCTCAATAGTTTCCTTTGAAAGTGACACTTTTTCCTGTTATTTCATTTAGTCATGCATTCATTTATTCAACAAATAAAAATTATGCCCCTCCTGTGTACCCAACATCTAATCCAGAACTCCCTGTGTTTCCCCATCCATTAGAGGTAGGTACAACCTGCCTACCTCGGAGGAGGAACACATAAAGGTAAGTTCTGGTAAGGGCCCCTGGTGAACTATCTTAATTAAAGCCCCAGAAGCCAGGAGAAAATTAGCACAGTGGGATCAAATTCAAGCACCACTCAATACTTGAGGGTATTTATAGAAAAGCAAACACAAAAACAAAAACTCCAATATCCTGACAGGTTGCTTTTTGTTTTCCTGGTATAAATTGGTTCCCTTTTCCCTAGCTGCAGAACACTGACTCTATCTATCCATTCTGACCTTCCGTAGACAACGAAGCCAGGGCTGGAAAACCCAGGCCCAGGAACTGCCCACCTTCCCTAAGAATACCGAGTGCCTTCTCAGCCCCCTTCCCAGAAGACAGGAGAAGGGCGATGGAAAAGGATTCAAGAGGATTGACTTTGAGACGGGACTTGGGAATGGGAGAAGTCAGTAGAGTTCCCTCTGAATTTTCAGTGAAATAGAAACTGGTGCCTTCTCCCCATGCTTCAGTGTCCTCTGAGGACCCGCAGCATGATCGCCCCTGGGGCCTGCTGAGAAATGAAGCATGGCAGACCCTACCCAAGGCCCACTGAGTCAGGAGCCGCATTTTCTCAGGATTCCAGGTGACTCAACAGTCTTAATCTCCTTAAGCCTGATTTTTCTCAAATGTAAAACAGGGATGATAAAACCTACCTGACAGATCCATTTCAGCTTAAATAAAATGATCTCTATACAGAGACTTGGCTCAAAATTGTGTACTCTCCCACTTGCCCCCTTTCGGGTACCTGGCTGTGTGTAAATTCTTGGTTTTGACTCCAAGCTACAGAATGAAAAGGTGTTCTTAGTCGTCACACCCTCCTCGTACAGCTGCCCCTGAGGCCCAAGGAGAGCCCGTGACTTCTTGCTGACATGCCCTAGCCTGGGAGCGCCCCGAGGGCAGGGCCTTGGTCTTTCTCCTCTTTGATTTTCTAGCTCTCAGCATGGCACGTGGCACAAGGCACACAACGGGCTCTCGGGATATGTTTGCTCGATCAACTGGTAAAGCAAGTACTTAACTAAATATGCACCAGGAACTTGGATGCAGGTGTCTATGAAAGCCTAGTCCCGATAACACCTAGGCATACCCGGAAGGGAACTCCACCTCCTCTGAGTTCACCCTTTCTGACAATTTCAGAAGAATTCACACCTGGCTAATCCGAGAGGCCACGGGTTCCTGTTGCAGAGAACATCTCTGTTTGAACTAAACCTGGCCATTATTTTCAATGTCAGGAAACAGGCAAAGCTGGGGGCTTGGAGAGTGGGAATAACCCACTGGCAGCCAGCTGGCCCGACCTGGCTGGGCAGGAGGCACCCCAGCTGGTGAAGCCACTTGGTCTGTGGACATGACCAAGCTTGGGACAAGTAGCTGCTGACCCTAAATGCTGGAGAGTGCTGGGGGAGGGGGGGCTAGTGAAGGTGCCACTGTGGGATTGTGCATCCAGAGAGGGGGCGAGCCTCTGAGCAGCAGCAGGGCTAAGTGCCCAGACGCAAGGGGCTCCACGGACTGAATGTCTGCACGCATCATTCATTTATCACCTACTCTGAGGGAGTTCAACTACCCGGCCCACCTGCTTCGCCAGGTTGGGGCACTCAGGCCTTGATGACAGGCACAGTCTGGGGGAATCCATACATATTCTACATTTCAGCATAACCCATCATAAATCAGAGGTGTCTCTGGGGTAATGCAGAGCATTAAGTAGGGCATTATTCTTAGTGTCCCTGTCCTAAACATGTTATTCTGTGGATATGACAGGTCATTCCTCTCTGCAGGGTCTTCGGAGCCTGTCATAGCCTCTGGCCATGGGCAAGCTGCTGTCTCTCCGTGTGTGGCAATGGTCCTATTTCCACCTAATTATGTTTTTTTTTAATTTCTAAGTAATTGTCTTAACAGTTAATAAACATACATGGGAAAGAAAAACAAGATTACAGGCATCGACAGGAAAGTCTCCCTCTTCTCTAAATTCACCCTTTCCCTTCCCCAGAGACCTTGCAAAGACAGCTATCCATCAAATGAATGAATGTATAAATCAGATGCATTCCTGCAAAGTTCAAATTTAGGTAAATCAAGTCTTTGCCGGCGTTTATTTTATCTTCCGATTGGATGCATCTTCGGTGGACAGTGGCTCCGTTTCTTCCACTGAGGAAAACATGCCTCTCAGGTTTGCCACGACGGTGAGCTGGTGAGAGCCTGTGGACATGTTGGTGGTTGTCATTTACTGACTGCCTACTCCAGGGAGAGCCCTCAAGTTGGAGGGAGTCTCCTCGGCGGTCCTACTGCACCCTGTTTGACCAATAGCTACTCAACAGCTAAAACACATTTTGTACCTACTGGTCTCTTGCCTGCCCCCTTCTGCGGAAGTACAGATGCCTGAGAGCAAGGGCAAAGTTCATTAGCTCTACTCCGAGGGCCTAGTACGTTTGTCTTAGATAAACAAATATATAATGTTTCCAACCAATGCAGGAAACAGAGGATGGAGGGGAGACAGAAGAGGTGATTCAGAGACACCGATTCTCATCTCTGTGTATGTGGACAAATGCCCAGACCTTCACAGGCCCCCACAGCTCACACCAAAGGTTTATAACAAAGGAGGAAGATAAAAGACCCCTTGTCGGCAGCTCCAGTAAGATGGTGAATTCAGCACTTGGGCTGTGAAACTGTGAATGTTTCAACAAAGCAGGTAATAAGGAAAATCAATAAAACTGTCAGCAGTGGCCAATTTCAACTGGATAAAAGAATAAAGTAGTTGATCCTGAAAGACAACTCTCTAAATTAGGTTAGATGATTGGAAATACCCTTTTGTTTTAAGCCAAATCACGAGGACATCAACAACCATAAATGATTAAATTATAGGCCACTTTGACCCAGTATGCTCTGAGCAGCAAACATGAATTTCCCAAAACAATTTTCTTTATAAGAGACAGAAATGATACATAGCAAGGCAACAGAGACAGAATTAGAGGCCATGCCAGGAAACACGGGGCTCACTTCTTGACTAAGGATCTATTATAAACCTGCCCGTCTATAAGCTGCTTTCTTCAACTGTTCAATGACTGTTCCTTCTTCAATTACCTCATTAGTAAAATAGGCACAAAAGTCAATAGGAAATACACATCTATGCTCCATAATGGCACAGGAGAAGGAGGCTTTGGTAGTGATACTAAAGAGCTTTGCTCTTTATAAACACTCAGGCTCCAACTCTGTTTTTCATCTGCTAATGGTTGGCATTTGGTGTTGTTAACCGTGGATGACTCATTTCAGAGGAACTGCTGTGCATCTAGGGCCTATTTGGAAGGAAATGAGGATTTCTTGGCTTATTTCTCATCAAGCATTTTAGTACTGTCTCTTTGGGACATTATACACCCCTTGACGGGGATTTGGAGTTCACTGCTTTCTCCCTTGGTCCACTGCTGACTCCCCCTGTCTCATCTGGTGCCTGGTCACTTCTAAGAATAGGCACTTTTCTATCAGGACAGAAGATACAGCCCAAAACATGGAGACTAAGGGCCCCGCTCCCTGGCTCTGAGGATCAGTGGCAAGTAGTTCCGCTGGGGGTGGGGATGTGGGGTATACATGGCCGGATCAATGTTTTTGAACATCTGGATTTTATTTTCACCTTATCAAGCACTGAGGCTGCCTCTGTACTCCACATGCTACTAGAGAATCCACCATGTCCATGCATGTCTGGGGAGCCTGTGGGGTGAGCTGGACCAGATCTCATTGCCTAAAGCACCTCATAGGAGGGAGACTTCTCAGCATCTTGGAGCTGGTGCCTGACTTGGAAATCCCATGTTTGGGAAAGTGAGAGCTCTCTTCAGCTTCTCAAGCAATGCTTCTTATTAGAGACTGGACAGAACTTGCAAAGAGAAAGAGGGAGTGTCAGGGCTTGCCGTGGGGATGCAAGCTAGATAGGCTGGCGAGGAAGTGGATGCTGGGAGTGGTGGAGTACTTACCCTGGAACTCCATGGAATTGTTGAGGGAGAAAAGAGA
The DNA here is from genome assembly GCF_003265705.2 of Callorhinus ursinus. Classification (NCBI taxonomy): domain Eukaryota; kingdom Metazoa; phylum Chordata; class Mammalia; order Carnivora; family Otariidae; genus Callorhinus; species Callorhinus ursinus. The sequence goes on from NW_027397072.1 coordinate 74,282,239, forward strand.
GAAAGGGCAGAAAAGACATGGTGTGGGGAGTGGGAGAGGGAAAAGCAGGCTTCCCGCAAAGCAGGGAGCCCGATGTGGGGCTCGATCCCAGGACCCTGGGACATGACCTGAGCCAAAGGCAGACTCTTAACGACTGAGCCATCCAGGCGCCCCTACTCCCTGCTCTTTATCTTCTGCTTCTGTAACCTGATTTAACTGCATTATTTGTGGTCTGCGTTGCAAAAAATCCTTCAAATTACTTTGTATCTTCTGCGTTTTATTGGAGACACAGTTTGGCAGTCCAAACATTATCAGTGAAACCCACTTCTAGTTCTCTCTGTTGTTGTTCAGACTCTGAAAAACTCTTCTGGGTGAACACTAGATCTGGACAGAAGGCAGGAAAAGAAGAGCCTTAGAAATCCCTGGGTCAGACCCTGGTGGCCCCTCCTCTGGGAGCCTGCAAATAATGGTGCATTGTCCTGTTATTAAAAAGAATAGAAATAATGTACAAATTGCGCCCCAACAAAGGAAGAAATGCTAACTAATGTGCACAGCCGGAAACAGTAGCTGACATGCTGGAGAATTACATTGCTGTTTATGCGTCTGTCACCTGGGCTAATTATGCTCTGACTTAAGTATCCGGTGAGCCTGTAGTGCCCCGTTTACCAGGAAGCCCTGTGGTTATTACTTAGGATAAAAGCTTATGATAAAAGGCACCCAAGACTGGAGGATCGCCCTTGAGTATTCCAGGAAGGTTTGCTATCTGCGATAATGTAGGTAAGGTGCCTGGCGTAGTACCTGTCAAAAAAAAGCCCTTTTCTTTCAACCCCTTCGACCTTCTACAGACATTAGCCAGCCCTCAGCCTTGAGCTCTGGTTGCTATTCAGATTAGACCAGAGATCAAAACTGCACGACTGGAAACGGCCTTAGCTGTCATCGGGCCTGACCCCTTACATCTGGGGTTAGGTTGCCTGGTTTAGCTAAAGCACACAGCAGTCAAATCCCATTATGGTGAACTGCACAGGACAAACAAGCAGTGGAATTTTATTAGACAGCTAGAAATCACATTAGCCCCAGCTCTAGCAGACACAAACGTCCAAGGCATTCTACAGTGTGTTAGCAAGAAGAAGAAACCTTTGGCCCATCCTGGAATTGGATCCTCACCCACCTTTCTCTGGGCTCCTCGTTGTTTGGATGTGCTGTAAAGTGTGTGCAATTTCTATAAATATATGTCTTTTTTTTCCATTGATGGGACGGGAGCATTTGAGATAGGCAAGCTGTAGGGATACCTGACGGCAGAATAATAGAGTGAACGCGTCAGCCCTGTCTCATGCCAACTTTCCTCGCACCCTTTTGCAGAATACAGAGTTAGGTATCTTCATTAAAGAAAGGGACTTAGATAAGAATCTATGAATGTCCACAGTCTAGCTGGGACAACCGGGTTTTGCACGGGATCCTTCTCGTGCAGTCTAGGTAACAAATGTCTCAGCCACTCATCCTCCGCTCCTCTCCTCACCCTCCCAACCCTTCCAAAAATCTCTGGATCAGGAGCCCTCAAAGTCTGAACAGCAGGACGGGGCAAACGGATGTACAGAACGCAAACGCCATGCAACAAGATCAGCTCCTACGAAGAGACTGCTGGGTAGTCTTTCCCACCATCCAGAGAAAGAATCCCAAATCTGGGAAGAGCGAGAGAAAAAGGGCAGAAAAAGTTCTCCTTTTCTTCAGAGTAACACATGCGAGCACTTTAAGAGTCTGGCATGTCTCAGCGTTTCTGAAGTAAACTCTATTTTCTTTAGATGAAAGAGATAAAAAAAAAACCACTAAGAAGTCAGCCCAGTGAAAATTGCTTTGGCCATTCATTCACCTGCAATAAGCTGCAGAAGCAAGGAGGAAAAAAAAATCAATCGCTTCTGATTTATTTATTCATTCATTTGTGCACATCCTTTTTCTCTAATGTAAAAAAGGATGTCAGCTGTAATTTTGCAGGTTGTTAATTTTTTCAAAGAAAAAAAAAATCCAACCTTCCTATTGGTTGCCCAGCATCTTGGCACAGGAAACGCATATTTAATTAATTATCCTGTTGCACATAGATTATGTAAGGAAAAAGGTGGACTGATTTTGCTCATTGAATGTTTCTCCAGTATCTACAATCAGGAGGCCACTGTAATACTTTTAAGTCTGGTGACTCTAGAATCGCACGCTAGTTAAAGCAATGTGAGTTTTCACCGTAATGGTTGCTTTATTTCTTAATCAGGGTGGTGGGTACAGTGGTGCTCATTTTATTATTCTTTAGGCCCTTTGGCACATCTTAAATATTTCATACTAAATACTGCTAAATCCCCGAATCTTCTACACCAGCTTCTATTCTGGGCTGCTCAGAGCTGAGGGTAGAGAAGGAAAGCTAGAAACGCCAAAACGTAATTGCAATAAAGAGAAGAAAATGTACGAGAACAATTTTGGAAGGATGTTTAAAGTTTTAAAACTATGCCAAATAATTGAGATCTATTCAAAGAGAACTGAATTCTATTATAAGCCCCATATACACGCAATTATTGAATTATTCTGAACACCTGTTGAAATTGGGTAATAAATTAGCCAAGCGAACATCATCGGGCACCTGGTCAAGCACACGGCGTGACCCACTCCTTGAAATTTGTGGACATAATCTCTCCTCTCATTACTGAACTGTAAACCAGAGCTTCCTCCCTACCGCAGGGGAGACCATGCAGTGGTGTGACTCTGTCCTCGCGATCTCCAGCATTCTGAAGAGATGCAGAAAAACGTCCCAGTCTTCCAACCAGGAGCTAAGGGAGCTGTCTCACCCCAAAGACTGCCACGGCCCCCAAGTCCCATTTTTTTTCTCATTGCCAAGAGGAACCAGTCTTGGTCTTCCCATCTTTCCACCATGACATTAAAGCCAACTGTTCTGTCCTCCTGGGCACAGAGAGAGGAGAAGAAAGATGGTCCCCACTAAATCTCCGTCTACTTCCCAGCCTCCCTAGAGCCCACGTCTGCCACCACCTCCCTGTTCTGCGTGGACAAGGTTTTACCATCCAGAATGCCCTTCCACGCCGACTGCGCAGTCCTCACCACCTGTCAAGCCTTTAAGGGGAGGAAGTGTGCCCAGACGGGGTCGAGAGAAGAGGATGTGAGGAGAAGAAAGAAGGAAAGACCACCAGACACCATTTACACCCTGTCTCATCGGCCAGTGGGGAGCAGACGTTCCCTCACCCCATTATTTTTCTCTAAAAGCAGGGCTTTTGCCTGCATGGGGAACTGTAAAAAGAAGTAACACTCCTATAAAAGCTCTAAAAAATAAGATTCTGAAATTGGACAGCTTATTTGTGTCATTTCTGAATACCGTTAGACCAACTGGTTTTACTTCCTTCCCGTGACACTCACACACCCCCACGCGAGTCTCCAGGGTGAGGGTGCCGCTCCGCCGAAGCCTGCCTTGTGCACCAGCGTGCAGGGACACCTGCTTTACCGGCCTCACTTGATAAGGCAAAAATCTTCCCTCTGCTCCGCCAAAGTTAACAGATGGCTGGTCCTTTTTGGTACACAGGCGTAAGCGTCTTCAAAATAACCTTTCCCTTTCACGTGTGCCAATTAATTAAATGTCGCCGTAATATGTCCCAGCCGAGGGGGGAAGGGAGACACGGGAAGACAAAGGGTCAATGGAAGAGAACAATGAGGAGAGGTCACATTCTCCTACCTTCACCCGACGACCCCGACAGATCAATGATCACATACACTCTTCCTTCTGGCTCCAGATCAATCTGCAATGAAGAAAATGACAGTGGCTCGGTTAGTGCCTTGTGGGGGCAGCCCAAGAGTTCCATGACTTTTCCACCCCAAATGGCTAGCACCTAGAGTCACGGCTCCATCCAATTCATCCCCCTGTAGTGTGCCGGGGGGACCAGGAATGCAGGAGATGCATTTATGGAATGTTCCGGATGCAGCACAAGGAGGTCTGATACAGACCCAAAAGACAGTGTCATCTCAGTGGTTCCCAACTGCAAGGGAAACCTGGCATGGAGGATGCTTGACACAGGGAACCTCTTTGGGACACAAAACTATCTAGAGATGTTTTTGATTGTCATGACTGGAAAGGGAGGGCTGCCACCGGCATCTCATGGGTGGAAGCTAGAGATTCTGCTAAGCATCCTATAGCAGACAGGATGGTCCCCACAACGAAGCATTACCCATCCCCAGAAAGCCAAAAGTGTCAACGTTGAGAAACCCCAGGTTGCACCATTTTCCCAATAAGGAAGCTGAGCTCAAAGCTGTAGGGTAGGTGGCAATGCTGAGATTCAATGATAAGACTGTCTAAAGAAACCCATGTCTAAAGAAACCCTTAGACGACACAAATTGCTCACAGGGGAGGAAAGAAAAGCATATGATGCTATTCACACTCAGGTGTTTACAATCTCACGGGGGAATTAAAAAACAGAGAACAATGCTGAACCCAGCTTAATGATGAGCAGCAGAGGATCACGGATCAAGTATCTGGCGAGTTCGAAATCAGTGTAGAAGAGCAGTCTGGGAAGACTTCATGAAGACGAGAAAGGGGAGTCATTCAAGGTGGAAGAAACAGCATATGCCCATACGCCAAGGCTGGGAATGTGCACGGTGCTTGTGGGACACTGAGGGGTGCCCGCCCTCAGGTTGTGTGTTTGGCATGTTTTGCAAACCCCACATCCTACCAAGGTTGTAAAGAGTGAGCCAACACCACTAAATTCTTACCATCAATCTTCTCCACCCACCCTCACCTCCCAGCCCACCTCCAAATCCAACTAGCTACTTCTATACAGAACCAGGCTGATTAGAAAAGTTGACGTCTTTGCAAGGTCTGAATTATCCTTACAGAAACTGTGTGCTCCATGAGAGAATAGTAACTCTGGAAACCCTGGATCACCAAGTACCCCCGGTGGCCTATCCTCGCCTCCACAATTCCATCTGTCTATGCAGAACTTTAATTGGCTCATGCATGCCAGGCTTGTCTCCCCAGCAAGCTGTGAATTTCTTGGGGGCAGGAACCCCCACCCCTCCTTATCGTTTTCATTGTCCCCAGCAAAGAGCAGGCACTCATTCAGCAAGCAGTACTGAGGAAGTTTCAGTCTGGTGAACACCTCCTTCTCATTCAACGTTGAGGTTACCTCCTCTCTGAAGCCGTTCCAGATATTCCCAGTCAGGATTAATTATCCCTTCGATGGTGCTGCTATGGTACACACGCATGTCTGAACCCTGGCTCCTAATACACTGGAATACATTGTCCATATGTCTGTCTCCTCTCCTAGGCAGAGCCAATGAGAATCACATTTGTGTACCTAGCGCTCACCTCAGTGTCTGTTAGTCAGGAGACACTCAATAAACCTTCGGGGAGGGGAAAAGACTTTACGTTTGGAACTCTGAGAGCCTATTCTGGGGTCATATGCCCCCGCCAAGTCCCCATCCCCAGGAAGGCCTGCAGGCATGTGATCTGTACTAAGGTGACATTCAAATGAAGTGGCAGGGTAACAAGAGGTGGCTTTCCCAGGATCACCACATATTCCCTCTGAGGTTAAAAAAAAAAACTCACTTGGGACTGATACTCTCCAGGTCCCTCCACCAGCATTTCACGCCACTCGCAGTCCGGGTTCCCCAAGACATTCATGAGCCCCACTTTATTTCCAGACCCGGTCTTTAGTGGTTGAGAATATTTAAGGTTTCTCTCAAAATTTTCGTTCTGTCAACAGAGGTTTTCAGTGCCTCATAGGTGAGGCCCCTGGTGATACTGCAGGTAGTCTGTCAGGGCAGGGAGTGAGGGAATGCGGAGTTCTTTGGGGGAGGGGCAGAGGGAGAGGGAGGGAGAGAGAGACTTTTTTTTGAGAGAGACAGAGAGCATGCCTGGGCACCGGGGAAGGGAGAGATAGAGGAAGAGGGAGAGAGAGAATCCTAAGCAGGCTCCACACTCCACAGAGCCCCACACAGGGCTCGATCTCACGACCCTGAGATCATGACCTGAGTCGAAATCAAGAGTCAGCTGCTTAACCAACTGAGTCACCCAGGAGCCCCTGCAGAGAGTTCTCAGCTTGCCCCACAGGGGCCACTCACCTGAGTTGGGAATCTTGAGCTTGGGACCCAGATGGGAACCCAATAGCAAACTGGTGATGCCACGCAGTGACTCTCCCCATCCTCTCCGCCCCAAGAATCTGTGATTTTAGGTTTCTGTCTAAAGAAAATGTTCTCCAGCACCCTCACCACTAGGAAACCCCACCCCCTGCCACTGCCACAAGCATAACCCAGCCCCCGCACTAAATTACAAACAGGAAAACCAACAGTCAGTTCCACTGAACAGAGCCAAACCAAAATCCCGTCCCTGCCACAAATATCAGGGGTCCTCTTGTCCGAGAGCATGGAATTTAAATAATGTATGCCTTTTAGAGATTAGATCATCTCTATTAAACCCTGCCGGCTAAATGAAACAATTTCTCATATCCTCCAACTCAGAGATTTCCCACGACTACGGGCTTCATTGGCAAAGTACAATGCTATCTGTGAAAAGCGGGGAGGGAGAGAGCGAAGGAATGAGATGGGCCGGGAGGCCTATTTGAAGGCAAGCGGCTTGCCTCTCTTTGCAAAAGGGGAGTGAGAACTTGTGGCAAGACAGGTCATTGACGATAAAATGTATTAGGATATTAAACGTTCAAGATAGCAATCAGAAACCATTTTAGCACCCACTGCTGCTTCAATGCCGATGAACTGCACTTCCAAACAGAAAAAGAGAAATTAAGCTTTTAAACATGCCAAAAGCAACAAAGAGCTTTGCAGCCTGGGCAGATGGCCACAGAGTGCTGGCGGAGCCCCAGCCAGCCCAGTGAGGAGGTGCTGAGAATCCATGTAGGGAGGTCGGACTTCTACGCAGATGACTGGAGGGTTATCAGGTACAAAACGTGGTGGAGTGCGGTGTAACTTCATGGTCAAATTAACTGAATCTCAAATTGGGCTCACAATGACCTGGCCCGGATAAGGAAGCAATGTGGGTGCCCAGGCCTGCACAGCCCCTGCAAGCTATCCGTTGCCATCACCATCAGGCGCCTGGCACTACATAAAAGCAGGCCTCCTCCCCCCCTCCCAGCCATTCCCAGGGTTGGGGCTAAGCTCTTTCTCCTGCACTCAGGGTTCCTCCAAATTATCCCAGATGCGACCCTGTTTTCCAAATCTCCTTGAAACTCATACATTTACTTGATGAGTCTTCCCAGCTACAATCTCTATTATCTCTGACTGTGTTTTCTTTAGACCTCTAGCCCCTTTGGCTACCCCCTCCAGCTTAGGTCAGGAGCAAGCCAGTAGAACAATGGGGAAGACAAACACAGTCTTTGGAGTCAGACCAGGGCTGAATCATGGCTTGGGCAATCATCTACCTTCCCTGAGCCGTGGCCTTAGTCTCATCATCTGTGAAATGGGTTGTTGTAAAAATTCCCTGAGACTCCCGCACAAAGCTCTTGGCCCTCAGGAGATACACGGTACATGGTGGTGATGTGTGAACTTCCTGGCTCTGTGGCCTGAAGCAAGTAACTGCCTTCTCTGAGCCTCAGAATGCTTCTCTGTGAAATAGAGCTAATAATAAGCCCTGTGACGTTTGGGCTGTGGTGATGTTAAATGAGATAATCCATGTCAAGCGCTCAGCATGGTGCCTGGCACAAAATCCTCAGTAACCACTGGTGCTATTATTTTTAAAAAGCCAAGTCTTCAAATGTGCTACTTAGTCTGATGTTCCTTCCACTCTGTCAAGCTTTTCTCCCAACAAAAAAGGCATTTTCTTGCCCAAAGTTGATATTATTCCATGTTATTCCAGGACGACCTTACAGAGTTGGGAATATCAAATAAAGCACTGTGGTGAGGGTTTCATGCACAGCCCGTGGGGAGCCCAGGGGCAAAACAGGTGATAGCCCTGGTCCTCAGAGGGTCATGAGGTGCTCATGAGGGAAGGAGAAGGGGAGGGTGGCCGCAAAGTGCCCAGGTGCCTGCCATGCCTCACGCGCCGTGCCCGGTGCTTAGTCGGCATTAGCTTATTTCATCTCCTGTGAGGCCAGCATTGCTCCCTACTTTTCAGATGGAAAAACTGGAGCTCTGAGAGCTTTACGCCGGATTCCCACCCAGGGCTTCCTGGGTCACATGGGACAGAGGAATCTGCCAGAGCTGTGGTCTCAAGCCCTGCCCAGCTTGGGAAGCCTTCTGGGACAATCCAGTGCCAGGCCTCCCCTTCCCATAGGCCTCTGGCTCTCTGCGTGTTCCTGCTGCCTCTCAGGAGCAACAACTGGCTCTCCAGCCAGGCTGGCTGGAGGCAGGGCAATGCCTTCAGCACCTTCCCTGCCCCGCCAAGAGCTCGGGGCGGGGGGGTGGGGGGGGAAACAAGTCCTGGGCAGAAGCAAGAGCTCTATCCATTTGAATGAGGAGAAAGGCAATGGGGAACGAGCCCAAACCATAGAGAAACCCATGAAAAAGGCCCGCTCTGAAAAGCACCAAAGTATCACAGGCACTCCCTGGGATGGTGCCCGACTTCACAAACCCTTCGCACACATCATTTCACGTAGTCCTCACAATTACTTAGAGAGTAAGTATGATGTGTGCCACTGCATGTGTGAGAAAGCTGAGGCTAAGGAAGGTAAGTGGCCAGTACAGCATAGCTAGGGAGAACACAGGGGCGCCGTGCACAGGGGAGCCTAGAATGCCCTAGAGCTGGACAGCCTGCAGTCTGAGCTCCAACCCTCAACTCCTGCCTCTCAGTCCAACAGTCCTCCCCCACACCTCACCGGCCCTGTGGGAAATCCCACCGAGGCTGTGGCACTGTGACCTGCAGGTGTCTGCACCGCCTGTGTTTTGAGGGTGATTGTTTAGAGGCAAAGGAGGTAAGAAACTCACAGTCAAGCCTCCTCCTAACCATAGGCTCAACTTCCACCAGAGACCTCTAGGCGAACCTTTCCTTGGAACAGCCCGCAAAGGTCACACATGCCCAATTTGAGTTTCGCTTCCTTTTCCCGCTGTTGTCAGGTGCCTAGGGGCTAGAACGAAGCTAGAGGTAGGGAGTGGGTCAGAGGATGAATCCAGAAAGGATGAGGAGAAGGGAGAGAGGCTTGCGCTGTGTGTCTTGCACCAATTAAGCCCTAGATAATAGACTGTTTCTTTTTTACCTGGAGGAGGGGAGGGGAGTGAGGAAGGAGGAGGCAGAGGGGAATCATCACGAGAGGAATTCCACGGTTCCTTTCCAAAGTAGGGGTCCCACTTCTCACCCCTTTTTGCTGGCCACTGTCCCCTGGAGGAACCACAGTCACACTAAAGTCCCCAGAGGCACCCGGCATGGAAGAAGCACACCAGACAGAGCAGGAGACCTTCACGCAGCAGACATCCTCCTCACCCCTGCTTCGGAAAACCCAGAACGACAAGGCGTGATGCTGACCAAGTCTTGAGCAGCTGTTGGGTGCTGATTCTGAAGCTAGCAGCTGATCAAAGACTTCATTTGAGGAGGAGTTCGCTACTAGCCCTATTGGTAGAGTGCACTGTTTGAAAGTAGAGGGTGCCCATGTAATTAAATATTTCAAGTTGTCCCATAGCACTCACTTTCATAAAAGAAGGGAGACGAGGATTGTTTCTTTCTCACTTTCCACGGCAGTGCAAAGATATGATGCACGCTTTAGAGTACATCCCTGCAGGGCACAATCCTGCCTGACCAGCACACCGGAGGGATTTAATACATATCGTACACGTTGGCTCAATGGATGAATGGCCTAACTTTCAATTGAGTCAGCACAACTGAATTATGGAGATGATTCATTTGGGAAGCCAGCAACCTGTACACAACTGTTCCTAGCAGCTTCATTCAGAACGGCGAAATATTGGAAACAACTCAAAGTCCCGACAATAGGTAAATGAATAAGCAAACCATGCTGCCTGCCCATGATGGAATTTTGCTCGGCCATAAAGAATGAACTACTGATATCTGCAATAAGATGGATGCTACGAGAAAGAAGCCAAACCTATCAGAGTACATAATGCATGATTCCACTTATGTGATGTTCTAGAACAGGCAAAACCAATCCAGAGCGACAAAAGGCATATTCATGATCTCCCAGAAGTGAAGGAGGGAAGTGAATACAAAGAGGGGCAGAGGAACCTCTCTGGCCTGGGGGAGGTGTTCTGTACCTTGATCGAGGCGGTGGTTGCAGGAACATACATATGCTTTGTCAAACTGCATCAAGCCTAATGCTTCAAATGAATGCACTTTATTGTATGTAAATTATACCTCGATGAAGTAGTTTTTTAAAAGGGAAAAAAGAAGCCATCACTTCATTTCACAGAAGGATTCCTCTACGAGTTTCCTTTAATAACAAATCATCTTCCCACCCTCGGGGCATTTAAAATTTCATATTCCAGTTTTAAAAATAAAAGGGTTCATTCACAGTTTTTCGAGTACATCTGTCACACAACATAATGTACACCTACCTGTGTAGGTACACACATTCACACATGCACCCACGTGTGCAAAACACACTCACAGGCCAGCCACCTTCTTCTGTCTTCTGTGATCAAAATACAGTAATAGCAAGAAAAACACATCCAAAATGTAGGTTTAAGAGCCTGCTGACTTACTTAAATCTGTCTGTGTGTGCGTGTTATCTCAAGACAATTAGACCAAATGCTCTAGAAGAGTTTTTAATGACCTTAAGGACGTAAATACCCATGGAGAGGGAGCTGCTTAAATGAAATATGGTACATCGTGTGGTAGATCACTAGGCAAGCCCTAAAAAAAGAATGGAAAGATCGAAATGTACTGATATGAAGTGATCTCTGGGATATATTGAGTTGGGGGGGGAGCAAGGTACGATGTGTTTATTATGCGAGGCTACTGTGTGAATACACCCCCCACACACACTCTCACACTTGTTCCACACTATCTCCAGAAGAAGTCTTTAAAAAAAAAGAAAGATTTTATTTATTTATGACAGAGAGAGACAGAGAGTGAGAGAGGGAACACAAGCAGGGGGAGTGGGAGAGGGAGAAGCAGGCTTCCCACTGAGCAGGGAGCCCAATGCGGGGCTCGATCCCAGGACCCCAGGATCATGACCTGAGCTGAAGGCAAACGCTTAACCGACTGAGCCACCCAGGTGCCCCCTCCAGAAGAAGTCTTAATCAACAGGACACAGGGGTTGCCTCAAGACATAGAAGGGGGACGAGAAAACAGGAAAAGGCTGATTCTTCACTTAAGCTCTTTGAACCCTATGATTTTTTAAATCATGTTCTTGGGTTAACTTGCTACCAAATTTAAGTCAATACCTTTTTCTCTAGCTATTTCTAACCTCCAATCCCCCAGAGAGCAGCTTGCTTCGGTTTCCAGATGCATCTTAAAGATACGACCCTCGAAACTGGCTAACAGATTGCTTTCCCATCCCCTGTGGCCAGGTCATGGGGACCAACCAAGCAGCAGCCCTCATCTTCACGTGGAAGTCCTGCTGATTGGACTGGAGGCCTATGTTGCAGATTCTAGCTCTCCAAGGCCACAGATGGAGTAAACTCAAGCTAGTACTTGCTTCCTCTTTTTATTTTATTTTATATATTTATGAGAGAGAGAGAGAGTGTGCAAGTGAGGGGGGGGAAGGGAGGGGCAAAGGAAGAGGGAAGGAGAAGCAGACTCACTGCAAGACCCTGAGATCATGACCTGAGCTGAAGGCAGACACCTAACTGACTGAGCCACCCAGGCACCCCCTGCTTCCTCTTTTCAACAGGCTCAGAAATAGACCCAGAGAGCTGGCTCCCTCTGAAGACAGAAGTGGCTGAAAACAATTACCTCTATGTGTACTCAAATGCTCTCCAGCACTGGGAAAATACCCAAAGGTGCCAAACCTAATATCAGGAGTGTGGAATGGTTTACAAAACTTCATCCAGGAACAGTCTAGATTTTCTAGCTTCCTTCAGGGAAATGGCAGTGCATGACTGTGCATCCCAAGAGGAGATGGTGCATGCAAACAGCAGGAAATGTAAGCACCTGCCACCAGTGTTCTGAAGTGAGAAATAGCCCACCACCAATCGGCACTTTGCATTTTGCGTTGCAATGCTCTCTCTCCTTGGGTGTATTTGTATGTATGTGTTGTATTCTAATTTTCCCATTTGTTTCACTAAGCCAATACATTATAGTGATTCAGAGAAAAGGCTCTAAAGCTAGCCCTCCTGGGTTCAAATCCCAGCTCTGCCTGTTATAAGCTGTGTGGCCCTTGCTTCAATTTCCTCATCTATGAATTGAGAACCTCAGTGGCATCTGCTTCATGATGTGGGGAGGATCAAATGACATGGTGTAGCACTTGGAGCCGTGCCCGGTACACTGCTAGAAGCCTATAAACGTAAGGTGTCGGGCCAGTATTGTTCCTTCCTGCCCAGACTGTGAATCAAGGGCTCCTTTGGGGGGTTCTGCAGTACTTGCTCCAGGGCTAGGCGCAAGGCAGGTAATCACTAGAGACTCCAAGTGAAACTGAATGGATTCACATAGAACAAAGACAAGCTGAGTAAGGAGCTCAGGAGAGTGCAACCAGAAAAATCATCTTCAAACTTCCCTGTCTCCGTAACATGACAACCCAGCAGAACCTCTGACCCACGGCTGCTTGCAAAGATGTTCAGTCTTGATTCCCTTCAAAATCCAAGACGTATAATTGCTATTCATCACTTTTGAGCTCCTCAAGAGAGACTGTTTTGTTCGCAAGAATAATCACAACCCTAGTAAACACCCTTTATTGAGCACTTTTCACACGTCATCTGTGTGAGGGAGGTAATACCCTTATTCTTAACTGTTTCAGGGATGAGAAACTGAGGCTTAAGGATTTAAGTAACCTGCCCACCTTCTCACAGCGAGAAGATGAGAAACCTGGATTAAAGGAGGGCTCCCCAACTATGGACCCAGTGCTCCTATTGCATTTTATAAAAATCCCAGAAGCACAAAATTTAAGAGTCATAAGCCACTTGGAAATCACTTGATTAAAATAAGCAAAGAAATACAAATTAAAGGGTAAGATTTTTAAAAATTTTCTTTTCCCTATCAAATGAACCAAAGTTGCTTTGGGGCTAGGTATTTTTCTGTTATTTGTTTATCAAAATATAAACAAAATCAAGTGTCATGATATGCTCAGTTTTTTTTTTTTAAAGATTTTATTTATTTATTACAGAGAGAGAGAGCATGAGAGCGGGAGGGTCAGAGGGAGAAGCAGACTCCCACCTGAGCAGGGAGCACAATGCAGGACTCGATCTCAGGACTCTGGGATCATGACCTGAGCTGAAGGCAGACGCCTAACCGACTGAGCCACCCAGGTGCCCACGCTCAGTTTTTAAAAATAAAAAAAACTACATGTGAACTTATAATGAGAACCGACATTCCCCTGCCCCATTATTCCCCAGGGGGAGTCAATTTTAACAATTTCTATTTGGGTTTTGCTGGTGGTCACTGCCATGTCCCTAAATAAAATGCTTTTACCTCAATTTCCTGATTTCTTATTTTAGACATTCTCTTTCGCCTTGCTGCTGTGATCGATGAGGATTTAGTACACTCACCACCTACCTCCACTTTCCCCTTCCACAAAATACACATCGCAATTCTCAGTTCCTTCTCTATGCTCTGCAACTGCAAAAAAGCAATCCAAAATGTCAATTTCTTGTTTCATCGACTATAGATAATATTCCTTGACCCTCCACTTTATAACTAGAGGACATTAGTGCTTCTTCCAGCCCTCCCTATCCTCTGACCACCTCTCCCATCCACCCCTGTCCCCACCTCTGTCTTTCCTATTAGATCATCAATGATGACAACACTGACGTTTGGTTCTCTAACTGTAATTGAGGTCCATGTTTTCCATATATGTTGTTTCAGAAATCTGAAAACAAATTGATAGTGTTTATTTATTCTAACATTTAAATGGCATTACATATGCTTTCTTTTCCATGGGTCCAATGTGACAACCCGTGTGCCACTCAATGGAAACTCTACCTTGTATCAAATTTAAGTGGATTTTTTCCCCCCACTCAACCAATTGCATTTCTCAGATCAAGTTTTCCCGGGGTCCTTTTCTCTTGGGGTTCGCCCTTCTAGAAACTCCCACTGTCCTCCTTCCTAATGGACTGACTGCTCTCTGGCCTGCTGCACAGCTGGAGTGCTGTGACTTCTTTTCACTGCTCTGCTGGATGCACCTGCTATTGCTGGTATCCATCATCTTCTTTGTTCTGGGTTATTCCCTTGCTTTTACCAGTAAAGTACTCATTGAAATAAAGTTCTGATTGAAATATTGATTAACAGTGCCTAGAAAGCCAGCTAAGACATGCCTGGCCTCACACACGATTGATAGTTTGGCTGGATATAGAATTCTAGGAGGAAAAAAAAAATCATTATCAGAACTTTCTTTTGCTAACAGAAATATTGCCAGTGAAGCTCATGTTAGCTTGATAGCTGTTGTTTAGTAGGTGACCTTATTTTGTTTTCATTCTTTGGAAGTTCTAGGACCTTTTTTTATCTTAGTGCTGTGAGCACTAAGATAAAGGTTCTGCAGAATGGCTGGCTCCAGGTGAGGCTCCAGTCCCCTCAGCACCTGTTCCAGGCCGTGACCCTTCGGTACTGCTATTCTGTTCCATCAATTGCCACCCTGCCCTCTACCTTCATCCCCAGAAAGTCACTGAAATAGTTTGATGAAGCTTCTTTCTGCTTACTTAGGTGTTATACAATTTTATCCCTACACTTTTACCTTTTTCTATTATTTAGATGGGGTCTTGAGGAGGCAAAGAAACAAACATATTTGCTTCAAGACTACCTTGAATGGAAAATCTAAAAAAATATCATCTTAAATGATATATAATCCAGTGCTGGTGAGAGTAGAGGAGAAACAGACATTCTTCTACACTGCTGATGAACTGTAAACTGGCACAAAATTTGTAGAGAAGGGTTTGGCATTATATAACAAAAGTCCTTTGACCTAGCAATTCCACTTCTGGGAATTTATCCCAAATCACACATGTGCAAAACAATTTAACAACAAAGATGATCATTACAGCATTTTTTAAAAGGGTAAAATTAGAAACTAATTGTTTAACAATAGCAAATTATTTAAATAAGTTGTGGCATATTCAAATCATTAGATACCATGCCATCATGAAAAAAGATCTTGCTGAATTATATTTAATGACATGGAAAGATATGCAAAATACGGTATTAAGTGAAAGGAAAAATGAGATGATAAAAGAATATGTATTCTGTGGCACAATTTTGTAAAACAAAAATGTGTATGGCTGGATACATACACAAAGGGGAAAAAAAAGATTACCTAGGGGAGAGTGGAATAATGTGTGAGTTTTTTTCTTTGTACATATCTATACTTGTCTAAGCATTTTATTTTTCCTCTATGTCCCACTATAACTTTTGTGACAAAAAAAGAAATCAAACAGTGACATTTTTCAAAGTGCTGGAACAAACAATCCTAAAATTTGTATGGAATCAGAAAAGACCCCGAATCACCAAGGAAATGTTGAAAAAGAAAAACAAAGCTGGGGGCATCATGTTGCCTGATTTCAAGCTATATTACAAAGCAGTGATCACCAAGACAGCATGGTACTGGCACAAAAACAGACATATAGACCAATGGAACAGAACAGAGAGCCCAGATATGGACCCTCAACTCTATGGTCAAATAATCTTCGACAAAGCAGGAAAAAACATCCAATGGAAAAAAGACAGCCTCTTTAATAAATGGTGCTGGGAAAATTGGACAGCTATATGCAGAAAAATGAAACTCGACCATTCTCTAACACCATACACAAAGATAAACTCAAAATGGATGAAAGACCTCAATGTGAGACAGGAATCCATCAAAATCCTAGAGGAGAACACAGGCAGTAACCTCTCTGACATTGGCCACAGCAACTTCTTTCAAGATACATCTCTGAAGGCTAGTGGAACAAAAACAAAAATGAACTTTTGGGACTTCATCAAGATAAAAAGCTTCTGCACAACAAAGGAAACAGTCTACAAAACAAAGAGGCAACCCACAGAATGGGAGAAGATATCCGCAAATGACACTAGAGACAAAGCACTGATTTCCAAGATCTATAAAGAACCTCTCAAACTCAACACCCAAAAAACAAATAATCAAGTCAAAAAATGGGCAGAAGACATGAACAGACACTTCTCAAAAGAAGACATACAAATGGCTAACAGACACATGAAAAAATGTTCATCATCATTAGCCATCAGGGAAATTCAAAGCAAAACCACACTGAGATACCACCTTACACCAGTTAGAATAACAAAAATTGACAAGGCAAGAAACAACAAATGTTGGAGAGGTTGTGGAGAAAGGGGAACCCTCTTTCACTGTGGGTGGGAATGCAAGTTGGTACAGCCACTTTGGAAAACAGTGTGGAGGTGCCTCAAAAAATTAAAAATAGAGCTACCCTATGACCCAGCCATTGCACTCCTGGGTATTTACCCCAAAGACACAGATGTAGTGAAAGGAAGGGCCGTATACACCCCAATGTTCATAGCAGCAATGTCCACAATAGCCAAACTGTGGAACGAGCCGAGATGCCCTTCAACAGATGAATGGATAAAGAAGATGGGGTCCATATATACAATGGAATATTACTCAGCCATCAGAAAGGATGAATACCCAACGTTTACATCAACACGGATGGGGCTGGAGGAGATTACGCTAAGTGAAATAAGTCAAGCAGAGAAAGTCAATTATCATATGGTTTCACTTATTTGTGGAACATAAGGAACAGCATGGAGGACATTAGGAGAAGGAAGGGAAAAATGAAGGGGGGGAATCGGAGGGGGAGAAAGAACCATGAGAGACGATGGACTCTGGGAAACAAACTGAGGGTTCTAGAGGGGAGAGGGGAGGGGGGATGGGTTAGCCTGGTGATGGGTATTAAAGAGGGCACGTACTGCATGGAGCACTGGGTGTTATACGCAAACAATGGATCGTGGATCACCACATCAAAAACTAATGGTGTATTGTATGGTGACTAACATAACATAATAAAATTAAATTAAATTTAAAAAGAAAAAAATCAAACAGTAAATTTGTTGTTGCTTGAAGAACACTGTGTAGCTCATTCCCCTCATTTACAGGTAAGGAAACTGAGGCACAGTGAGGTTATGCAATCCATTCAGGCACCTGAGTAAATTACCCACAGCCAAAAAAGAGGGAAAGGAAAGAAAGGAAAGGAAAGGAAAGGAAAGGAAAAGAAAGGAAGGGAAAGGAAAAGAAAGGAAAGAAAGAAACGAAACTCAGTTATCTTGATTTTCAGTCCAGAGCTAAGGAGCAAGTTAAAATGAGACACGTTATTTTAAATTTACCTATTTTTTAAAGTGTAGTTTTCTGGTCAAATAGTAAGAGTACTATTCAATCTTAATCAACTAGGCATATTCTCTTTCTCTCATTCTCTTTTTTTTTTTTTTTTTTTTTGAGAGAGAGAGAGAGAGATAACAAGCCAGGGGAGGGAGAGAGAGAGAGAGAATCTTAAGCAGGTTCCATGCCAGTGCGGAGCCTGACGCAGGGCTCCATCCCACGACCCTGAGATCATGACCTGAGTTAAAATCAGGAGTCAGATGCTCAACTGACTGAGCCACCCAGGCGCCCCTCAACCAGGCATATTCTTAATTAGATACAATTTGAACATATTAAAGAAAACCTTCCATAGCTCAACCAAATGAAACACACTAGACTAAAAATTCTTTTCTTTGATCAAACCTCCTTCTCTACATGACAGTGTTCCTCTGTTTCTGGGGGTGATGTGGCCTACATTTTTACACCTTACACACTGTTGCCTTCAAACTACCTTTCATGTAACAGACTTTCATAACAACATAGACTTTGTCCATCATATAATGAGCAGACATTTTGGCTATGACATATCCATACAGTGCCTATCACCTAGCTACGCTGTGTTGCCATCTTGTTCTACAGGGATTCTTTGGAATATATTCCCCCATTTGTCTTCAACATTCTAGAAAACAGAAAAAAATTAAAACAAAAAATGCTTCTGCTACAAAAATCAAGCAAAAAGAAAAACAGAATTTATTAGGCCTGTCAGAATAAATCAAAATTTTCCCTCCATTGGATACTCATCGGTTGACTCTACTGAGTTTGGAAGGAAAACAAATTTTTAAAACTTCTAGATTTTGTATCAAAAAGGTGAAGAAGATGTAAATAAGAAGTTTGGCATAGTTTCCAGTTTTCTGGGATAGAGCCTGCCTTAACATGTACCCTAATGACCATGCATGAATATTAAGTTGGATTTTTTTTCTATAAATAAATGAATATATAAGTTTATGCATACAAATTATACATGAAAGCATGGACTATCTCACCTCTGAAAATGAACAACTCTCTTTGTACATTCTGTTCTAATTTTCTACACCTTAATGAAGTCCTAGGCCTTATAATATGAACAGGTTAATGCAGAGGGATGCACAAATTAGACATATGTGTACTGAAGCCCACATCAACATCTGAACTAGAAGGAAAGAGATTTCCTAAAGCACACAGCAAAGGAGATCTGAAAATTATCTGTTCAAGCTCTAAATGTCAGAATAGTTCCTTAATTCACAGTTTTCTATCCCGGATATTAGATTTCCATATATTTTGGACAACCACAAAAAACAGTTCTATCACATGTACATTATGCTACAGACCAGATGAGATAGATTTTATGAACTCAAATCTACTTTGTAAGGACAGTCTCGGCCATCTATAATCACTAATTAATTAATGGAGTCGGGCTTGAAATAAATAGAAGATATAAACCACTACCCAAGTATAAAGAAAGCTCTCAGCCTTTTGAAGATATCAAAGAGAAATAAAATTTAAAACATCCAGTTCTATCCTCAAAGTAGTCAGTGCTTTGTTTATTGCTCAGAGTGGTTGTAAATGGAACCTAGTTTTGGTTAATAGATCCTTTCTAATGTGTTGAAGCTGTTGTTGGTTTTCATTTAGAGTATCTCATGCCTTGGTTGCAGAAAGGCAGTGTTCAAAGTTTGGGTTTGGTGACTGTGTGTTAACGTGTGTGTTAATTCATCGAGGAAGGCCTTCCTGGTACTCGAAGGAGCCAGAGGGCAGCTGGAGATGAGGTCGGAGAGGTGGGGTATCATGAGCATGTGGGCTTTGGCTCCCAGTGAGATGGGGAGCCAGGGGAGAGTCTAAGCAGAGCAGTGACACGCTGCGACTTACACCTTGGGAGGGTCACTCTGGCTGCTGTGTAGAGAATAAACCTCAGGCACAGACAAGGAAGCAGGAGGGTGGCTTAGGGGGCTATCATCATCATCCAAGTGGGAAACAATGGCGGCCAGAAGGGGTGGTAGCACTAGTGATGAAAAGTGGTCAGACTCCAGGATATTCTGACCGCTCGTGGATTGGATGCCGGTTGAGAGATAAAAAGAGGGCTCAAGGGTAGTGTGGAGATACTTGGCCCGAGCCAAACATGGAGCTGCTATCAGCTGAGCAGGAGACAGGGCAGAGCAGGACGGGTAGGAGTCGCGTGCCGGAAGGAGGGTTTGCACAGGCTTGGGCGGACACGCGTCTGAGACAGCCAGGGACAACTGCATACATGCAGAGAAAGGCCTAGGCTTATGGTCCGGATTTGGTAGTCACTAGCAGGTAGATGGTACAGATCCACAAGCCCTGACCCACAACCCTGACTTTCAAAAGGTTCTAAAAATTTGGCTTTTTCTGAAGTTTGGGCCAAAATCATTTAACAAACCCTGACCCAGGCTAACACAAGGCTATTTACTGTTTATATTTACTCCATGTAGTGTGAATGTTTATACCTTTGTGCTGGAAATATTTATTTGTTTGATCAGGAAGTCCTGCCCTAGAGTCTGCTGGGGGTGTTGGGTAGAATACATACTATGGGAACCTTCTAGAATCAGAAAAAAAAAAAGTGATTTCTAAACAAATCTGGCCGTAAGGGTTTTGGATAAGGGGTGTGGATCTGTAGTTTTGAGCCATGACACTGGAGGGATGAGAACTGATCCCAGGGGCCCTCCAACACAGAGAGATTGGAAAGAGGAGGGACCTGCCCAGACATCTGAAAAGATCCTCCTGCAGAGGCCTGACCTCCAGTACCCTGGGTGGAGTCAACTTTGACTTCCCTCCTTCTTCCCTCCAAACCACCACCACCAAGTATCCACCAGGCACTCATCACAGATATGTGGCTTATAAAAGCCTTGGTTTTCTTAGCGTTCTCTGTGTCTTCAAAAGAGATGGCAAAAAAAAAAAAAAAAGAATCTCCCCCCCCCCACACACAGTTTTTATTAAGCCTGTTAAACACTGACTTCATGCACTGCTGAACTACTCACTGCACTTGTCGTAAGGTGGGGTGTGTGTGATGAGGAATAAAAACTGTAGAAAACCATAAATAAAGCTTGTAGTTAGCATCAAGGCATTTCCTGTTTCTGGGAAGCCTGTCTGCCTACTACTGTTGCTCTAACAGATTGAGTGTCCCTCCTTCCACCCCTAAACACCCAAACTCCAAAATTGTGTCAGGACGCAGTGGCAGGGGGTGCAGTGGGGCACCGCAAGTCCCGGGCCTGTGGCAGGAAAACCCTGCAGTGTGAGGTGGTATCTCAGCCCCGACCCAAGAAGTCCCCTGGGGCTGCCAAGCCACAGGACCCCCACAGGGGCAGCCTTGTGTTCTAAGGCAAGACAGAGAAGGGTGGGAGGGTTTAGACCCGAGGCCAGGGAAGCTGCCACTCACATGGCTGCTGGGCACGCCATTACTCCTATGCCCACTCCAGCGGATAAACGTGCTCTGGAGTGGGCAGGTTTGCTGAAGACAAGTAGCCCTGTAAACAATTACAAATAAGAATGAAAAGGTACTCCTACTCACAAATCCATCTAGCCCCCCAAATGGACCCAGGCTCTGCTTCCTTCCCAGGCCCCACTACCCAACCCCCCCCCCATCGACTTCTCCTGACCTGCATGCAGATTCCTAGGCTCAGAAGACCTCCTCCATATCAGTTTAAATCGTTGGCCCATTTAACTTAAGAAAGAAGAGACAAGAAATCTCTATTAGAAATTCTGGGTTGGGGCGCCTGGGTGGTGAAGTTGGCTGAGCAGCCGACTCTTGGTTTCGGGCTCAGGTCATGATCTCAGAGTGGTGAAACCAAGCCCCCGGGGGGGGCTCTGTGCTCAGCGGGGAGTCTGCTTGAAGATTCTCTCCTGCTGCCCCTCCCCCGCTCACTTCTCTCTCTCTCTCCCCCCCCCAAATAAATAAATAAATAAATAAATACATTTTTTTTAAAAAAGAAACTCTGGGAGCTCCTTTATTCAAAAACAGTTGAGCAACACACAACAAATGGAAAATCGGTCATTGGTCAAGATAAGTGTTGAAACTAGGCAGTAGATCTGGGGGGGGGCATTATTCTGCTCTGTCCACTTCTGTACATGTTTGAAATCCTCCGTAAGACAAAAAGAAGAGGCAGAGGAGTAGGAGAAGAGAGGAAAAGAGGGATTGAGGGAGGCAGTAAGTACTCAACGTCACTATCCCAAGTGGACCCATGTTCCATGGCTAAGTGTAGGTTTTCTTGAAGACCTCAACTGGGGAGCAGGGTGCCGAATTTAACTCAAACCCTTCCCACCTCCTGTCCCAGTCAATTCGACCCAATACCTTGCCGGGGACAAAGGGATGAGTAATCACAAGCCACTGCTGTCCAGTCTGGTCCCCATCAAGGCCCCTCTGAAGAGCCTCCCCACGCCCTTCCCCTGACCCTCTCGTGCAGATAGAGTAAAGCTGCCCCTAAAGTTGCCTTCACCATTCGCAATGCTAAGTGCTTTGGAGAAAAAAAGGAGTTGATCACTTCATGCTTTCCTTTCTTCATAAAGATGTTTTCCCTGACTTCAAAGGCTGTCTGTTTACCTTAGATGATTAGGGAGAATTAATGGAACTAATCGAGTTAACAATATGACGGTCCTGCTGAAGCCTGCAAATTATCCCCGATTCCCTTTGATGGCTTCGAGATTACCTCACCACCATCAAAACCCAGGAAACTTCCATATGCCCGTGCTCGGCTGTGCCTCCATGGAAAGCCAAATGTGCAGAGTCAGCACTGAGCAGGACAGAGGCCTTGGCAGCCTCCAGGCTGTGAACGATGGGCCATAGAAGAGCCAGCAAGCTGATGAGCATTCCCTGGGAGTGCAAAGCTTGGCCCATGTCAGCCAAGCCAGACACCCTGCCCTCATGCATGCCGGGAGCTGTGACCTCGGCTGGCAACGGCTGTGCGCTCCAGCAGCGAGGGACAGAACCCGCTGCCCAGAGCACACACATCTCAGATGCCTCTGTGGTTACACAGGCAGAGCTGGGCATGCTCCCCGGAGGTGGAACTGGGCCCGGGAACAACCGAGAAATGAAGTGCAGCCAAGGCGATAGGTGCGGAAAACCTGAGGCTCTCTGTCACAGACAGACGGAAGGTGCCCTCCTGGGAAGCTTGCAGGTGGCACACACACCAAGCAGGGAGGGGAGTGGGGGGTTGCTGCCAGGGCCCACTCCTGTCTTCCGCTCTGCCCCCTGCCCCCACACACCTACCGCTGTGGGTGATTCTCCTACAGTGTGACACAGTCCCCGGTACCTCAGTAGCCAAACATAAGCAAACCCACCATCACTTCTCCTCACAAGTCAAGTGACTCTGATTCTTTCATTCATCAACCAGTCGGGGAATAATAGGCTTCCCCATTCAGTGGGATCCAAGTCTTGCAATCACCTGTCTGAGAAAGCGAATTCCATTGCTCAACCCCCATGTGAAGTATTTTCCAACAATTTCTCTTTATCCGGGAAGAAGAGAGGACCAAAGTTCCTGCTGAAGAACCTGGCAGGCCCAGGTGTGCTGTTTGAGGAGGTGAGATGGATATGGGTGTCAGGGCCAACTTCTCAACCTTCAGAATCACAGCAATGGGAATTCACTCCAGTGCTCAAAGTCCTAGTTGAGCCCCCTTTCCTCTTCACCAAGTCTCTTGGGGCACAGGGCTTGACAACAGGGAGCAACCTCAATGGGAGCCTGGACTCTGCCAGAACAGGTTCCCATTCACTTATGTCTCCCCAGACCCAGCAGGGCACCCTAGCACGGCACGGGCAAGCGGGGTGAGGGTGGGGTAAGAGGTGTTAGTCACAGGGGAGTGACTATCCCAACCAGAAGACTAATGAGAAACTTCATGTCTCTCTGGTGTAACATTTTGTTTGGGCTATTACATATCAATCATAGGACCTCTTGTAGGAATAAGGGTAATTATTAATGTGCGCTTATGTTTTGCATAAGGGAATCATTGCCAAAATAAAAAGCTAAGAAGCAACTCTACTTACAGAGAGAGGTTAAAAAGCAGACCTTCCTAAGAGAGAAAACAGAAGTCAGTCTCAGGAGAGAGTTAACCCTTGATTGTGCAGCACATTCAGTGAGTGACATAGATTCACACCTCGTGGTCCACAAGCATCCCCAAATGCTCCCCTATTACCACCACCTCCACGGCCCAGCCACCTGAGTGAACCAGGCCCTTTCTACTCTACTGCCCAGGGTCCTTCCAGGGCATGCAAAGCCGGGCAAAAGGAGCAAACACCTGCCGAATGGGGGATCTCGGGCAATCACCCTTCACTGCACACTCTTCCTGACCGTATCTCCTGGGGCAGCGAGTGGGGGCACAACTCGGGCTGCTTTCTAATTTTCCCAAGAGCCATAGCACGGCACGGCAACCTCACACTGCCCTCGGGGCCCAGCCTAACCCCTCACTCCCCCCGGGGGTGGGGTGCTCAGGCTTCCTTCTCCGGATAGCAGTGCTCTTAAAATGCCACGGGCTCTCCCCCAAACAGCACAATTACTTTTCTCCCCTCCGGAGACAGGAACATAGCTTTCCTGCCTCTCTGTGCGGTTTGTACACACCACAGCTGACGTACACAATGACCAACACACACTGACTTTACACAAGAACTTCCGAAGACATATATATGAAGAATTCAGACAGACAGAGCGCGACACAAAGGCCAGCTCCAGGTCCTCCCACACGTGGCCCCTCCCGTCTGGTCCGTCACGGAGCCCCCCAGATCCTTCTTCATAAGCTGCTGGGCCCACTCTTTGCAGTTGCACCCCCAGCACCAGCCTTCCCGGAACGGGGCCTGAGGGTCCCAGAACTCCCCTACTTCTTGCCAGCGTTCGTCCCCGCTCCATGTGCAAACCCAACCGGCGGACGAACAACACTGTTGTCGTGCTGCCTCTTTCCCCAACCGTCTCTCTGTCCACGGGGTGACATTCGGTTCCCCGTGCTTCTTTCCCCTGCAAAGGCCCAGGGCTCCGGGCAGGCTCACGGAGCCCCCATCCTGCCCGGGCTCTCCCGCACATGCAGGCCTCCACTGCACTGGGGGCCCAGCCTGACCCCTCACGCCGCCTCCAGGGTTCTCCACGGAGCCACTCCTCTGGTGCTGGGCATGGTTTAGGTTCTGGAATTCTCCCTCACCTGTATTGGCTGGTGCTCAGTAGGCTCCACAGGTAGCTTTCAGGGGCATGACCCACTCTATATTCCCCTGTTCCTCTGTCCTTCGGCCCCTGGGCCCTAGTAAAGGGCTCCACACATAGGAGCTGTTCAAAAAATATTCGCTATGGGGCGCCTGGCTGGCTTAGTTGGTGTAGCATGCTACTCTTAAGCTCAGGGTTGTGAGTTCAAGGCCCAGGTTGGGCATGGAGCCTACTTAAAAAAAATACATTTGTTACTCATTTCCATTTCAGGCTATGATGCTCCATCTCTTCCTT
This sequence comes from Callorhinus ursinus, assembly GCF_003265705.2. Classification (NCBI taxonomy): domain Eukaryota; kingdom Metazoa; phylum Chordata; class Mammalia; order Carnivora; family Otariidae; genus Callorhinus; species Callorhinus ursinus. The sequence continues at coordinate 74,307,020 of NW_027397072.1, forward strand.
TAGCATCCATAACTTAGAGGATATAATTACTTCAACCTCCAAGTGTTCAGTGTTGAGCAAAGTGACTCTGGATGTAAACAATATTTTTGAAATGCTATACCTCGTTTCCATCAATCAACCAGCTTCTAAAACTACAAAAGGGTAGTGTGCCTACAGTAGAAGAGATCACCAGAGGGCATGGGGGGGCTTGGAAGGGTGAATGATCCCATAATAGCCTTGGAAGTCCTGAACACAGAGCCCCTCTCCCACCATCCTCACCCCCCCAACCTCTCTACATCCCAAGCTTGGCTCCCTCAACCCTTGAGGCTCAGAGATGCTGGCTCTGTGCAGTCTTGTGTAAGACATCTGTCACTCCACCTAAACAAGCTCTCTGAAAGTGAGGGAGCCAGCGCTAGGCCTCATTGGATTTCAGCTCACTGTCCTGTGGAAGAGCTCAAAGGCCAGGTCTGTCACCCTGCCTCTGCCACTGGGCCCAAGGACCCAGGGCAATCACTCAGAAACTCAGCCACCCCCACTGTAAACTTCCGCGGGGATGGGGTGGAGATCGGAAACAATCATGCATAAAGCAGAGTGTTCAGAATAGTCAAGAACCCAACAAATGAAGAGAAGGAAGCTTTCAGCTTGAGAACTTCAATGGCATTTGGGTCCTGAATCAAGACTTAAAGACGAAAGGTCCCCTAGGCACCTCATTCTCCAGAGAAAAAAGTTACAATCTTCAGTTTGGTCATTGCTGTTGCCACAAGTCAGAACTTCTCTTGCTGGCATTTAACATTCTTTAAAACTCAGCCCCAACTCTTTCTCCCTTCTGTTTCAGCCATATTCCCCCATCCCCACCCCCCCAGGGCCCCCCACCACAAGCCTTTCTCGCTCCACCCTCCCTTCCTCAGCACAGAATGTTCCTTCCAACCCCACACCCTGAAACTCAACATAAAATCTAAGTCAACTTTCAGATCTACCTCCACCTGGAACCTGCCCTCCTTTCAATACCGGGACCCCTCAAAGGCAGGTCCACACCTACATCCTTGTATGGCCCCCCCGAGATGCCCCTTTCCCCACCAGGAGCACATGGAGCACTGCTGGGCACTTGAAGTGCTCAATGACTCCTGTTTGTTAAATGATGTTATACCAAGAAAAACTGGAGCTCCATGATGTTTCCATTACATTCAGCTGGAAAATCCCATTGAAGATTCACTCCTTCGGTCCAACCCCCTTAAAACATCCTCCTTCATTTTGCTGGCTGAGCTCATCCCGGTCCTGTCAAAGTGCTGCATCCAAGTTCCGTGATCACTTCCAACCTCTGCTAAACTCCCTATTACTTTGCAGAGAAACAGCCAGCCCTGATCCATACCTTACAAAGGCACTGGGCTGCATGGTGGCATGGCTCCGGCCCATCTTGATGCAATTACTTCCTTGTGTTGCTGCTTCCCGGCAGTCTCACCATTGTTCTTCATTTACCCAGAGAGCTATGTCTGAAGCTTTATTGGAAAAATGAATTATGACTTGCATTACATTCCACACTTCCCAGCGCACCACCATGGGTTTCAAAGCATTAAGTTGGTGGCTCTTGCGGCTCCGAGGTGAACAATTTCATGAACCAGCTTGCCATACGGTGTCATCCAGATCTGGCCCCCACCCTCCAACCTCCCACGTCCCATCTGGACTACATGTGGGCTGCATTTCCATCACCTGGACTCTCGCCCCCGGCCCGGGAACATAAAAAAACCACATGCTAACAAACCAGCCAGCCTGGCAGAGAGCAAGCTGGAAGAAAAGAATCGTCCCTGAAACCACAGGCTTGGAGGAAGAGACCAGCCACCCAGCTCCACGGCTCTTAACAAGTGAGGACAATGTGTCCTCTTGGATCCACACGACAGACCTTGATTCGTAAGAGCAGTGTTCTCCCTGGACTGCCCCAGAGGAAAGGCAGCGTTCTGAGCCAGGTGAGTTCTTAAATCAAGAGGAAAAGCCTACCACACTGTGCACAAGGTGGACTTAGGACGCAGTCTTCCTGGGCTCCAGCTCCACTTCATAGCCATGTGACCCTGGGCAAGTCAATTACTCCCTTCATGCCTCAGTCTCAATCTGCAAATTGCAGATACAACAATACCTCCCTCCTTGAGTCGTCATTCATGTATATAAAATGCATAGGAATTATGCCTGACTTAGGAGTAAATATGTATTATAACCATCATCATCATTACGGTTATTATTACCTCCTCTCTTTGCTTTGCTTAGGCATGAGAGCAAATGCCTCACCCTTGACACAGATCTTCCTGCTATACTCTTTGCCTCCAACATTTCAAATGTTAAATATCCATCCAAGCATTCGGGCATCACGGTGAATGGTTCTCCCTTGCTTTCTCTCCTCAGCAAATACCCCAGATTCTTGCAAGCTGCTCTATCTGTTTGGTGGCAAATTCAAGAATGTTTATGTAGGTTTTCATCCCTGCACGTGTTTTGGAAACAAGCACGGTGAGTGCTAAAGCAGGGCAAAAGGGAAAGCAAGACAGTGCAAGGATCAAAAACAGGTCCCCCACTCCTCAATGCAGAACTGCAGTGGTCATTCTCCACCAAAGCCAGAGGCTCCTTGCATCTTCTCTGAATTCAAACTGCCAGCTCAAAGAGCTTGGCCTGGGAAGGAGATAAGGCAGATGGGAAAAACTGAGGATGAAAGCAGGGTAGAGGGCCGAATCCCAGAGTGTAAGATGAACCCTTTAGATGTTCTCATTTAATAACGCAGTTTCTGAGACTTGCCCACCAGGGTCCTGTCCTTCCTAAGCAAACATCTGTTATGATGACTGAGACCCAGGGTAGTTTATTCTTTCTTTGCTAAAACTTCCGGTGAATTATTGATCTCATAAATGTTATCCTTATGGCTCAGATGAAAGTCAACTTTCAAATCCAGAAGGGGGTGTGGGGTAGCCAGTCTATCCATCTTCTGAAGCCAAAGAGATAGAAATCTACCAGTTGCAGGATTGATTTTTGTTTACGCTTCTAATCCCAAATATTTGGAATGAACACTTTGATGTAACAAAAACATGTCCTATGAATGCCAAAAAAGAAAAACAGAACTTAAATTTCTATGTGATAGATACTAAATTGTACCTTCTGGACTAATTGATTACACAAAAATGATTGTGAAATTCCTCCTGCCCCAAAACAGAGTGGGTCACCGAATCATAAATGTGTCACCTTCTTTTCTCCTGTCATACTCCCAAGACCAAACTGATTTAAACTCTGCACGACGCCAGGCTTAAAAAGGAGAAATTCCAGGGAGGTTGAGCGTTGTCTGGTTCCTAGCACAGCTGGATAAAACCCTGCCTCTTGCTTGCCCAGAACCCTGAGAGCAGGCAGTTAGATGACCATCCCCTCCTCCTCCTAGCTCTCTGCAGACAGGAAGAGAGAGCACTCCCCTGGCATTAACACACAAGCCTCCGGGGTGCTGTCAGGCCACTAAATCTATGTGGGCCTCTTTGTTGGCAGAATCTGGGGTTATTGAGGATTTTACAAGATAAGATATTTGGAAGATGGTACGTGGCAAACTGCAAAGCCCTATCACATGTAAACTGCAATGCCCATAAGAAATTAGCCACTGCCATACTGAAAAGGATGGGGTTGCAGCTGGTGGCGTAGAAGGGTCCTGACAGAGGCATGGGCCTCCCCTTGGGGCAGGTACCTACCCAAACCACACACACACACACACACACAGACACTCTGAAGACATTCTGTCATTTGAGTAATTTCCTCCTAAAATCCTCTCCCCCCACCATCCACTCCCATGGATTTTTAGTAATACCATTATTTCAAAAGTTCACAGTAGTAATTATAGAAAAGAAACAAAATAGCAAAAACACCACCATAATCTCGCTATCCAAAGATAAATTGCAATATATTCCTTTCAATTTTTCATATCTGTTTGTGTGTGTGGGTGTGTGTGGGTATGGGTGTGGGTGTGTGTGTGTGTGTGTATATATATATATATATATATATATACACAATTTTTAACAACACTAGTAAACTGTAGGGGCTCCTGGGCGGCTCAGTCGGTTGGGCTCCGACTCTTGATTTTGGCTCAGGACATGATCTTGGGGTCGTGAGATAGAGCCCTGCATAGGGTTCCCCTCTCAGTGGAGAGTCTGTTTGTTCCTCTCCCTCTGCTCCTCCCTGCCCCCAGCTCTCTCTCTCAAATAAATAAACAAATAAAATCTTGAAAAAATAGTAGCTAACTATATTAAATACTTTTTATGTGCCAAGTACTAGTGTAAACACTTTAGATGTTTTTAGTCATTTAATCGTATCAATAACCCCTGAGTAGATATTGCTCATGCTTCATTTTACAGGTAAGGAAACTGAAACACAGAGAAGTTAAGAAACGTGTCCGAGGTCACACAGCTTGTAAATGGCAAAGCCTGGGGTCAAACCCCTGCAGAGTCCATGAGACCATTACAACATGAAAGCAAACATAATAATATGACCTGCGAATTTTGTCAATATATTTTGAAAATCTTTGCATTGTATTGTTTGTTTTTCTGTTATCATAACTGCATGGTCTTCATAGTATTGATGAACTAAGGTTTTTTTAGCATTTTATTTTATTTTTTATTTTTATCGATTGTCTTTTGGTGGGGAGGGGCAGAGGCAGAGGGAGGGAGAGAGAGAGAGAATCTCAAGCAGGCTCCCCCCGCCCAGCTTGGAGCCCAACACAGGACTCCATCTCACGACCCTGAGATCATGATCTAACCTAAAATCAAGAGTTGGACGAGCCATCCAGGCACTCCTTGATGAGTTCAGTTTTAATCAATTGTTTAATATGACTATTTTGGGGTAGCTACAACAAACCCCCATTTGAGATATTTTGCAGTTTTTCAATATTTTAAACAACACTAAAAAGAACATTTTTTATATACATCTATAATCATTCTCACCTAGAAATGGAAGTGCCGGGTCAAGACATACGCACTGAAAGATGCATATTTTTGAAGTTCTTCTTATTTTTTGCCGTACTGCCCTCCAGAAAGATCTCATCCAGTACACCCCCACTTGCACCATATGAATAAAGGCTTACATCTTCAGCAATACTAGGTAGTATGATTGCCTTAGTTCCTAAAAACATTCTGTTTAAAAGTGCAACACGTCTAAAGCAATTGAACCTACCCCCCTCATTCAAACCTTGGGCCAGTTCACCCTCTAACAATCGGGGGGAGAGAAGTGGAGGGTTAAGAGGAAGACCAAGGAGGTAAGAGCGGCAGTCAGCTCGTGGGGAGGGGCTACCTGACGCATGGGGGCACAGGGCGCAGCGCGGCAGTGGGGAGGTACCAGGGCACGGGAGCACTCCGTGGAAGAGAGGGCAGGAAGAAAAACGAGACAGCTGCAAAAGCAAAGGCCTGGCACCTGAAAAATAGTTATCACAATAAAATGGCAGGAATTTAAGGCTAAGGAAAGAAAGATTCATTGAAAACAAAACAAAACAAACAAAAGCCAGGAGTTTCACAGGAACGTTGGCGACTGGCCAGCCCTGGATTGCTTCTGTCTAGTTGACGCAGAAGGGGAAAGACACACCTCTCCGTGTCAGGGATGAGGAGGTGCCAGTTATCCACGTGTGTCCTCCATCCTGGGGAAAGGGCACGTGGTCTCATCCCCAAGGAAAATACCTAATCGGTTTTTTTAGTTCCAGAGGGCCAGGATACCCCCAAAAGTGTAAACCTGAGCACAGTCCAGGAGATAATGAGCACATACCACTCAGCCTGGTCATTTTAGGACAGATTGTCCTTGCATTTATTTATTTATTTATTTATTTATTTATTTATTTATTTAGTCAGTCCGAGACTCAGGGAAGAGCTAAATGGGGCTTTTAAAGTGGAATCCTGAGATCATGCACTCACTGGGAAAGGCCACACACCAAACCTCCATCTATGCTGTGCTGGTCCACAACCGTAGCAGGGATTTTAGGAGTTGGGAAAATAAGTGGACAGATGAATAAACACAGATATAAAGAAAGGAGCGTCTTTCCCGTACTCCTCACAGACCAGAGGAAATGCTTAGATGAAAGGCCCATCTACACCTGGGATGGACCTTGCTTTCGGGGCCAGATTCACGAATGCTCTGCTAGCATTCACACCCGTCATCCCCACGTTGGCACTGGACTGCTGGGGTGGATCCTATTGCTCCCATTTTTCAGATGAGAAATCGAGACTTCAGGATGATTTACCCAGGAGCATCTCGCTGGAAAGTGGCGGAGGCAAAACTAGACCCCACTAGTTCCAATACCAGCAAGTCTACCAGTAGTGGTGATTTTCTACTCCAGCTCTATGCCATTACTCACCAACACCCCCTCGCTCTTTCTTATAAATAAGACTGACAATGTTGCTGGAACATTCTCTCTCCTGCAGGCAGAGCCTGGACTCCCTCTGAAACATGTGGTTATTCAGAATTGCCTGAAGGATTTTCACTAAGGCAGTCTCCTCCCCTGAAGGGAGTGAGGAAGAAGCCACTAACCACGGGTAGGGCCTTACTAATGGAGGGAACCCGGGAAGAAAAAGACACGGTATCCAGGGTTGGAAAGCTGAAGGTAGAGGATGAAATGTCAAATCAGAACAGGAGCCTGTAAGACAGGGTCAAAAGAGAGGCAGGGGATCGGCTGGAGCAGTGAGGAAGGCACCACCTGAGCTTTGGAGAACGCAGGATTCCCAACACCTGGAACCCCGGCCTTTCCACTATGGTCACAGCTCAAAGAACACACAGCTTTCCTTGGGCTCCGGAACCAGCATTTTACCAATGCGTTTCTTGCTTCGGATTGTTAAATAAATAAATAAATAAATAAATAAATAATAAAACCAGATTCTTGACCCTGAACCATCAAAGAGAGAGCAAAGAAAGAGGAGGGAAATGGCTGTATCAAATTTCCTGCATAATCCTCTTATGAGATTAGTGCCCTCTTAATGGTAATCAGGTTCTGGCTTGGGAACTAAATTATACCACTGGGTAATGCTCCTATGGGGCTGGGGGATGCTTGATTATATGAAACAGGGTAGGAGCAGGGACCTCTAATTCTTTGCTCTGAACAAGTACAGCTGGAGCCATTTCAAACCAGGAGCTTTAGGGCCAAAAGGAACTTAACACCCAACCCAACGCCATGTTGGTTGGTTTTTGGAGAAGTCACACTGCCATAGCCTCCAAGCCTGGGACATGGGATGGCGTCCCCAAAATCCCTTCCTGGATCTCTTCTCTTCCTAAGGGCCCATCCGGACAAGTGCAACCCGTGGCTGAGGTGCAACTGACGCCCCGCCCCCTGCCCCCTCCAGAGAGTATAACATGCCCTGTAAGACATTGTCTGGGGCTAGGACATTTCAGCGACTCTGTGGCATTAAATATTCTTGGCGCCTAAGCCACCTCCTGAATGTGCCCAAAGTCTGAAAGAATCAAGATGCCTGGCTCACACCCTCGAGTAGCTGAGACCCCAGGAGAATTGAGGCTGCCCGTTTCCTTTCAAACTGGCGGTGACTCGGGATTCTCCATCTCTCCTTTTCCACATACAACTCCATGTTTTGTCCATGAGTTTTATTTGCCTTCTGGGTTTTTGGCATGAAAGACTCCTAAAATCCCACTGGAGGAGGAGTGAGCTTGGCCTCCAGCAGCGATGCACGGAATGAAAGCAGAGATCTGCACAGAGGCAGGGCTCTGAGCTCCAGCTGCAGCCTGGAAACCTCCGCCTTGCACTTAGGGAGCACTTCTGTGGAGTCATCGGACAGCCCTCGGCTGCAGGGCCAGGGGACAGTTACTCAGGTCCGTGGGCCCTGTGCAAAAATGGCTCCACATCATTCCTAGTGGGCAGAATTTGCTCATAGCCATCCAGTCTGCCACTTCCAATGTCCAGCTCTAGCTTCCAGATTCTTCTCAACCTGGCCCCGGAGTCATGCTCAGGCCCCCAGCCACCAGAAAAGCCTCATCACCATTGCTGGGGGGTGGTTACCCTCTACACCACTCCAACCTCCCCTCATCTCAATTTTTTCTCAGAATCCATCTCCTGGGGCAAGGGAGTGCGAAGGAGACTTTTCTGATTATCCTGTCCACCCTAGGGGCTCAGTTCCCTGATAAGGGTCAATTTATATGATTCATGTTAGCCTCACATAGACTATTCTCATTTTTGAGTTACCGTACGTGCTCCTGAAGGTTTAGATTCCACAAACAGCCAGCTAAGCTCAGCTGTGTTTATGACCTAACGGCGGAGAACCAAGGCAGACATTCTGGAACACATGCTCCATGGGCCACATTAAGCACTTTATGTCATCTTAATAATTCCTAACATACACCCTACAGGGTTATTTCCATTTTACAGAGGAAGAGTCATGATGGGCACGATTTGGACCCTGCTCTGCCTGCTTTTCCCTCTGTAATGTACTGCATGGCCACAGAACTGGGACTCTGAAGGCCTGAGCGCTGGGTCTGGTTGGGCCCATGTCTCTAGCTGGTCTCCTGGCACCTCCCTGAGCCCCAATTTTCTCACTTGTGAAAGTGTAGGGATGGTTCCCGAGGTCCCTTCATGTCCTCACATGTGTTCAACAAGGGGCTGGCCACACAGTTGGAAGGAAAGGGGAGCACGAGGCTGCCCCTCCCCCTCCTCTCTACTGAGGAATAAGACCCCCCCCCCCGCTTAGTTGTCATGAACACCTACGTCTGCTTCACACCATCTGCACCCAGCCATTAACCCCGTGAGCCCCTTCCTGCTAATGCAGCCAAAGGGTCACTGTGAGGACCTTTTTCAAAAATGACCCATGGCTGGCCAGCAAGGGGCAGGTGGGGAGGAGCCTGCGAGCCTGCCCCGGGACCTCCGAGACAGCTGGGCTCCCGAATGGCCTTTGATAAGTGCCTCAGGAAGGCGCAATGGCTTCCCACAGCTGATTAGTGCACTGGATGAGATAATGCCAAATTCCCCGAAGTTTTGCAGCCTGGGACTAGATGCCAAAAGCTTATCAACTCCATCCCAAACAAGGCTCGCTCTAGGCTGCTCGAGGGGCCAGGAAACCCCAGAAATGGAATTTCCAATAGTTGGGTCCTTCTAATGGTCTTCCATGGGTTTTTGCAATCAAGCTAAAGACTCTCCTCAAGGAACTCATTAACCTGCCGAGGCTCCGGAACTGCCTTCACCTCACTCGATATTGAACTATTCACGGGGTGTACCACCCCTATGTTGCTGGGGTGCTTGGATTCACGGGCGCCCCTCCACCACAAGATGGTACAAGACAAGAGAGCGGCCAACAGCTCGATCGGTGCCTCGGCTTCTCCTCTGCCCCGCCGCCACTCCCACCGTGAGGCCACCTCCCAGCCCTGCGCCCCGGGTGCCTCTCAAATCCACACTGCTTTTCATTATCACCACCTCCCAAGGTATCGTGTCACCACACGTACCATGAGCCAGGCACTGTCGTTAGAACTCTCCTACATCTGTGAACTCATTTAATCATCAAAACAAGCCGATGAGGTGGCTACTAATATCATTACCCACCCGGGACAGAAGAGGTCACCAAGGCACAGAGAGGCTAGGTCAGCAGCCTGAGGTCATCCAGCAGTCAGGGAGTTTGTGTTCTCCACCACCACACTCGGCTGCCTCCCCCTGCCATCCCAGGCACGTCGTGAACCCTGGTTTTCCTGGCAGCCAGCGCCACCGTTCAGCCTTCAGCTTTCAGGTTTCAAAACAGCCCTTCTGCTGCCCAGGACAGAATTTCCTGTAGGAGAGATCTGAGATCTGTGGTATGTCTCTCAGTGGGTAATAACAATCCCTCGCATTTGAATAATGCCTTTACAGTTTCACAGGCACTGTCAGATCACCTCCCCACCCATCGCCAATCCTGCCAATGTTCCTGCAAGGGTAGGTACAGCAGCGAACGTAAGCCTCTTCAAGAGCGGTGGAGCGACACCCAACTTCACGCAGCTTATCAGGGCCGAGGCGAAAACCCAGACTTCTTAACTCTTGGTTCACTTTCCTGCCCAACTTAAGAAGAGATGATTATAAATAATACCAGGAGATTTGCTCTGTAGTGGAATCCTCTAGACGGGAATATATGGATAGAGAAAGAGAGACACAGATGTGTAGGAGAGAGTGTGCCGAGGTGTGAATCGTAATAGCTATCATAATTTTAATTTCCATTTAATATTTTGATTAAAATACATGCTGAAGGGGTCAAAAGGTAAAAAAAAAATAATGTTCTTAAATGGTATTAAGGCTTTAAATAATATGAAATCCAAGTAATTCAAAATTCAAGAATCACAAAAGGACAGGCAGTGAATATCCTGTGTTTTTATTCTAGGGTTCCACCATTTTCTTCTTGGAGCCTTCCACTTCTTCTGATACTTGGGAAAACTGTGGTAACAGTTTAGAGACCTTGCCCCCTCCCCAGCCTCAGACCTACTCCAGTATTCCTTTGAGCCATACGTGATGGTGACTTTTACTTTATCAACAAAAGATCATACACGAATATAGTACAGATTCACAAAGTATCAAAAAACAATCATAGTAATGAAAAGTCAGTGTCGCTTTCTGCCCCCTGTCACACAGAAACTTTTACTCCTTTCTCTTGTTTCTTTCAATGGGAATCTACGTATTTGCGGACCTCCTCACAGGTTTACCCCAGCTCCGATGATGGTCAGGTATACACACTCCTCTGTCTGCATCCTTCTTTTAATGGCTGCATAATATTCCACTGTGTGGATGTAGCACAGATCATCCGACGGACCTTTGCTTGCCATCAAGTTTGCTATCAAGAACAATGCTGCAAATCCATAGATGAGAGCTGAGGCAGAGGCTGCTGGTTCTCCTCAATGTCCCGTGTTCCGCTTCTCCCATACAAGAGAAGTTTATGAAGGCCGCATTTCCCAACCTCCCTAACAATGAGGTGGGGCCACGTGACTAAATTCTGGTCACAGGATGTAAGCAAATGCATATGTGGCAATTTCTAGGAACTTTCCTTAAGAGAAAGCAGATGTACTCCCTTTACTTGCTTCATCTTTAACTTGTTAGGAAAAATTGTGAAATGGACCAAAGTAATGACTGGTGTTCTGTCTAGAGCACACTTCTGTGTCCCTATCAGACTTTGGCTGTCTTTGAGCTATCTTACAGCCTTGTGAGTGGCAGAATACTGTTCATAATGGAAATGAGCCCTGTGCATAAAAATGCAAACTTGCGGGCGCCTGGGTCGCTCAGATGGTTGAGCATCCGACTCTTGGCTGCAGCCCAAGTCATGATCTCAGGGTCTTGGGATCGAGCCCCGCGTTGGGCTGTGCACTCAGCGTGGACTCTGCTTGAGAGTCTCTCTCTCTCCCTCTCCCTCTGCTCCTCCTCCAACTCATGCTCTCTCTCTCCTTCTCTCAAATAAAATCTTTGAAAAAAAATGCAAATGTGGTCCAGTAGAGATGAAGTTGAGATTGCAGTGAATACTGATCAATTCTCCATAATTCTCCATCTAACTGTAGGTTCATTTCGGTATTCTTGGTGGCCTATATGTGTGTATGTTTAGTTCTCCTTTGGACAAGCTGTAACATCTTACAAGTTCCCTCACTATTTAAAAGGTGTCCATTTTACATTTGTGTGACAGGCATGATTTTACCTTTTCAAAAAATGATCCTTTCATAACCCTGCTTTCCATTCTTGCTGCCTGGGACACAGAAGGTGCCACCTTGGACTATAAGACGGAGATCACCCTAGATGGAAGGAGCCTGGATCCCTGAGCCCTACACCCAACTGAGACTTCCCCCAGACTTGTATGTGCAAGAAAAACACATGTCTTTCTTGTGTAAGTCACTGTTATCAAGAGTTTTCTGTTAAAGTCGAGCCTAGCAGAGCAGTAACTTCCAAGAGAAATTTTTACTAATAGAATATGTAGTGATTTCATCTTTGCGCAGCTGCAGATTCTCCCTTGGCAGACAACATTAATCAATCACGGTGCTTTGTTCCCCCAGAGCCCTTACTCAGAATGCTTCTCAAGGTCACATTCTAAGTGGTCATTAGTATCAAAAAGAGTTACAAATGACATTTAACAGCCCTCCTGCTTTAGGATCACAAATCAACACAAGTTTCTGCATTACCCAGGTTCTAACCCAAAACTCACCAATTTATATACCCCACCTTATTCCAGAGAAGGTTTCAATCAGCACACTACAGGGACCTACGTGAAGGCCTGTGGAGTTTCAGGATGAGGCAGAGCGTCAGGATACGCCCACCTCAAGGTCCCTCCCTTCAACGAGCTCACTCACAGTCTCACACCCACGGAACTCACAGAGGGGACAAGTCACCTGGATAGATGAGTACCACCCGCTGCTAGGTTCTGGGCAATCTCGACAGCAGTGACGTCGAAAGACTGGCCTGGAAGTGGGTCAAGGGCAAGATACACGAAGAGACCCCCAAACTCTAGTTGTACACTTGCCCATCCCAGGTAAAGCTGAGAGCAGGCACTGGGCTAGAATCAGGGAAGCCGGCCTCCCTTCCAGCTCTGCTCCTAATGAGCTGTGTTGACTGAGTGAGGTGCTTTCCTTCCCTGGGTTTCAGATTCCCCACCTAATAAGACTGGACTAGAGGATTCCCAGGCCCCAAATTATCTACTTCTTTTTACCTGGAACAAAATACAGTCTAGGCAGCCTTGGCAGTCTCTTCAGCTCAGCCGGGCCAGGGGCAGGTTTGATTTTCCCACCCACCCTGACTGCCCAGCTATGGGGGCTCCAATCCGGCAGCTCCCTGGCAGAGGAAGGGCTTGCAGGATTGGTGGATTAGGCGTTCTCTAGACTGTACACAAACAGGAAGCCAGAGAGGGGTGATAATTGTTTAATCAGCTCTCCAGCAACACTGTTGAGTTTCCTCTAATGATGTGAAAAGCTAGGCGGATGGGGAATAACACTTTCTTGTGCTGGTTAGTGTTGATTGGGACCATCAAAGATGACAGGAACAGTATTCCCCGGACAATTTTCTATAGTTCTTTGTCTCAGATACGTATATTTTGAGTGTCTACCATTGGTGTTTATGATGGTAAAACACACACTGAATGCTGAACGGGAAAGAAAGAACTGGAAGTCTCCTTCCTTGCCAGCCAGGCACCTGCAAGTCTAGCTAGGGGGACAAGACCAATCTCCAGAGAAGCTAACTTATGAGAAAAGCAGCAGGGAGTGGGTTGGATCCTAAGAGTGACAGATGGTGAGAGAGGAAGCAACCACTATGGGCTGGCATGACCAGGAACAGTCTGGGGAAGCTGAGTTCCAAGGGCAGCCTTGGAGGATGGAGATGATCCCAATTAGGTAAGGGAAAGAAGATTCCAAGTGCAGGGAGTGAGGGCAGAAATGTCCCTTGCCTTTTCAAGAGGGGGACCAGTCTCGCTGGAGCAGAGTTTGTATGAAATAGCAGCGGGGGGCGGGGCGGTCAACCAACTGAGCCACCCAGGCGCCCCAGAATCTGCATTTCTAACAAGCTCCCAGGTGTTGCTGTTGCAGGTCCAGGAACCACACTTCGGCAACCTCTGGGCTAGACTGCAGAGGGTCACGAAGCTGGGCAGTTGGGAGCTTTCCCCACGGAAGAGAGGGCATGGGGCTCTTGCTTTGTTTATTTTCTGCCTTCGTCTTTTCCATTTCTACAAAGAGCTTTTCTGCCTGTCACTGTTTTCTGTTTCCATATAGATGGGATCAGTGGACATCAACCACCGCTAACCACTAACCACCTCTATCCATACTCGACTTCTCATTTCTTTGTGAAACATGATGCTTTTAAGAGAAATTAGCAGTCATGATTCAGGGCCAACAGCAAAGACCAGGAAACCCCTTCCAATTGGAGATTTCATCTTCTTTAAAAATGCCAAGTGAGGGGCACCTGGGTGGCTCGGCTCAGGTCATGATCCCACGGTCCTGGGATCAAGCCCCGGGTCATGGTCCCCACTCAGCGGGAGTCTGCTTCTCCCTCTCCCTCTGCCCCTTCCCCCGCTCATGCTCTCTCTCTCTCTCTCTCTCAAATAAATAAAGAAAATCTTAAAAAAAAAATGCCAAGTGAGTGTGAGAAACGCATCTTGGATCACTCCACTGGTACCATTTGTGAATGCTTATGTGTATAGACATAGCGTTTCACACTTTGTGTACGTTACATTTTTAGAACAACATTGCAAGGTAGGGATTATCATCCCCATTTTACAGATGAAAAACTGAGGGTGAGGCTCATTCAATCACTGGTTCAAGATCACATCTAAGAAAAGGCAGAGCCAGTATTCAAAACCAAGGTCTATTCTGCTCCTGAGCTCACACCACGCCTGCGTCCTGCAGCCTGTCCAGCTCTATCCACCCCACCCAGTCCGGCAGAAAGCTCACAGATACTGCTTCCGCATGGTCTTGTCCTCAATGAGGACCGTCAGTGGCTCTCTAAGCAAAATGTCCACAGAGACCCAGTGTCTATAAACAAGCCCCACAGAGGTTCTGAGTGGCGAGCCCCACCCCTCAGTCACAGCCCCCTGGGGATTCGGAGCTTTCCCGGCCCTCCTCTCCTTAGGTCCCAAAACACACATGGTGTCTTCGGGCACACTCACTTCTTCACCCACCGTCAGGTCCTTCCTCATCTGCACACAACCTGAGAACCACTAAGGGGCAAGACTCAAGTGATCTAAGTAAAATAAACCAGTCATAAAAGAGCACTGCTGTTTGATTCCAGTTATACGCGGTCCCTAGAGCAGTCAGAGAGAGACACGAAGTAGGACGGTGGTTGCCAGGGGCTGCAGGGAGCGGAGAATGGGGAGTTGTGTCTGATGGGCACAGAGTTTCTGCTGGGGAAGATGAAGGGTCTGGAGATGGATGGTGGTGATGGTTGCACAGCGTTGGGAATGCACCTCCTACCACCGAACTGTACACTTCACAATGGCTAATACCATGAAGATGGCAAATTACATGCGATGTCTATTTTACTGTAATAGAATAAATGAGTGACCGAGTGAATCAAGTGAGAGAAGAGAACTGGCTCTCGAGCCCTGTCCCAGCCAGCCTATGTCCCTGGCACCCGCTCACAGAGGTGCAGTGGGAAGTGAGCGTGAATGTGAGCGGAGTGGGGGATGGAAACTGTTGAGTGGGGGTATCCAGCGTCTGCTGCTCGCATGCAAATCATGGAAGACTGATGCTGTCTATGGTGCTCTTCAGTTTGCTAGCTTTCTCACACACATGGCTGCTCTGGCTGGTGTACCTGCCAGGGACCCCAGAACAAAACCCTTCTAGAACCTACTTTCTCAATGATATACATGTTAAGAACTTTCCCCTTGTGGGACCCCTGGGTGGCTCAGTCGGTTAAGCATTTGACTCTTGATTTCAGCTCAGGTCATGATTTTAGGGTCGTGAGATCGAGCCCCGTGTCAGTTTGTGCGCTGGGCATGGAGCCTGCTTAGGATTCTCTCTTTCCCTCTTCCTCTGCCCCTCCCCCTCCCTAAAAAAATAAATAAACAACTTTCCCCTTGAAGCTTGGGATGAGGGCCCCAGTCTCACCTCCTGCTGCTAAAAGCCTGCATTGCAACCCCTAGTCCCTGAACTCAACTGAGCAAACATTTACTGAGTTAAACATGGCAGCTTAAGGGCATGAACAAAGTTGCACTGGACGGCTATGTGACCTTGGGCAAGTCCCTTAGGCTCTCTAAAGGTTATTCCTTTCTGGGTAAAACAGCAGAGCTCTAATAGGATGTATGAGGTAATGCATACAAATGCTTAGTGGAAGTTCTCTGAGGATCTTTAATTGCCAGGGTCTGTTCTTCTAAGACCCTGTCCTGTCCTCCAGAGGTCATGGCCCAGGGAAGCAAACAGGGAAGGAGCAGGTACAAGTAAACATCACCGTGGAACGCTGTGTGAGTGGGCATGAGTGCTGAGAGAGGACCCCGAACCCAGCCAAGAAGGCAGGATTCATCTCTAATTGTGTGACTATCCCTCACCAGGCTCTGGACCCTTTAAAAGGCCCTATGTGTAGCGGTGAAGCGCATACAACCATGCAGCCAGACCGGGGTGGAATCCCGCTGTGTGGTCTTGGGCAAGCTACCCTCTCTGTGCCCCCGTTTTCTCGTTTGTAAACTAGGGCTCATTAAAAGTAGCTAACTTACAGGGTTCCTATAAAGACTGGACAAATTAATGCTCAGAACAGTATCTGAAAAGGAGAAAGAGATATTTAGGGATGAACTATTCAAATTATTGGGTCTTTGTTTCCTTCTTTGCTTCCACTTACCTAACCTCATTCTAGGATTTCAGCAGCAAAGCTGGGAACACACAGTAAGTGCTCAAAAAGCAGTTGATGAATTTAGCCAAACAGAGTGTTTAAAAGTCCTAAAGCAATATCCTGTCCCAAAGAGGCAAACAAACAGAGAAGCCTTTTGAGACATTTGAATTTGATTCCTGGTTAGCCTTCCTGTGCTAACGTGCCCTAATCTCTGATTTCTGGCATCCAGATGTCAACACAGTGCAGCCTCCTGCCAGGGACTTAGGTCCCTGGGTCTCCATATTCACCGGGTGGTAGGGTAGAAAGAAGAGCCATCTCTCCTCTCTCTGTGAGAGAGCTGAATTGCCTCTGGAGTAGAACCATGTTCTTTCCCCATAACGTTGCCCTCGGCAAGGAGCGGCCCGACTCCAAAGTCCATAGTGCTTTCTGGAACATCCTGTGGAGGTTTGCCCAGAGCTTGGTCCTTCCCCTAGCCACAGCCTTCAGCAACTCAGGGTGGAAATTATTCCTATTTAGGACAAAGCCTTTCCAGATTTGCCTTGCCCAACCTGGGCCAGGAGCTCTCAGCCCTGGAAGACCGTTAAAATAACTTGTAGCTACCTCCACGTGGCAGGTCCTCACCTTGGGTTTCAGGTCACTAGGTATGGGGTGGGACCTGAGTATTTGTACTTTGTAAAGCTGCTCCAGATAATGCTGATGCTTTGTCAGGGTTGAGACCTCATCCTCACTATTTTCCCTAACAGCTCTCAGCTTTGGCTACGCTGCATTAAGTTTCCTCCTACTGGCTGTAGCATCAGAACCCAATCCAGTGAGGAAGAAATGTGTTCCTGCAAGAGAGTGAACGTGGGGCTTGCTGCAAACTTGTGACCAAAGGTCCCTCTCCCAGAAAGGGGTGAGGGTAAGGGTCCAGGAATCCTGACTTCGAGCTTTGCCCATTTAAACATTTTCTCTGCAGAATCCCTGCAAGTTTAGACAGACTATTTTATGGGACTAACCCCCCTCAAAAGCATAAGCATAGTACATTGTTTAAAATTAACTAAATTTACAGTGTATACAATATTTTGGGGGGAAGCACTCTGTTACTAAAACATTTCAGAAACAATTTACTAAACATTTATTCCATTGGCCTAAATAGAGCATAGCCCACAGCGGCCGAGCCAGCATTCATTTCCACTGAGGATGGTAACGAGCCATGACTATCCAACCCAAGCCATGGACAAATACCAAAGGCCAGCTTACAGCTGGGGGCATAGAAGGATTAAAGTTAAAAGCCTCTCAATGACCACTCTCTTAAGTCAAATGTGACAAGCAGGGCCAAAGGGATTCTAGCAAACCTTCCCCCACTATCTCCGGCGATGCCCATGGGGAAAGCATATAGTCACAAGCTACCTTCCAGGGGCAACCCACGCCCAAGGGCAGCTGAGAGTGCCCATGGGGCAAAGCCCCAAGAGGGGGACACACTGGAAACTGGACAAATCAGGGCCAATAGCAGCTCTTCCAATTCCACACCCACCCCAAAACTCTGTCCAACATTCTCATCCTGGGACTTCATTCCACATGTCTTATTTGGCAGTGCAAAATGGTGACAGCTGACCATTTGATCACATTGGATCATTTGATCACATTGTCTTGTACAACTGAAACGCCTGGGCACAGACCAAACCTTGTTCTCTCGTCTCTGAACGTTGCTCCCTTTCTCCAGGGCCTGTCGTGGTTATTAATATGGTTCCTCTGAGGTCCACCACTGTCTAAGACGTTTGAAATTTTATTTTTTTTTCCTTGAAAGTTCCACCTTTCAAGCCATGGTTTTACTTTTACTTTACTATTTTTTTCCTTTTACAATTTTTATTACTCTGTTCAGTTAGCCAGCATATCGTACATCATTAGTTTTTGATATAGCGTTCAACGATTCCTTAGTTGCCTATAACATCCAGTGCTCATCCTTCTCCTTTAAGAAATATACACCTCTGCCCACATAGCGACACTTTGTAGCCCCAGTCATAAAATTAGTCCACTGGTCCCACTCTAGTTTGGTAATAGGTCCCATAACACTTAGGCCCTTCCTCGGGAAACAGGTGATGATAACAGAGTCCATATACAGATGCTAATTGGGCTCTTAAGTGAATAACTAAAAAAGCTGAAATAACCGTCAAAATTATCCTAGAGAATCTTCAGTCACTCATACCATAGAGTGTATAGGTTATGTGTGTTTATGCTTCTGTGCCCCATGATCTTAATTCCCACTGAAGTTTGAGAACCGCTGAACTGGATCCCTATGGAAAGAACAAAAGGTAAGCCCATGCACAGCATTCACAGACCTTTCTGCTTTTAGAGATCTATCAAATCTGCTGCCGGGAAAGGGGGCTGTGTGGGGGGCTCTAAATTGCTGCAGCGTCCCTGGAGGGTTTACTCCATTTGTTTAGAATTGTGCTGCCTTAATACATTTTAATTTGTTTGTTGTCTTGAAGATTAAGCCAGAAGACAGACTCAGCTTCAGGGGGAGGTAGGCTGTCAAAGGACTTATACTAGTCTTCCTCTGTCGAGATTTTCAAAACATACATTAATGACTGTTCAGCTAATCTAAGACGCCATCACTTTTAAGACGGACCATTATTTTATCTATCACTAAGGGGAAAAAATGCTGCCAAGTATATAACAGGCTACCATCGTAAGAAAGATCTGGAATTCAGAGATGTTAAAAGGCACAAAACTGTGCATCTTAGACTCAGTGACAAACCATCTTGCTTTTAAACCTCCACCTGGATGGGAGGTGTTATCAGCTGTATTTTGCAGAAAAGGAAAAGAACAGAGAAGTCAGATCAGACCCAGTCACAGGGCTGGTACAAGCAGCAGAGCTGGGACCCTGACTCAGCTCCCTGACCAGTTCAGGTCGCCACCCTCACATCCAGGGTGGCCTCCCTCCCTTGGCTGGGGCAACTTGCCTTGGTGACTGCCAGGAGGCACCAGGGAAGGACATCCTCCCTGGGACCTTCACTCTCACTGTGTTCCCACCGGCCATCCACAGACCCCTCTCCATCAGCTCCCTTGCTGTACTCCTTACCCTCCCCCTCCCCCTCAACACTCACCCTAAGTCCTGTGGACTCTGCCTCCTAAATATTTCTCCAGTCCTCCCCCTTCCGTTCCAATGAACTCAGTCCCAGTTCCTGTTCCATCCACCTTCCGCCTCTCGCTGGTTCCCCTCCTCTGGTCTTCTCTCCAAAAACATCCCTGAAAATTTCATTTTTAAAACCCAGGCTCTAACAAGGCACTAAAAATGGCCACTCTTCAGCTTCAAATCCCCCCATCATGGCCTAGGCGACCAAGGGAGTAGGCCTGAGCCCAGCAAACAGGCCCCCAGGTGTGCCTATCCCTCCTCACACCCTCCCCCATCACACCTCCTAATCTCCTCTGCCAGGGGATCCCCACAATACTCCTGTGCCACCACTCACCTCCCTGCTTTCACTCACGCTATTCCCCCTGCCTGGAATGAATGCCCTTGACCAGCTCATTTCTACCCATCTTCTGAAACTGGCCAGGGAGTCTTCCCTGACACAGGTCTTCTCTATGGCTGCACTGGTCTCACTGTATTTTAATGATCTTCTGCTCTGCCCACCTTGTATGGTGGATTTTCATCACCTGGTGGGGAGGGGCTGGGACCATGGCTCCTTCATACTTGTGTGTGAATGCCCCCGCACGACGCATGGTGCATGGGAGACAATCCATGAATATTTGTAGAAGGAAGAGGGGCCCAGCTTTACTAGCTCTGCTCCCACTTCCTTCCCCAATTCTAATAATGGGAGTTATATTTTGTTCTTCTGCCTCAAACACCGTAGTTTGAAACTCCCCATGAGGCTTAAGGCATGGACTTGGTCCCTTGCCCAGCAGCCTCATTCTGCCAAGACTGGCTCTCTCTTGTCCTTCTCTCTAGTCCTTAGGCCTTCTGGGAAATGGATGCTGCCCTTGAACCAGAGTCCAAGACAGGGTTCTCACTGCCAGAGTTCTCACTAGCCAACCGCCTCTTCAAACCTCCCTTGGCACCTACCAGGTGCTGCGGGTTTGCTGGGACTCTGGCCTGGGGACCACAGCCGATGACACAGCCAGGTGGCTGCTCTTGGAGTAGGTGACCTAATGAGCGGCTTCAGGGAAGCCCTCCTGCCTGCGAAATGTGATTCAGGCCAGGGACTCCCCCTGTTCTCAAAGGAACTACCTGCTCTTGTGTGTTCTGTTCCTTCCTGTCTCTTGAAAACACCTGACCCCCACCTTACGTAGCAGCCTGGGGCCGGGCCATGTGGATTTACATCACTGCCTCCTGCCCTTACTGTCACACATTATCCAGTCTTGGGCAGCGTGCCTCTCCTGCATCACCCCCATCTCCCCCCCCATAAGTGTATTTTCATCTACTCAGCCTTATACAACCCAGACAACTGGGGGGAGGGAAATCCCTCCCCACTTGGCCAGCCTAGAGGGAACTACCCATATACCTGGGCTCCCCCTCCCCAGGGCACACCATGGGAACAGTACCTAACTTAGTCTCTCCTGGTCTTGTGGATGAGAAGTCCAGATATCCCGATGCTAAGGGCTTAACATAAAGCTGCCACCTGGTGACGTGACTCTGACCCTTGATCCTGCCTGCGCTGGACAGCCCTGGCCCTGCACTCTGCTCTCACTCTGATGAAGAATCCCTCCACCACCTCAGCAAGAAGAAACTGATTCTGAGGCTTCAGCAGTACCGGTAGATCTGGGCAGCAGTGGTCCTGCCTTGGGCCCATGCTAAGAGAGCCATGCGTAACACAACATAAAAAATAGTTTAATTCATTAAAAAAAAAAACACATGGTGCTTCTATTGCTAAGGAGCCAATGAGCAGTAGAGACCCAGGGCGACCCATTACCCTAAACATCTGCTCTCGTATAAACTTAATTCAGCCCCAGGGACATGTTTCTCCATCTCTCTTATCTTAGGTCCTCAAAACCAAAGATGACTGCATCCAAATGCCAGAAAGATGTGTGGGCTGTGCTGCTTCAGACAGTGGAGACAGACCCTGCTTTGGAGTGTGGGGACATCTGAGTGATCTAAATGCTTAAGAAGCAAAGTAAGAGGAGAAGCAAATTAATTGTCTTGAACAATTCTTTAAGGATCACATGCATAAAGGCAATTGAGTCTTACATAATCAAGGATATTTCTCAGCAGTGCCTCAAGAAACCACTTTCTTTCTTTGCATTTCAGTTCATGGTTCAGCGATACTCATGAATTCACACAGCATCAGGAGATGCACCTGGCAGCTGAGGAACATTTTGCGGTATCCATTCATATTACTCTCAAATGTGTATAGACTTAGGTGTAGACGTAACAAGAGAAAGGTGATAGTGATTCTAGATATTGGCAACTAGATGGATTAGAATCCTAAAATTGGGAATTGTTTTAGTCTTAAGAAAACATTTAGTGTCTATCGACTGATGAAAGGCTAAAGAAGGTGTGGTGTATATTTACAATGGAATATTACTCAGCCATCAAAATGAATGAAATCTTGCCATTTGCAATGACATGGCTGGAGCTAGAGTGTTTTATGCTAAGTGAAATAAGGCAGTCAGAGAAAGAAAAATACCATATGATCTCACTCATATGTGGAATTTAAGACAGATGAACATACAGGAAGGGGGAAAAAGAAAGGAGAAAGGGAAATAAGCCGTAAGAGACTCTTAACGATAAAGAACAAACCAAGGGTTGATGGAGGGAAGTGGATGGGGGATGGGCAAGACGGGTGATGGGGATTAAGGAGGGCACTTGTTGTGATCAGCGCTGGGTGTTCTACGTAAGTGATCAATCACTGAATTCTACTCCAGAAACCAATATTGCACTGTATGTTAACTAACTAGAATTTAGATTTAAAAAATTTCTTTAATAAAAATAAAAATAAAATTATTTTGATGGAAACATTTAGTAAGATTTCATTAATTTTTTCCAAAAGTTAAAGTTTTGGCTTTACTTAAAAGATTTTTATTTAAAATTTAATATTCATTAATTATATCAACACTTTGCCTTTTAACTTCACAAGATAATTTTGAATATTTTTTAAAAGATTTTATGTATTTATTTGACAGAGAGAGAGAGAGCACAAGTAGGGGGAGCAGCAGAGGGAGAGGGAGAAGCAGGCTCCCCACCGAGTAAGGAGCCTGACGTGGGGCTCGATCCCAGGACCCTGGGATCATGACCTGAGCCAAAGGCAGATGCTCAACAACTAAGCCACCCAGGCGCCCAATTTTGAATATTTTTCAAGAAAAATAGATTTTTTGGAAAACATCGATTCAGTTTCCTAATTTTCATGATTTACCCTAATGTGCATATTTGATAACAATTATTTTCAATTTTGCTATACTTTAAATATAATTACATTTTATTATGTAATGCTTTAAATCACTGAGAATGGATATAAGTTGAGATCACAATAGAAATGAAAAGAGGGGCGCCTGGGTGGCTCAGTCATTTAAGTGTCTGCCTTCTGCTCAGGTCATGATCTCAGGGTCCTGGGATCAAGCCCCGCGTCGGGCTCCCTGCTCACTGGGGCGTCTGCTTGTCCGTCTCCCTCTGCCCCTCCCACCACTCATGCTGTCTCGTTTTCTCTCTCTCAAAGAAATAAATAAAATCTTTAAAAAAAAAGAAATAGGAAAGAAAGTGGACCCAGAAAAAGAAAGTATTAAAAAAAAAAAAGAAAATCAGTAACAAAGGAAAATGCTTACTTTTTTAAAAAATAATTAATTTTTAGAGAGAGGGGAGGGGAGGGCTTGATCTCACCACCCTGAGATCATGACGTGAGCCAAAATCATGACCTGGGCCAAAATCAAGAGTCAGACACTTAATCAATCAACTGAGCCACCCAGATGCCCCTGAAAATGCTTACAGTTTTAAAAACTAAAAACAATGAAAGAAAAGACTGCTGTTGTGTGTGGCCTACCTATAATCTGAAAGAGAATGCTATAAATTCTTGATTTAATAAAGATTCAAGACTTGATACTGATCAAAACAATGAAAATTAGCAAGAAAAATATCTCCATCAAATGTGCAACCTGGACGTGATATTTTGTTGACTTTCAGCCATCTCAAACTGCCCTTACACATTTTTTTCATTTTGTCATTCTGAAGATCTATTTGTCAAGCTAGGATGCTAGACCATCTTTTATTTAACACTTGGTTGTTTGACTTATAACTTTTTAATATTTAGACACATGGTATGCAGATCTTCATTAGCACCTTCACCCGGTCCCATAAATGTTGCGGCAGGCATGTGTATGGGCTGAAATAGACAGCAGCGTGTTTCAGCAGTAAGAGCTTCAACTTTCAAGTTCAAATCACAGCTTTGCCTAGTTACTGGCTGGATGACTTAATTTGGGGGAGCCTCAGTTTCCACATCTATAAAATGGACAGAGTAAAATCTAGCCCATATTATATGCTCCACGAAGGTATATTCCTTTGTTTTATTCTATAACTCTTTGTTAGGTTTCCCATCTGCCTTTTACAATCTCATTTAGCCTAATCCAAGGGAACCGTGGTTTCAGCCGGGTGCTTCATTTGAACAAATGACTTCGCCGCGCTCCTTAAGATCAAGCTGGGAGAAGGCCCACTAAAGAGGTGGTCGTGGGAACCTCATTAAACCTGGCCTTCCCCAGGACACCGAGGAGCCAGCTCCCGGGTTTATGACATTATGCATCCCCAAGAATTCTTCACGGGAATATAAAATGAAAAAATGGGAACAAGCCTACATTCCTGGTTTTACAAATGCAGGAGCTTGGTGAGGCCAGCACATAGTTTTGCTGTATTGGCAACTTGCATTCTCCTTCCAGCTAAAATCTAGCTAAATACCAGAGCCCCATAAGGACGCCTCCACACCCTCAACCTTTACCAAGGCAGAGCCTAGCAGCATCTACACTAAAAGCAAAACACCAAAGGTGCCACGGTGGTCCCAATTCAAAAAGACGGGGTTCAGAGCAAAATTAAATGATGAAGTACAACACAGTCCTTCCTGGGCATGTGGAAGTTGCAGCCATCCTTTCCCCCAAAACACTGGGAGACCCTCTAGAGAGACCATGGCAAGGGCCTGTTTAAAGCCTCCCTGTCTTTCTGAGGGGCTCCGCCTCCTCCCAGAGCCGCAGCAGGCTCAACTGGTTTGCACAGTGAATAAATAAATGACCTCAGCCTTTGGCCCAGTAGAAGCCTGCCAGAAGGTTACAAGAGAGAGCATAAGACGTGGCCCCCAAGCTCCAGAAAGGACACTCAGGAGAGTGAACAGGTGTGGTATGCATCATTTTCCTGGGCGCACAGGTGCAAACGGGGCTGTCCTGGGCGAAAGTGGACATGGCCGCTTGGGCAACTCTAGTGAGGACTCGGGGGTTCACGGCTCCTCTCCCCCACCCACCTGGCTGTCTTTGCTATGGGTTTGGCTCAAAGAAGACCGAGCAATGCAGCAGCAGGAGTAAGGTGGCCTGGGTCCTGAACTTGAATGGCCAGTTGTGTAATGTCAGCTAAAATAGGTTCGGGTACACTTCTGCCACGTGGACAAGGAGGCTAATAATACCCACCCAACCGGTTACACAGAGCAGGTAGGAGGCAGTCTGCAAATACCCGCCCTGCACAGAAAGCAGTGTACTCTCTCTCCCTGCCAGCCTGCACTGTCCGAAGCACGCCGCACCCTCCTAGGCACACAATCTCCCGTACTCTCATATCTCAAATAAAGAGCAGATAGAGCTAGGGGACCTTGCACGATTTTTTAACTGCTTTGATGTCTTTACCTATAAAGTTCAAAATTCTCATGACCTCTGAAGTCCTTTCTAGCTCTCCAATTCTGGACCTGAGTCTTGGGGAAAATACGCAATACCTAAAAATGACGACTCTCCCTTACTGACCATGACATACCAGGCACTGTCCTGAGCACCTCGCCTCCATGGACTGATGTCGTCTTCCTCCGTGAAGGAGATATTGTAGTGACCCCATGTAGCAGATGGAGAAGCTGAGGCCAGAAAGGTGAAGCTGCCTTGCTAGAATTAGACTGTCCAAGTCAAGTTACGATAGTGTCTCCACTCGAGAAGTTCAAGTTCAGTGATGATTTCAGTTTGGCAATTACCAAGTGCTATCGGAAGAGATCAACAAGAGCCAGCCTTTACATATGTGGCACTTTCTAAGTACCAGGCCCTGTTCTCAGAGCATCACATATATTAATTCATTTAATGCTCAAAGAAGTAATAATTATTATTCTCACCTGTTCACATTTGAGGAAACTGAGGCATAGAGGGATAAGTAACCGCCCGAGATCTCAGCTGGTAAGTAAGTGCTAGGATTTGAATCCAGGCAGCCTGGCTCCAGAGTCTGTGTGATTGGCCAGTGCATCACACTAACTACACCTGCACATTCTGTGCAGCGAAGAGGGGCAACTGACCAGAGGCAGACATTGGGATAGGGATGCTGGAGAAGATTAAAGCATTAGCTGGAGTTAGTCAAGTAGAGCAGGGAAGGGCATTCCACCCTAAAGGAACAGCATAGGCAAAGGCACAGAGGTGTAGAGAATAACCACCATTCAAAGAAACGCAGGTAAGGCTAGAGGGAAGGGGGATGGAGGATGGGAGAACTACTTAGAGAAAATGAACTGTGTTACTTCTCTATTCTTTTCAATGTTTCTGAATGCTTCAAATTTTCTGTAATAAGAAAAAACTGTAAGGCACTGTTGTGCCTCAGTGGAGATCATGCAAAAAGGAAACAAAACAAAACCCAGAAATCTGCAGTGGACAAATGCACAGGGTCCTGTGGCATTGCCCAGCTCTGCTCTGCTCCTGGCCACCAGGGTGGGACTTGCAGACGACGAAGGGGCAAGGGGCAAGGGGCGTAGTGGCTGATCCCCAGCAAGCCCTGGTGAGGAAATCAGAGCCCAGGGGCCAGTTTGTGTGCTCCTGAAGTAGCTGACTCTGATCTTTGGGCCAAGCAGGGAATCCAGTGTGGTCAAGGAGTAGAGAATAGGCTGGGCAAACTGGAAATGTTCGAGTGTTTAAGGTTTAAGGGCGAGCAGAGCAAGAATGTTCAGGAGGGGAAGAGGTCAAAGGCAAGAGGTAAGAACCTTGAGGTCGGAGGGGGATGTGGCAAGGTGTCTCAAGAGTAGAAACTCCAGGTGCCAACTCTGGTCCCTGCAGCGGGCATGCATGCATGCACACGTGCCAAGGGGGACCAGAAACCGTGAGGCCGGAGGGCCGGGCTGGTTCATGGGCATGGGTGCTACAGTCTCTGGAAACCCCAATGGGCTAAGACCTGGAGGAGTGGAAGAGAAGGGTCGAACTGGCCCCTCCACCCAGCAGGAGTGGTCTCCAAAGGGAAGGGTGGGTAGCATTGAGATTCAAGCGAAGTGTCTGGAAAACAACAATAAACCAACAAAAAAACTGGGTCTGGATCACTCTGCTCTCATTACCTGTGTGATCCTAAAATTTCTACTTTCTTTGAAGTTCCGTTTCTTCCTCTGTTAAAAAAGAAATGGGAGCAGTTGTAGTCGCTCCCGTATAGGGTTCTAGGAGACCTGAATGAGACATGGCACCCCCCAGCACAGTGACCACGCACATAGCAGGTGAGCAACCCACGGTGGCTGTGATTATGGTGAATACTTAAAATAACTTAGAAACAGAGAAAGACAGTCCTTCACCCATCCAAAGCTGGCAATGTGTGAGGAAGACAGGAAGCGGAGACACTCCGAAGGGAAAGGACAGAACAGTGAGTGGTCGGAGACCAGTCACACACTTCCCTTCCGGGATAGCATTGGTGGGCGATATTCATGCTTTTCTTGAGATTCCCAGCAACAGTGATGCTCAGGTCCTTCCCCAGGCACTTCAAACCACGCAAAAGGTTTACACTGCGGTCTGTGCTACAATAAGGCACAAGAGTGGGGGAGAAGAAGCTTCTGGCTTCACTCAGGCTGGTTAATCCCTCCCTGAAAGATAAGAAGAAACCCAACCCAGAGTTCAATTCCTTCCTGTCTGTCCTGGCAATGCATTTGCCGTTTTCAAAAACAAAAATCTCCCCCTGAATAATTCATTACTCGAAGGAAACACCAGCCCTGAGTGCTCTACTCCATTTATTCTGGTATAAGAGCTAATCTTGGGCCATGTGTATGTGTTTCTGAAAAGGATCCACATGAGAAATCACTTTTTCAAACATCGATATCTGAGGAGGCAAGCAGAGAGTTTAAAAGGGCCATAATTCGTAAATCAATGACGCCACACTCCTGAGGAAGCGTTCTGCATTGAATGGTCAACAATCCCATTTGCAGCGAGCTGCACCATCTGCGACCCCCTGGGTCACCTGCCGGGGTCCCACAGCCAGGATTTCGGGGATGATCACAAACTCATGTTCTTCGGATTCGGGCATAAGGATGTGGGATCGCCGTAGATTTTTCTCTAAATCTATTACTCCCTGTTAATGTACCAATAACCGGAACCGATCTGAAATAAGCAAAAAGCCAACGATTTACTCCCTGTTAATGTACCAATAACCGGAACCGATCTGAAATAAGCAAAAAGCCAACGATTTGCACCGTCATGACTCAGCGTCCTTTCTGCCCTGGCTATTTAACAAGCCTGTTCTCCAGCCAGTGTGAGAACCTGTCCTTGTCCTTCACAAGCACCCGCACAGGTTTCAGCTGAGCCCAGATCCTGGGTCCAAACACCTCTGTGGGGAAATTTAAACAATCGTTGCTGTCGCGGATGGTCCCCAGTGGCCTCAATGGAGCGTAGCAGTTGGTGCTGACTTGGGCTGCGGACACAGAACCCCACACCTGGCACTGGCTAAGTGCCCAGCAAATGTTTATGCAGACGTGAACGCGAGAGCATCACAGAGAAAATCAGGAAGCCCAGGCCTCCAGTTAGAGCTGCTTTTTGACACAAACCTCACCACAGCTGGAGGAAAACAACCTGAAGCTAGGCATCTTGGGCAATTCTCACTGCACAGAAACAGGACACAGGACACCAGGAGCGCTCAGGGTCTCCAAGGAGCAGGGCTGGGGAAAGTCTACCTGTCATTTCTTCTTCCTCCTTCCTCTCTCAGCTTGCTCCCTTCCCCGCCCACCCGCCCCGAACTGTGTGACCAAACACAGAACACAGGCTAGCAGAAGAAAGAGAACAAGCCAGGGGGAAGATCAGAAGCCCAGGAAACGACCGGGAACCAGTAAGATTCAGAGCTGTACATTTTCCCCAGGCACCCGGATTCAACAAATAGGAAGACTCTCTCACTGCTCTCTCATGGTCATCAAAGAACTTTCCGGTACATTTTGTGTATTGAATATGTCTTCTGTGCCCTGTTTAAGTCTATTATGGAACACGGAAGGGTAAATAAATGATACCACCTACCATTTATCAGGGTTTACCGAATGGGTGTGTTTATAAGCATTAGCTCATTTAATCCTAAAAACAATCCTTGGAGAAACTATTATTACCCCCCATTTTACAAGTGAGGAAGCCTAGGCACAGAGAGGCTAAGTAAATTATCCCCCAGTTTCACTTGGTTGGTGAGCAGTTAGAAGTGGGACATGAACTTGGGCAGTTTGGCACAGAAACCACCCTCGGCCACCACGCTCTCCTGTGTCTTAAAGCCCGCAGAAGCAGCTAAATAGAGGCGAGGGGGTGGCTTCTCTAGCTTTGTGTTTAGGATAGCGAGGGGAAGTGGCTAGTGACAATAACACTCAACATATACTGAGCGTTTACTGTGTGCCAACGGAGCTGCAAGCCTGTGGTCACTTACAACGCCCTCTGGGAGAGGCACCATTATCCTCCTTTTACAGATGAGAAAATCGAAATCCAGATTGGTCCTGTGGTGTGTATGTACTAGAGCCAGGATTCTCATCCAGACGGCTAGGGTCAGAGGCTGTGCTCTTCACCAGAATGTTCTACCAGGGTTACAGCTGGTGGTTGAGAATCTGAGCTTCAGTGCTGTGTTAATGTCAGCAAGGGCATATACATGAGCACAGTACCCCAAATTAAGAAAAGGCTGTCTTTAAGAAAAGTGCAACTGCTTTGCATAAGCTATTAGGATTTAATCCAGCAGGTATTTAGTTGGGCTTCTGTTTGGTTACTCAAGATCAATCAATCCATTCTTCCAGAAAGAAAGGAAAGAAAGGACATGGGAAGAAAATAGAGAGTTACAGAAAGGCAGTGTAATGTGGATCCTATTGGCCCAGAGGGGTGCCTGAAAGAAGGAAGCGAGAACCCATGGGCACAGGACCGGACTGAAGGGGCTGCTATGTAGGTCCCACTGGGCAAAGGGTTCGGGACCGAGACCACCACCTGGCCAATGGTGACCTTTCTCCATCAAAAACCTGGGAGCCGGACTCACAGCTCCTGGGGTCTTTTCCAGCTTTAGTGTGCTGTTATTAAAGAGGACATTTCAGTCTTTCAGTAGCAGGATTTTCTTTATCAGAAAGCCTAATACCTAAAATGCACACAGGGAGCTGATAGATGGGAACGGGGAGGGGGTGATTAGCAGAGTGTAGGACACCTTGACCTATTTGGCCAGCCCCATGACGAGACAGGCATCTCTGCAGGCCAATTTAGAAACCTTCCCTTCATCACCAAAGTGAGGGGGCTGCAGACTACAAAACCGGAGACCGTGAGGAGCATATGCAAAAGGTCTGGAGATGCTGGCCTGGCCTCTTCAGGAGGCCAAGATGCCTTTATAGAGGGCTTGGATCAAGTAGAGGCCTTGGGTCTCCCAGAGCAGTGGTGCCCCCGCCCCCCCACCCGCTGACCACCACCACAGCCATCCAGAGGACACAGTTATACACTCAGCTGCTTGGCTGGAGAATCAACAACCTTGAAAGCCTTCAAGGAAGACACCAAAAGAGATACAAAGTGTGTCCACAAAGCAGTTTCCCCAGTACCCGGAGCTTAGGACATCCCTCCTCAAGCGTGGTAGCCTTCAAAGTCTGCAGAAGATGAAACAGGCACAGAAAAAAGTGGAGGGTGACCCAAGGTTGCAAGCACAATGGCCAGAATGTGTGGCCCCGTGCTGCTTTGGATCCCCTGATATAATGGCCACTTCCTGGAGCCCCATTTCCTCTCATTGTACTTCAGTGGAACAAACATGTTGCAGTGAGCAGCTACTCAGCCACATAGGTTATTTTAATAGATACATCCTACAAGCCTTGAAAACTTGCTCTATGCTCTGATGACAAGGCTAAATATATCACAGTCCCTAATAGTGAATTTCAGAAACTAAAACTGGGAGATCGGCACACACATGCATTTCTCTCCACGCATCCTGTAAGTTTTCTCAGATTCCGGGCCCCTTGACACAGATTCCCATGATCCTTCCCCGCCCCCCACCCCCGAAACTCATTTAAACCACTGCCTGCACGCAACACTGGTGAATTTTGTCACACTGATGTACCTCTTCAGCATCCCTGATCCAGCTGCACAGTTAATCGGAAGGGTGAAGGCTGATACTCTCATTTATGTACTCGTGCATTTTTGCAAATATAAATGTGCACCACAGACAGTACTGAAGAGCTAGTTACACAAGAGCTGTCTGTCCAGGTGGCCATTGCAAAAGCTGATCCCAGCACAAGCCATTCGTGAGCTCCTACTGGATCTATAATTCATAGTTGCTCCCGGGAGCTCCACTCTCATGATCAGAGACAATTGTGTGCTGTCCTGAGTGTCTGATCAAGTTCTCCTTTCCCCCCTATCTTAACAACATGAACAAATGCTACCAAGAGGGTGTTAGGCTGGTAAAGCTAATCTAAAGACAAAGGTTACCATTAGCTCCAGAAATACGAATACACTAAAAAAAGATTTCCAAGCCTCTCAGAAAATACAGATTTATAAAAAACAATATTACAGCCAAAATATCTTAAACCAGTGGTTCTCAGCCCTGATGGCTCATTAGGAAAACCTGGCAGGGGCATTTTCAAACTGCTCCTCGCTCTTCCAGGTAGTTCTCCTGGGCAGCCACGGTTGAGAACCACTGTCTTGAAGAAACACAGTTTTTCAGCATGGTGCTTTGGGAAGGATCTAAATCAGAGGTTCTCAATCAAGGTTGCATATTAGAATCCCAAGAATATTTTTTAAAATGCGAATGCCTGGGCCTCCCCCAGCCAAAGACTCTGGCTTAAGTGCTCTGTGATGAAGCTGAATCGTGGTATTTGAACATTATTTGAAAATTCAGCCAGGGTTGAGGACCACTGGTCTAGGTCAATGCCACTTCTGTAATCGACTTATCCTTAAGCACGTGAAGATGGGGAACTCAGGGAATTTATCTTTGTGTATTTCTTCAGCTCTAAAAATCCAAAGGACAGCTCTACTTTGCCTACCTTAAAAAGGAAGTAACAAAGGCATCTGAATGAACAGTTAAATTTGATGTTATGATGTCCGTGGACATCCCTTTCAGGCTGAGCGTCCCTAGGGTCCTCATGCAGTGCCTGTTTCATTTCATACACTGTTGAAACAAGATCATTAATCTGGTTTCTAAACCAACAGCAGATTAGAACCAGGCAAATCATAAGTGATGGAGGCGGCAGGTGGAAAGGAGGGAGACTATCAGAAACAGGTCCCCCAATTCAGTGTGCCGTGAGTGCCTGCTAATAGGGAAGGGGCAGAAAAATTGAAAATGGACACCACACAAACAAGAATTAAAGTCAGGGTCCTTTAATGAAAGGACTCTGGGGGCACCAAGGACATCGCCAATAATCCTAAGAAGAGCCCGGAGTCTCTTAGAACAAGTTACGTTCATTGCCGCCTGGTTATGGAAGCTGAAATACATGTGATGACTTCCACCAAAAATAGTAATAATAAAAAGGAAGAGGTATCAAAAGGACGAATCAGTAGCTTTTGGAAACTGCAGCCATCCAGAATGACTCATTTCCTGAGGACACCAGGTAGCCACGGACTTCTGTAGGAGGCATTTTAGCGGGAAAAGCTTTAGCTTAACCAACAAGAAATCCCCCTCCCTGTCGAGGGCAGAAGATAGTGAGGTTGGAGGGAGGCAAATGGTAGTGGGTGATCCTAACACTCAGGGTTTCTATGCACCAGGGCACAGACAGGGTACTCCGAGTTTTCAGGGAAAATCTAAGATCAGGCACAGCTAAGTCTCAGGGGAATCCCTCCGGGCTGGTAGGATCTCATTGCTCCTTTTAAATATATCTCCACAGCACAGGGGTTCCAAGCCCAATTCCTTGCTGAGAACATCATCCCTTGAGGCCACACATCCCACCATCAGGACCACATTTTGTTTTTGTTTTTGTTTTTGTTTTTAGAGAAAGTGGGGCAGCGGCAGAGGGAGAGGGAGAAGCAAGGCTCCACCCTGAGCGCCAGCCCAGCGCAAGACTCCATCTCACTACCCTGAGATCATGACCTGAGTCGAAATCAAGAGTAGGAAGCTTAATGGACTGAGACCCCCAGGTGCCCCCCAGACACGTCTTTTAAATGCAAAGCCTTGGGATGAATAATACCTGAACCGTGACCACTTAACCAATTTGTCAGGTCTCCTTTGTTAATATCATATGGCCGTTGTTTTCAAAATTTTCCCTTCTCCAGAAGAAATATAGGGAACTCAAATACATTATACGAATAAAATGGGACACGCCTGGTTGAAGGGCTCTTGGTAGCTTGAGTCCCATCAAAGTTCCATAAAACACCTGCTGAGAAACCGCTTGGAAAGGACATGCCTGGCCTCCTTCCCCAGACCCACCCAAAGGCTCAGTCCCTCTGTGACTCTGTGGCCGTTACCCAGTGGAGATGACTAGTGTGGAGCCCCTAGCTACTGTTCTCCTTCATGTGAGCACCTACACTGCCCCATTATATTTTACTCTACCCGTCTTTCTAATCCCCAAATCCATCCCCAAAGCCACCAAGATCTGCTAGTTGAGCTTGTGTACCTGGAACCCCATTTTGATCACACTCCTAAGTCAAGGCTATGTTCCAGCTGACACAGGCTGAAGTTAGGAAGCCACTGCCAGTGGTGCTCCCAGCAAAGCCTGCAATCAGAGGCTGGGCTCTCCCACCTGCGGCGGGGTGGGGGGCACCTCATTTCCAAATGGCCTAGGGCAGAACTTCCGAAAGCCACCAGCAGGTAAGATTCACTTAGGATCGCTTTCATTGTTCAGATTCCTGAATCCATGGGATCCTAGTATCTTTTCTTTTTTTTAAGATTTATTTATTTATTTTAGAGAGAGAGAGAGAATGAGAGTGGGGGGGGAGGGACAGAGGGAGAGGGAGAGGGAGAGGGAGAATCTCAAGCAGACTCCCCGCTAAGCACGGAGCTCAACGGGGGGCTCGATCCCACATCCCTGAGATCACAACCTGAGCTAAAATCAAGTCAGATGCTTAACCGACTGAGCCACCCAGGCGCCCGGGATCCTAGTGTGTGATGGGACTACCAGGGGCATCCCCACGGGAACCAGAGCCTCAAGTGATTCCTATACTCGGGTGAGGTTGAGAACCACTGGCTTCACGGTCAACTGTGAGGCTCTGGAACCGGACTGCCTGGGTTTGAATCCTGGCTCTCTGACTCCCATGTGATTTTATGCAAGTGACTCCAGCTGTCTGAGCCCACAGTTTCCCCATCAGTAAAGCAGGAATCAAGACAGTGGCAGCCTTGCTGGGTCCCTGGAGGACTCGGTGGCACTGAGAGCCCACTCGGTACATGGCAAACCCGTACGAAGGTTTGCTGCCGTTTGATAATGCACTCAGACACTTGCCACCTCGCCCCCACCTCTAGCTTCTCACACAATATACTCTGCCTTCCCCAATGAACCTCCAGGGCCTGAGATGACCCTCTTTGTGCCCTGGAGGTCGGCCCCATCCCTGGGAGCTGGGCCGGGTCCCTCCGGATCTGCCTTGTCCCATTGCAGTGAACCAGGTTCTGTAACAGATGGAACTGAAAGAAAAAATGGCTGAAAGGAGTTCCCAGGAGCAGGGCTTGGGAGAACGATGTTGTACAGAAACAGAAGGTGGTCGGGAACACCAGCTTCACCGGTGGCATGCTTTTCTAGCAACCCCGTGGATGAGGTGGTTGAACAGCAACTGTCGCTTGAGCTATCTCTTCAGTGTAATGCCTCCTGGAGACAGGGGTTGGATTCTGCGTGCCATGACACCCTGGACGCACAGGCTCCCTAGAAACCAGAGGGCCGGGGGTAGCAAGGCCATGTACATGGCACTGGAGGACTGCATTGATGTTCCCTACGCATTATTTATTTCAAACAAAGATCCTTGGCATGTTATCTATGGAAGGCCACGGGTCCCTGGAGGGCCCACATGGCCCACGGGGCCTGGCTATACCCTGTTCCTACCGCAGGAACCTAGAAGGCACTGGGTCAGCAACAGGTGAGTGAGGGAGAGGGCTGAAGGCAAGTTCATGGGCCTCTCTCTTCCTCCAGCAGACAGCAAGGCCGGGCCTCTCAGTTACCCGGTTGCTGTGAGGTGCAGACCAGAGTCTTGTTTCCAGTTGAACTCCTCTCATCTGCTATTTCCAGAGCCCAGATGCACTGGTCTCCAGCCCACCCCAGACGCCTGGACGCTGACAGCCATCTCTCAATGCCGCTGGCATTGTTGCCATGAGTTCAGAAAACAGAGCCAAACTCGACAAGTAACGTCGGACTGAATAAGAACAGATCATTGTCCAGCAAGACCCTTCTCCTCTGTCCCACAGGGGCACCCTGAAGCAATAACTCCCCATCCACTAGTGTTTCTCGAATGTCTGCCAACCAGTTACCACCTTCAGTTTCCACTCTGCAAGCTTACCACTTATATCTCTTTCCCTTCGATAATTTTATTTTTGAAGAAAAAAATATTATAGTACGTTATAGTACTTTTTAGGAGGGCTAGTATCCCAACAGGCATAAATAATTATTTTTTAATGCAAAGAAAACAAGAGAATATTCTTCTGAGGCCTGCTCTTGTTTAGAAAGGGAGGGAGATAAGTATTACATGCTATTACACACTGGCCCCAACCAGTTTCTCCTGGGCCTGATCAAAAGGACTGAAAGAAGTTTAGGGGCAAAAAGGGAGGAATAGCTTTATTTTTTGAGGTGGAATTGTATGCCATGCAGTGCTCATATCTGCTCAGTTTGCTGAGTTTGACAAACGTATACACTTATGTCACCAATGCCCCCAGAAAAATAAAGAACTTTATCGTGATCCCAGAAACTTCTCTCTTGCCCTCCTAGTCAACCCCTCGCCCCCACCAGAGGCAACCACCATTTTGATTTCTATCCCCACAGGTTAGCTTCTTTTTGGTCTTGAACTTCATGTTGTTGCCTCACAGGGATGGATT
This sequence comes from Callorhinus ursinus, assembly GCF_003265705.2. Taxonomy (NCBI): domain Eukaryota; kingdom Metazoa; phylum Chordata; class Mammalia; order Carnivora; family Otariidae; genus Callorhinus; species Callorhinus ursinus. The sequence continues at coordinate 74,342,503 of NW_027397072.1, forward strand.
TTTCATGATTAAATAAAAATTATGATAATGTTTTACCTTTGTAGATTTTCGAAATTTTCGTAATAAAAAATTTTGTTTTGTTTTCCCGTTTTGGAACACCCTGTCCACTCTTGACCTATAGTTTTCTCCAGACCCTCCAGTGGAGTGACATCTACCATTCTGGGCGCCCTGAATGAATGGAAGGGGAAGATGTCAAATTAGGAATTGGATTCTGACTTTGCAAATCCTAACATGAGCCTGATTATAGCACTGATTTGCCAAATTTTCTCCCCGAAATCCCAACTAATCTGATTACCTTTTAAGCTCCCCAAAAGGCAGCTTAGACTCACATTGCTTCACAACCAACCCAATTCTTCCTCCTTCTTGGGTTGGTTTGGCTTCCTTCCTCACCCACAGGAGCCCCTCATCCCCACTGCAAGCTGCTGTTCATGCTCCTGCCTCTGAGGGGTGCTCTCCTGCTACCTCCCACCCGGCACCGTCCCTCCTCAGGACCCCACTCAAGGCCAACACCCTCCGTCCCATTAAAATCAACTTTATATCACACACTGGCACTTAGCCTTCCTTGCCTTCTACTGTTCCTCATTGTTTAATGTGAGCACGCTTTACCTCTTCAACTAGACCCTGAGCTCCTTGAAGCTTGGAATTCCAGCATGGAATTTTCTCAGCATTGCTGAAAAGATATTGAAGAGAGAGAGGTACATGTGGATGAATGTATTTATGACCAAACTGAAGTGACAACAGCCTGCAGGTGGGATCCTGACAAGGTTCGGAGTCAGCCTTGAAGAGAAAGGAAGAAATGAATGGGGGCTGTACGCATATTTTCAGAGATGGCATTTTGTACACAGACCAACACTCTGCAACTTTCCTATGGCAGATTCCTGGGTCCCACCACTATATATTCAGACCTGAGTCCTCACTTTCTGGAAGATCTAATGCTGGTGGTTCAAGGACCACACCAAGAGAAACACCACCTGTGAACGGAGGTCAGGGAGGATAATGAATCCCCGCAACTAGAAGACCAAGGAAAATGGTGTTCCCATTTTCCCAATACAAATTAGGCTCCACGGCAAGTGGAGCCTAATTTGTATTCCAGTTAATTCTACATCTGTCACTGGAGGTGAGATTAAATGGCAAGAAAACCACCTCCACGCAACCAAAAATGAACACGAAGTAAAAAGAAAATGAAGAGAGAAGGAGATTCTCAGTGAGGGAAAAGCTGAAATGCAGCAAAGGGGACCAAGGTTCCTGACCTGGGACTCCGTCCTGTTTTCCTTATAAGGTTACATCGTGGTATTTTCTTGTTCCTGGAAGGAAAATATCAAGAGTAAGGTAAATCTTTGGGGTGCAGCCTGAGGTGATTGGGGGTGTATGTGTGCACAAATGCACTTAGTGATTTCGAAAAAATTGTAAATGAAAAGGCTAACCGCAGGACAGCTACCAGCAGGATGAAGCCGAGAGAACTGGCATTCTTACCACAGCGAATGAAAACCCTGAGTATTTGTCCTCTGCAACCCGGGAACAAAGGGGGTTTTGAGATGGCTGTGTGTGAAGGAGGTGGAAGTCATTCCAGCACTTAGAGCTTCAACTGAAAATAAACAAACAGCCCAAGCCTGCCCAAGGACCCTGGCTGCCAAGCACCAGCCTGGGAGCGCACACCGGCCGCTGGGGCCGGCACATGGCTATTTATATTTGTAATCCAATTTGGATGGGGAAGGCGCATGAAAATAAATTGATTATCTTGAAACTGTAAGAGCAAATTCGCCGGGACAAAAAGTAATGAAATAATAAAGAGGAAGCAAGTACCTGAGTAGGTCAACGGAGGGGATGTTTCTCATGAGCTGCTTCCAACCCCATTTGCTTTGGGGATACAAATATGAAGAAACTATGGAAGATGACTTGTCAGAAATCTTATGCCAACTGTGGGCAGAGGTTTGCTGAGCTACCCCACCCGTGCTGTGTGTGTGTGTGTGTGTGTGTGTGCATATATATGTATATATAATCCATCAACCAAAAAAAACACTCAAGAGGTTATATGACAGAGAGCTGATTATCTCCACTCAGTTTATAGCTTGTGAGGAAGAAAAGTGGGTAGTTCATAAAAAACAACCATCCTTCCCAAATCTGAGGGTCAAACAAAAGCATACATTATCCTGAAAACACTGGCCTTCTATCTTCAATCTCTCTTATGCCCCCTTTCCTAGAGGCTGGATTCAACTCTGCCTTTCCACAGTTACAATGGCGACCATTTATTAAGCATGTGGTATAAGCCAAAGGCTGGAGATGTACAGTCTGGAATGGCTCATCAACACTGAGATGGGAATGGTTGGCCCACTTTAAAGATAAAGAAACTGAGGATCGTTATCTAAGTGACTTGCCCGAACACCACACTGCTACCAGGTAGGGACTCGGGATTTGAACCTAAGTGTGTGCCTGGGGTTTGTTTAACTACACCACAATGGCTCCATGAAAGGACATGATTTCAGTTTCTAAAACCAACCTAGATTCCCAGGAGGTGGGCAGCTGAGCCCGTGAGTACTTGTTGGGCCAGAGTCAAAAGAAGGATATGGACAAAGGGACCATAAGAGGAGACCTGATGAAGCAGGAGAGTACTCCCCCTTAACTCAGTGAAGACGAATTTATGTGGCAGACTGAAGGAGGGATAATCCCCAACTAGCAGACTGTATCAATGAAGGAGGCCCCTTATTTCGGACTTTATCTGTGGATAAATCATCAAAAATACAAGGATTTTTGACAAAGCTCCAAGAGACACAACAAAAGACTAGGCTCAAAGCTCACTTCCATTTGTTACTGATTGATTCTGATAAGTGATATAATTCATCTAGAGTTCAGATTATATATATATATATAATTTACTTATTTTAAGTGAAGGCACTAGGGAGAGAGAGATCAGGCAGAACCCTGAACCAGGTTATCTTCCGTGGTTCTCTCCAGCAAGAAGGTTGATGAATCGAGTAACTAAGACAAATAACCCTGTGGTAGCACAGACTCCTAGAAGCTCAGGAAAGTGATGATAAGGAGCGACTTTTAATATTTCAGAAGGCCAAAAGAAAAGTATACATTTCACTGAGATAAGACTACATAGCAAATTAAATGATCAGGTTTAGCCTTGTATTTGCTGTTGGTGATGAGCAGTTTTGGGTCCAAGACTCTGATTAATTGAAAAGAGCAATCAAATTATCTTTAAGATAATGTTGGGGGGAGAGGAAGCCAGTCAAAGGTACTGAAAAACTGTGAATGATCATTTCAGGAAAATGTGGCTGAAGATGAGTTTCTAGGGATGGGGTGGGAAGTAAGATTCAGAGCTAGTCATTTAATTTTGAAATTAAGTGATTCTTCTGCAGGAGTGTGTGATACCACACGTAAAGCATTTCAAAAGCACTAGTAATTTCCACAAACACTGTCCAGATTTTTCCTAGCTCTGAGCTGAGACAGTTAAGCTGTCCTCGGTGGCTCAGCAGTGTCATCTGGATAAACTGGCTGAGAAGGGGAGAGAAAAGCATTTTTATGGGGTGTGAGTGTGTGTGTGTGTGTGTGTGTGTGTGTGTGTGTGTGTGTGTGTGTGTTTAAGTGGAGATGTAGGATTTGTGGGAAGAAGGGAAGAAAGCCAGTGCAAAACCATGAGAGGAGAAAGCTATGCGCTCCCAGGTGAGAGAGCCACTTGCCGGTCAGTAGAGTCAGATGGCCCCTATGGAAGATTCTGGTGATGTGAGACCCCTCCCCCCAGCAACTGAGCATCACTGAAGCCAACCCTATGGAGGTTTGGGGGCAATCTCCCCTTTGTCTCCCACCTGCCTCTATGGAGAGCAAACCCAACAGATTTCTTGGGGAGGCCGAGAAAGAGAAAGTGTCTCTTTCTTTCCCGATGCTACCACTCTTGCTCCTGGTCATTTCATTCCCCTGCCTAAGGGGCTCCAACATTTTGGCCAAGGAATCAAATCTGATTCTGCTCAAGCCCCTAGAACTAACCACCTGCTACAGGAAATATAGGGACAGAGGAACAGGTTAAAAGACACCACGAGGATATACACAAATCTGCAAAATACAGAATGTGGGAAAATTTACAAGAGAATTGACTAGTTTCTTCAATAAATGAATGGGAAACACAAAATGGAAAAGGAGAGTGTAGAAATCTGTGAAGGAAAAGAGACTTAAAAAGCATCAAGCAATGCAATATATTGGCCTTATTGAAATCATGATTCAAACTCATCAGCTGTTACAAGACAGTGGAAAAATTTGAACACTGACTACATACTTGATGATATGAAGGAATTCATGCTTTTTAATGTGATAATAGCATTGTGGTTGTATTTCTTTGGGTGTTCTTTTGAGATAGATACAGACATATTTAAGACAAAGTGTATGGTGTCTGGAACTTTCTTTAGAAAATCCTGCTGGGAGGAAGCTATGGGGAGGGGCAGAAGTGAAACAAGATTGGTCATATGTGCTGACAAATGTTGAAGCTGGGGAAAGGGATTTATCAGACCATTTTTACATATGTTTAAAATTGTAATAATAAAAAATGTTTTAAAAGCTGGCTATATTTCTGAGTTTTTTCTAACATGGAAATTATAAAATTGTAGTTAAAATAATCCTAATTAAAATAATTCATACTATATATGCATGTATTTCTGCATATATGAATGGACGACGTATTTGTCTCCATAATTTTACAGGCATAGGAAATCTTCTGGAAGCATATACACCAAACTTTTAACTATTAGTTCTCTTTTCTGATGGAGGATGGGACGGAAGGAAGATAGTCATCTTTTCGCTTTATGTACTTCTACACTGTTTCAATTTCTTTTATCAAGCACGTCTTCCTTCTCAATTTACAAACGTAGCATGGGAGAAGACATGGTGACTCTCTGGAGCCCCCAGCCTAGCTCTCAAAGGCTCCGTATACTGAACCTCCATCCATGGCACCAGGGTTGCCCTGGACTGGCAGACTTTCCTGACCCACAGACATCCCCATTCCTGAGCTACCTCTGTGCCTTCATCCATCGATTGTTCTCTTCCCATGCAACCTTCCAAATCCCGGACCCACCTGCTCAATCCAGGGAGTCCTGCTGGGCTACCTCAGGGCACAGGGTGTCCCCACTCTGCAAGATGGCCAGGACCTGACAACACTTTGCCACTGTCTCCGGATAGCGCACTCCTGGAGGGAAACGGGCTATAATCCACATACTACCTAGGAGGCCTCTTCCATGGTGTGAGTGCATGCCAGGTGCTCAATAAAGTGTCAAGTTGCTTAGCTTTCTGAGCCTTGATTTCCTCATTTGTGAATGGGGCTATCCATGCCCACCTCATTGAACTGCTATCAGAATTAGTCAAGGGAAAGTAGGTAGAGTTCCCCGCACCTGTCTCAAAGGCTATGTCTGAGCTTCAGGGACACTTGCAACTGCAAGTTTTATGAGAATGGAAAACCCGGACCTTACAATCCACTTTGGATCCACACACTGAGAAGAACACTGTATTCAGAACTGCTTATCAGTCTATCTATTTATAATAGAAATAATGTACTGGGGTCAGGAGGAGGAGCTCTGAAGGTCACACTCTGAACTCCCACTAGGTGGCAGTGTTGTTTTCTTGCCATTATGCAAATAGAGGGGAGGGCCGTCAGAAGAGGAAAACAAATGTTTTTCTAAGGCCCATACAAAGGAGAACAGGTCTGTATTAATTTCCCCATACTACTGAAAGAGAAGTTGGCTTGACATAATGCACCAACTTAGAAGAGCATCCAGTAATACCAATGACGAGATCCCATCAAGGATCCCTCCTCTCTCTCTGAGGGACGGGGGTGATGGTGATGGAAACGGAGGTTCCATCTCAAAAAGGGAACCCCAGACAGGCCTGAGAACTTCCTGGAAGTCCAAACCATGATTCAACCTTCCATCTCTGAAAAGGAACATGAATTAGACCACTCACAATAAGCTCCCCTGTGGGGGACTTCGAGAGCACAAAATCTGTGGATCTGAGTGGCCAGGCATGTCCTCTCAGGAAGTCAGGCTCTAGAGAAACATAGTTGACAGACAAAAGTCTCTCGGGTTCCACTTTCCTAAAGCAACATTTTCTTCTTCGTGTTGAAGAACCCACAACCTCTCACTGGCACCCTGCTTCCTCGGGACAAAGTCTGAACTCTACCCTGTGACAGAGTCATCAGCAAGTGGTCTGAACCCCACCTATCAGTCAGTGGACTTCAGAGAACATTCTGTAGTCCACCCTCACCCTTCCTCCATGTTGTCAACGAAGAATAGGAAGCTCAAGAGATGAACTGACTCCCTCCCAGAGCCGGCTCTGCTGGGCTGGGTTTTCTCATTGATATTGTGTTAGGTTGTATTACTATCTTTTCTCTCCAGGAAGACCACAGCTCCACGAGGGCAGAGAAAACATCATGGTTCAGCAGAAATACTGGAAACTGAGGTCGTGGTAGGAGGAAGTACAGGATAGTAATTAGGAATGTGGGGACTCTGCAGTCAGACTAGGTTCAAATCCTGACTTGACTCTGAGCTGTGTGACCTTGAGGGGGGTTACTTAGCCTCTCTGGGCCTCAGTTTCCTCATCTTTAAACAAGGAATGATAGCAGTCCTGCATAGTGCTGCTAGTGAAGATTAAATACCAAGCACGTAAGGCACTAGACATGGGTCTGCCACTACAGGGGCAAATGTGGCTATGTGTTCTAGTCCCAGTTCTTCTGCTTATCGGCTGAGGTGCCTGAGCAAGTCACATGATCTCTTGGGTTTCACTTCTTCATTGGCAAAATCTAGGGGGAGTGAGGGTAGGAGAGTGGGTTACCTAACGTTTTCTGAAGTCCACTGCGGCTCTGAAAAATCCATGCTTCTATGGGACACATCTCTCCCCTTCCCCCAAGACATAGTATCTGAGTATGAGGGGAGATGAATCCAGGTACTGACTTGGCCTACTTAAAATTAGCCTTCGGTCCACACACAGCTTCTCAAGGAAGTCTTCCCTGACGTCCCCCACTCCCACCTCATCCCTCTTCAACTAGCTTCAGCCCCACTGCTTTATGCTCTCACAAGACCATATACTTTGCTTTGAAATACATACCCCAAATGTCAACTCAATTATTGTGAATTGCAGCTCCCATTTTGCAGATGAGTAAATGTACATTCTGAGAGCTTATGTTATTCATCCAGGACCCATATAGCCAGTAAGTGATGGGGCAAGATTCAAACCCTGGTCTATTTGACCACAGAACCTGCAGGATCCATCTATCTCTTTATCTATCTATCCATTCATCCAGCCATCTTATGTAGCTTATTATTTAATATTTGATACATATAAACAAATATATATGTGAGTTATAAGAATTATGAAGCATAACAAGAAGAATTCTAATGAATCTAATATGTAACCTAAAGACTATAATGGAAACCTGAAGCTGCCAAGGTCCTTGTCTCCCAGTGATGCCATCTTCCCGCCTTCCCTCACCCCCAGGGGAGGCACTGCCCTGAATTTGTGCTTATTATTTGCTTGCTTAATTTTCTGGTCTTCTTAACTTTGAAATGGAGTCGGTTTCCAGAAAAGTGCACAAAGTGATGGCAACTCTGAGGTCAGTGCCCAGATAAGAGAAAGAGTCAGCATGCAACAGCCAGAAGCCCCCAGTGCCCCCTGAAGTTGTGAGATCTGGTATTCTTCTCGCTGGGTCAGGCCGCTCCTAAGGGCTCCTTAGTTCTGTCTAATAAAATGCAAATGTTCATATTAAGACTGAAGTCTTTCTCATAGAGAAGATACTCAATCGTCAGAAAGGGTTGGCATTCTGGGCTCTTGGGAGGAGTTTGGTTGGCGTGTTCTGGTCCAGAAAAGAACCAGACTCATCTGTGAGAAAAGGCTGGGGCACGGGGCGGGGGGCGGGGGGCAGGGGGATGTCCACCCGCCTGAGGCTGGCCTCATCCAGCAGCTTTCTCCGAGGCTCTGGAACCATACTTGGGCTTCTTTAAACAGAACCAGAGTACAATGATGGGTGGGGAGTAGCAGACAGAGGAGCATCATTAAAGCCTCATATGTGGTTTTGATTAGATCATCTGAATTAACAGTTCTCACAGCCAGGTCTTGAGTAAAAGCAAGTAAGTCTGCAGACAGACCACCTACTGAAAAACACGGAGCTTGATGCAGGAGTTAAGATTCAAGTCCCCTGGGGAAAACCCGGCATGAGTATGCAGTTGAGATACCAGGCCCGGTCAGTTTATTAGGATGCCCTGAGAAAAGCCACCCTTCCTCGTCCTTTAATCTGCAAGTTCCTGGTTATTTATTCTCTTCAGTGGGCAGTGGGGCAGTTTCTGTTCCTCTTGAGCCAACCGATCTTTATGGAGCATGTGTGAGTACAAGTGCCGAAGCTCACAGGGGATTTGAATGATGATGTCTGATCCCTGACCTCAAGGAAAATGCCAAAGCAATGGCTCAGAAAATAACGAGTTGGCATGGTGTGCCTGGTGGTCAAGAAAGAATGTCTTCTGGGAGAAGGGGTTGGGTGGGGAGTTAGAAATAGGCCTCAGTGGTGGGGGGGCGGTGCCCATCAGACTGTTTCTTCTCAGAAGCTTCACTATTCTGTCCTGTGTGAGGTGCTGGATTTGTGGCCTAATAAATATATTGGAAGGCGGAATTATAACCCGATAACACTCCAGTGGGTAAATGCAATCCAAGCGCTTTGAGAGGAACCAGTTCAATCCTAGCTGGGCTCCATTATAATCCTTTTAACCTTCTCCACAGTCCATGAGGACCCAAGGCTGAGGGAAGTGAAGCAGCTTGGGTCTCTTTGTACCTGAGAGTAGGCAGGGATGAGAAATGCTCTTAAATTACTACAGGAAGCCTTCGAAGCCTAAGTGAAGGCTTCCTGTCTCCATGGAAACTCCCCAAACCTTCACTTCTTTGGAACCCAATGTTCTGAAAGGTGTGCTCAATGTTCCTAATTATTCCTCTCTTATTAGCCAACAGGAGGGCTTGTTCTAGCAAATCTGGACAGAAATGGATATCTCCTTCCAGTGAGTGTGACCTATGATAATCCAGGGCCTTGCTTGGTATATCCTGCCCCTTTGTATTCAAAGATGATGGTACTCCCACTGCAAAAGCCTAAAGTTAAGCGGTACCCCTTGCCCTACGTGAAGACCAACCCCATTTGCCATACTGTTCACATTAGTCTCTGAATTTTTAAGAACACCTTTTATGGGTAGTGCCTTTCACTTCCAAACTTCCACTGAAGAAGACATCCCTAGCACATGGCTCATGGATTGTATTTGTGTTCCTGCTTTGCGTATCTGTAATATTAGTAATTTTATATAGTATATCGAATCTGAGTAGAACAGAAACTCCTTGAACGAAAAGAATGAATTCACCTTTCACTGTATCTCCTTGGCCCCCAACATGATCTGGACAGTGAGTCCTTCTAGAATGTACGGGCACATGCTCGTTGAGGGAGGCTTTCAACCTGGTTTCTGGTTGGTTCTCAACAGCTTGAAACACCAGCGTGAAGGACATACTGGGGAGGAGACTGCAGGACGTCAAGAACAGCAAGTGGGTCTTGGTCATGGTCCCCTGCAGGCCCCCTTCACAGGACCACTGACCAAGCTTGCTGGAGAGGGGAGGCCCCCACCGGTGCCATGGCCCTGGAAATCACTAGCCAACATGCCCTTCCATGAGTAGCCAAATCTTTTGCCACCTGCTGGCTTGCTTTAGCTAGAACCCGGGCAAGCACCAGGACCTGATCCACAAGTGCCCATAAAGGATGCAGTCATGTGGTCATGGGTCACCATGGGTCACCACCACCACTTGCTGGTCAGAGGACGCACTCAAGGCCTCCCAGAAAAGGAAGAGGAGGCAGGGGCCGGCCCTCATGATCCTGGAAGCAGGGAGCAGGGCCCAGACCAGATGAGCTCAGCAGCAGGTCTGGTTCTCCACGGAGCCAGCAGGACGGTCAAGGGCAAACAGCTAGGTTATCAGTGCTGTTCCCTCCAGGGAGGCCTTGCTCCTGGATACAGGATATCCAAAATACAAAATGAAATCAGACAGGTAGGGTTGAGGGTGCAGACCACTCAGGGCCTGGCTGGCTGCCCTAAGGAGTTTGGTGAGGACCCACAGTGGGATTGCAAGCAGAGGAATAACATAACCTGGACACCATACTGGCCGGGGCAGCAGGGAGACAGCAAGGACAGAGATGGGGAGACCAATCAGGAGGCCCTGGCAATCATCCTGGCAGGAGACCTGGAGACTCAGACCATGATGGTAGAAATGCAGAGGAGGCATCAGATTTGGGATGCATTTCCTCCTTGGATCCTCAATTTCCCAGTCTGTAAGAGTGTCTGCACCCCCTTCCATATTCCAGGCAGGTAGGAAAATAAGTGGGAAACAACAACTATATGGAAATGTTTGGGGCCACTTTGATTTAAAATGCCCCTAGTGGGGCATCTGAGTTGCTCAACTGGTTGAGCGTCTGACTCTTGATTTTGGCTCAGGTCGTGGTCTCATGGGTTGTTAAGACTGGCCCCCACCAGGCTCTGTGCTCAGTGGGGAGTCTGCGGGAGATTCTCTCCCTCTCCCTCTGCTGCCCCACCTCTCTCTCTTAAAAAAAAAAAATGCCCCTAGAACCTCACAGCAGTACGAATAAACTCTTGCTGGTGGAGGAATTTCAGGAGCCTCTAATGCCATGAGCACCCACATGAAGCATGAGGATGGATGGTCTGCATGGAGTCTGTCCATGTATCTGCCCTCATATCCCTGTGCATGTGTGCGTGTGTGTGTGTGTGTGTGCGCACACACACACACACACACACACACACGGGGGGTGGGTTGGGGGAGAAAGAAGAGACACAGCCATCCCTGGAGGGACACAGACCTCTCAGGAGCTTGGCTAGGACACTTTCTAACCATGTGACCATGAGGCTTAGTTCCTCATGAGCCAATGGGATAAAAACATGGACAGATGAGGTTTGGGGCACACTGACATGAACAAATGTGGACAAAGTGCCTGTCACAATGTCTGGCGTATAATACAGTCTCAATAAATCTCAGTTCCTTCCTTACAGCTAACCCCCTTGCGAAGCCATCCCACCTGGGGAGGAGAAAGCTGTGGATTATCCAGAATGCAGACGAACCCACTTGTAAATAACTGAGAAGTGTGTGCACTGCTATTGTTGTTTTACTATCCTGTTTACCATTAAGAAAAACAACTTCCTTCACCACACCCTGCTGGGACCAATTCACTGTGCTTCCTCGGGTCAGCGTGATACCCTGGACTTGGAGCCGGCCTCAGGAATGGGAGGAGCAGGGCTGGTGCTCAGAGGCACATGGGAAAGGCTGCGCTGGCTCCAGGCGGGTGCCGTATGGGCGGCCCTCTCTGGGAGGGACCCAGGGTCAGGGTGACCAGGTGTCCCAGCTTGATGCATCTCTCAGGAGGCAGGCCTGGGGGTCAGACGGTGCCAGAGGCCAAGGTCTGTGGGTCTTCCTGGGCATTCAGAACCAGCTCCCCCACCCCCCACTGGGTGGAGCACTCCTCCTCACCTCGCCCTGCTCTGTAGGGTCACGGCCATCCACGCCCGAGTCCTAGCCCCCGGCTCTCCCTGAGGCACACAACCATGGGGATTGAGGGTGGGGGGCCCAGAGTGCTTTTGCACAATGGAAAGAAGACAGGGGAGATGGGGAGGGAAGAGAATTCTGTGCAAAGAAGAAAATAGCAGCACTCAATCCCTGAAGCTGTGCCAAGATGGACTCTACAGGCCCCTGCCTCCGTTCTGCTGCATGCCGTGTACACAGCTCAGTTTAACACGTTTTTAGGGAGCCCCTCCACAGCAGAAGGCTGAAACTACAAATGGCACAGGGAGCCTCCCTGCCAAGCCGGCGCTGAATCCCCTTACAGGGGCTCGTGAGGCAGCTGCTGACAGAGGGGAGGTCTTGAAGCCCCCTGACCAAGTGGGGGGTCCCCCAATGCACCCCCAGCAGGGCCGCCGTGGAACTCCCGGGCTGACGAGCCCCTGGCTTCCTCCAGTCCCCTGCCTGTCTGAGAGAGGCCCCACCAACAAGGTGCACAGGTGAGTCCCCTGGATGAGTGGCAGCCGAGGGGAGGGCCCTGGGGCCCAGCAGGGAATTTCTATTTCTAACCTGATGTGGCCACCAGTGGTAGCTGCAGGGTGACAGAAGCAGACAGTTCTGACTAGTGAGCTGTGCTTGGCGGGGATGGTCTGAAGGGCCCAGACTCAGGCATTCCACCCAATGTGCCTTCTCTGGGGCCTGGTGGCTCTGGGCACAGCAGCCCCCGGGGGTACTCAGAGCGCTCCCAGCAGGGCATGTGTGCTCCCGGAGGCCAAGGGAGAAAGGAGCTGAGGGGTGGGCCCGACGTCGCCAGGCCACAAGCGGTGGCCCAGCAGTCTGGCTCTCCCCCTCCCCACCACTTCTTTAGTGCCACCATTCCCAAGGACTCTGCCCACTTGGGGACACCTCCTCTCTAAACATCTGGAAGGAACAGTGGCAGAGGAGCCTGAGCGGTCAGTCCATTCATGTCCTAATCTTGCAGGCAGGATAGGAGAGGCCCCAGTGGGGGTAACTGGGGAGACAGTGCAGTGTGCCCTAATCATTAGCACCAAGGTCTTGGGTGCCAGGAAGACTCGAATCCCAGCTCTGCCTCTGGACTCCCTGGAGCTTCCCGGTCCCTCATCGGCATGAGGGGTGCACCCACAGCACCTCCTCCATAAGCTGCTGCGAGGATCGGACCAAGGGGTGCCACAGTGAGTGGTGAGCACGGCCGTCCGCGCCCAGGTCGCATGGCTGGCCAGGAGCAAGCATAGTCCAGGTCTCCTTTGGCCCACCAGCCCCTCTCTGCCCTGCCCCCTGCAGCCCGGGCACCCTCCTCCTGGGGGCACCTCTGCGAGCTCACCCATCACAGGGCAGAGATGGCGGGCGGCAGATCGCAGGAGCCAAGGCAGATCTTCTTGGACTCATGGCCTTGGGAGTCCCGCCCTGAAGGCCTTCCTGCTCAGAGAACCCCTCACAGGGGCTATGCAGCCAATGCCCAAGGAAACCCAAAGGGGCAAGGCCGGAGGAAGTTACTGGGTGGGGTCCTGGCCTTCCTGGGAACAGTGCGCCCCCCTTTCAGGTTATATCCACCCCGGATGCACCACCCCACCACCCACCTGCTGTCACCACTGTTCAGGAGAGCTGGATTCTAAACACCCAGAGAAAAGTCACTCACTGGGCATCCCAGGTGGCCAGGTGAGCGCTGCTCACCTCACATGTCTCCAGCGCCTTTCCACAGCAAGGTGGGGGGACCCCCATTCTCCAGCGTTCTCTCCTTTCACGGAGACACTCTCCCTGACTGCCTTCCCCACCATGGCTCGGTCCTAAATGGTGCCAGGCATCTGGCAGGTTCTCAACAAGCATTTCTTCAGTCAACCTTTTGCTGCCTTACTTAGCACTCCCAAGAGCGTTGGTCCAGCATAGACTGCAAACTCACTGAGGGGAGAGCCCGTCGCACCCCGTCTCAAGTGTCCCCAAAGGGCCCAAGACCAGGCACCATGACCAGAAGATGACCAACGAGCTTTAAAAAGCCACTGACTACTGAAAGCGATAGAGAAATAACAGGGCAAGCTGACCAGATCACATTTACTGGAGAAGGAGTTACTGCATTGCCTTCTCGCAGTGACCCTTGGAGACAGATAGGAAAACGTCCCTCACCAGAGCCTGAATCTTCCCTGCTTCCTCCACCTCCCCACTCTCATTCCTGGGAAGCTCTCTGTTTCCCCTTCTCCTTCACTTACTCTTACTTCCCTCGCTTTTCCTTTGCTCTCGGGCCTTATGAAGAAGCATGAAATCAGGCACCAGCATGTCTGGGTGCTAATTCTGACTCTACTAATCAAACTACCTGCTTAGCTTGGTTAAATAAGCCACTCAACCCCTCTGGGCCTCAGTTTCCCCTTCTGTCCGATGGAAACAATCACGTTTCCAAGAGCTGCTGAGAGAATGAAATGATGTGACTTTGATAGGCGGCCCTTCCCTTCCAGCGCCTTCCACCCCTTTGCAGTGCACTTTGGGAGGGGAGGGGGCCGTGGTTTGGCCCTCAGAGCAGTGACTGAGCGTGTCAGCCAGGAAGCTGGAGTTACGCGGGGTTCTAGCTCCACTCCCCCTCTCTGCCCCCAGCAGCCTGTGCAAACTCCCAGATCTTGCAAGGTTTCCAGCAGAGGCAGGAACAGGCTAGGGGGCCTCTAGAGAGAAAGGGGCACAGCCCGAGGTCACTGGTGGCGGGCAGCTGACCCCCCCCTCCCCGCAACACACACACACTTACAGAATCACCCCAACAGAGCCACCCCACTTCCCCTGTGTCTTAGGCAAGTGCAAAACCGGAACAAAAGTTCTGAGAAAAGACAAAGGAGGAGGAAGGGGAAGATGGCCAGGATTTCGTCCACGTCACAAAGGGCGGCTCTCAGGAGAAGGAAAAACCTGGGCCCCAGAGCGCACGGCGCTCTGTGCCCGCTTCTCAGAGGAGACAGCAGCTGCGGGGAGAGGTCAACCTGGGGCCACCAGGTTCCCCATGTCCAGCGCTTGCTGGGGAAGCAACCTCTCATTAGCCGTCTGCGAGGCTCTTCCCCAGCCCACTGCGAGCAGCATCTGCCAGGAAAAGGATCTGCTTAATGCAAGCCCTACATAAACAGATTCCGCTTGTTCCTTCTCGTGCGCCTTCTTCCTGAGCCTTTCCCTTTGTTTGCCCATCAGCTTCCAACTCCCCTAGGTCACCTCCAGCTTTGCCAACACAGGGCAAGAAAGGGTGTGAGCCTGGGCGAGTGGGAGATGACCCACCTCCCCACCTCCGCTCCCTATTCGCCAGCAGGTCCCCCCGCCCACAGCCCCGGAACACCGGTGCCCCTCACAACCGCTGGATTTGGGGGGGCACCTGGTCCAGTCCCGGAGCACTCCAGAACTAGGAGGACACGTGGAGAGAACAGCACACTGGTTTCTAAAAGTCAGTACCGAATGCAGCCAAACTGGCCAGCCTAAACAATGACCAAACTTAAATATTTTCCACCCACATTAATCAGCTCAATAATTCCTTAATGACTTCCTAAGAAAAGTGTTGAAAAAAAAAAAAAAAGCCCTTGTTTGTTTTGATTTGGTTGGTCTTTTTCACCCTCGGTTGAGGATTTCATTGTCTCCGCATGGCAAGAAGCAGGCTGGATTTTTAGGAAGGAAGAAATAATGGGCCGTGCAGGGGCCAGCTGTGATGCCCTACAGGTCAGGAGAGAGGGTGCGGTTGGGGAGTTGGCACCCTGGCCCCTGGGCTTCGTGCTGCCTCAACTTCATCACCCACCTATGAAGTAAAGATAACCATAACTACCGCCTGCCTAAATCACAGGGTGTTTTTGTGGGTTTGGGGGGGCGGGCCCAGGGCTGTGCCAGCCCGGTCCTCCGGCGAAGGTATGAAGCCAAAGCGATCTTCCTCCTGCTGGGAGGACAGTCCATCATCCTCCCGACGAGCCCCAGCAGCACGGCAGAAGGGACGCCATACGTCCGACCTCTCGGGACACATCTCAAATGCTATGCTCTCCGTGAATGTGACTACGACTCAAACCTACAATCTACGTGCCTGTGAAACACTTGAGCTATACTCAAACTCTGGAAACAGAAGAGCGGTATCATAGTGCTAAAATAAAAAGCCATAGCCAGTATTGTGTTTTCCAGATAGAGGAAGCAGGATTTCCACCTTCCTGAGGCATCTGTGTAGTAATTCCAGCTCGCGCCTGGCTGCTCGGGGCTTGACCCCGGGGAAGAGACGCAAGTCCGTGGAGGGGGAGGGCAGGAGAACATCGCCCATGGGGACCCTGGGTGGGGGGGTTGGAGCTTACCCCCAAGCCAATATCCTGGCACCCTCTACTCAAGAACCACCCAGGAGAGGAGATGGGAGACCTGTGAGCACAGGGGAAGGAGAGGGTTTTACAGCCCTACCTCTTGGAGAATTGCAAATCCTTTGTGGTGGTGATGCATCGACATTCAGCTGGGCATCCAGGGCTGTGGATATGGGTGGCGCAGTGACTGGGTATGGGGTATGCATGTGCCTCTTGCGCCCTGGAGAGAGCAAGGAGCCATGGAAGTTGGGGCTGTGTATGTACTTCTAACTGTTCCTCCCCTGACCTCCTACAGTTTTCTCCAAGACGCTGGAATTTCAGGGTTTGGAGACACGTATGCACTTAGTGAAGGCTAAACATCCACAGGTTAATCCTAGACCCTAGGAATGATCCCAAGTAGCAAAGCACACCAAACTATATGAGCACAGAATATAAACTGCATGCTAAAAGCAAACTGGGTAAAGCCTATTGAAGAGAAAATAACTTACAAACTCAGGAAACGGAATTCCTCCACAATTCTGTATCACAGGTTAAATAAACTTAACATCAGTGAGAAATAAGCTATAGTCTCAGGATGTGAAAGAGTTATTTTTTCACTTTGTAGGGGCCCTAGATCCTACTCCAACGCCCTATCACTCACTTAGGGGCTACTCACCGGCAAATGTGCATGACTGGTTGCGCTCTCAGATACACGCACAGGCGTGCGTACATGTATACGCACGGACACATATATACCTGTGCGTGGGTACCCACGCAAGCATATACACAAATGCAGATGTACACGTAGGGACAAATACTCCTTCCAGTCCTGCCCAAGGGGAGGCAGCATGGCTGTGAAGCGGGGGGCGGGAGGGGGGGCAGATAAAGCGGCAACAACAAAGTAACGCGTGAGGAGGAAGGAGAGAAACTCCTGGAAGTGCAGCTTGACTCACAGTTTTCAAGGCGTGAGGTGGGCGAGGGTAGAAAAGACCTTCGTCAAGAGTGTACAGAGGAAGTCAGGGCAACAGTTGGGCCTTGCTCGTTCCCACACAGAACAAACCCGGCCAGACTCCAGATGATTAAAAATGAGCTAATCTGATTAGAGAATTTTAAATCTGGATGCAGTGCCTAGTTCACCAATAAAACAGAACAAATAACATAAACCTTGCCCCACAGCTTTGCTGCCAAAATTGCCAAGGATCTGCCAGCCACTGGGAGCGGGGTTTGAGGAGATGGATGTGGCAGATAATCCATAAACCTCTGCGGCTAAGCCCTGCCCTGGAAATGCAGCTATGTAACGATGCCCAGTCAGCTCCGAGCCACCGGGAACCTACTGCTAAGCAGACACACATTCGAATGCAAGGAAGCGTAGTCCAAAGAGTAATTTGTGTTAAACTCTGTGGAAAAGATCGCGATTGCTATAGATGTTCAGAGAAAGGACAGGCAACCAGAGGTGGAGATGGGTTTTCCTTCATCTGGCGTGTGAAGGACACAGAGGAGGTGGACAAACAGACAGGGGAAGACAGCATAATGGCCCACATCCATTCTCTTGCCCATCCGTTTGGCCCATTATTCAGGTGGGGCTCCAGGAAAGAAGAAAAAGAACTATCTAGTATTCTCTCTCAGCCCTGACCATCCTTTCTAACTCTCCCTTACCCTCCTCTCCCTCTAGCCAACTACCACTTCCTTAAGCTTTGGGAGAAGGAAAAGAGGGAAGGAAAAAGCTAAAATGTTTTCATTTCTCAATCAAATTGGATGGTGCCATGAGGGAAGGGACCCAACTAATGAAATGTGATATGGTTCTCAACTGTTCCTTCCAAAAACCCATCCTCCTGGGACTCGTGCATGGAGCATGTCATTTGGAGTTAATCAGAGTCACTGTAGATAATTAGAGTCAGGCTGGGATCGGACCAAGGGAAAAAGCACTCCCAAAATGTACATGTAGCAATGTAAGTGCTTTTTGAGGTTCTTTCATTGTTTTGATTTTTTTTTTCCTACCAACAAAACTGTCAGATTTCCTCAAGGGTCATGTCTACTCATTGCAAACTATCTGGGGGAAAAAGGTGTGAAAAGCTTGGTGGTCTCAGAGTCCCTCCCCCATGACCTCAGTCGCCTGGGTTTGGGTAACAATCCCCAAGGCTTGGCCAGTGCTTTGCTTCTCACCACAGCATGGACATGGCTGTCAAGGAACAGCCCCTCTCTAGAAAGCTTCTGGAGACTCAGCTCTCAGAGCCTGAACTACTCTGCTTGGTATCAGGTTAACTTTTGCTCTTCGGAGCATTTTTGCACGGATCCACTATTCCCCCAAATGTTTCCTATCCCTCAGTGTTTCTAGTTCACCAAGCTCTATGTGGGAAGCCAACACCTGTGACACCAAACGGTGGGATAAGAGATGTCCTTAACTCCTGAAATAAAGCCCTAAGTCTTCCTCCAGCAAAACCATCTAGTAAGGAATCCAACTCATGGATCCAGCCCAGTGGACACGGGGCAGACAGCACCCATCCCAGGTTAGAGAGCAAGTCAACAGGACTTCTACTGAGAGTGATGACACCTTTTTTCTAAGGCTGTTTCTTTGATCCATAATAGAAACTGAGGGCAATAACTAGAGAAAAAGTAGTATGAGTGTGCTGGATTATAAAAATATTCTGTATGTTTGGCCTCCAGTATTACCAAGGCTATGCCAGAGTCTTCCTGTATAAACGCTTTCTGCAATATGAACTTGGCTGTGGACAGGACCTCCATCTAACTAAATGCCCTTAGAATGAGAAGAGGTAGGAAGACCAAGACTTTCAGAGAAGCATCACAAGGATGCCTAGATAATGCCAATTTCTGATATAAATACTGCTGAATTCTGAAAGTGTTTGGAAATCCCCTATTAGGAGGTTGATTAAAAGGGGACATCGTTGTGCAGGCTTTTTATTTTCTTGTTCTTTTTTTTTTAAACAGTCACAAAAAAATCAGTGTACTGGTTTAGGAAGGTAGGCTAATTCCTCTCCACCCTCCTTCCAGAAGGAGAGTATTTGAAAAAACTATTGCCTACATCTTATTTTGGTGATATTTATGCAGATCCCTTCGAAGGAAAAAAAAAAAGCACATCTCCATGGGAGGCAAACATAAAGATCAAAAAATGTCCATGCCATTTTCCCAGATTTACTCAAGCAAGCCAGACTCACTCTTTTGTCCCACCATTAGGAAATCAAATGTAAGTGGAGGAGACACCTAGAAAATGTGACGTCAGAGGCTCAGGCAATGCCATTCACTTGAACCAAAAAATACCCCCATCCATTAGCCCATGCTAGGGTCTAAAATTCCACCACTGAGATTGACTAGCGGGGGTTAACAGGTACACCACAGGCTCTTGTTTTTGTCTTACTATGATTTGTTTCTCAAACTCCTCTCACTACCTCTTCCCCACCTCTCTCTGTATCTCAATTAATCCTCCAGACTTTCTCTGATCTTATTCAAAGTAAAAATAGAAGGTCTGTGAGCTGGAGAAAAAGAAGAGAGTTTGAGCCACAGGGCTCTCTCTCTCACACACGTAAGTGAAAAAGTGCTAGATTAGCTTCTCGCTCAATTCTTCCTTCGGAACGGACCGAGATCTATATAGCACCCCGAACCAAAAAGGGAATAGAACATTGGTCTAAGTCCTTCAGATTAATAAACAACCTCCTCTTTTCCTTCTCCCAGTTGATTATTTTGGCCTAACATTTTTGGATAAGCAGGAAACTTAACTGACCATGGAGTCCACAGACCTACACACTTACACCCACTGCAGCTTAACGCTGCAAATCCCCATAAACACAGATAAACTTGGGTACCTGCCAGCCACACAAGGGACCTGCTTTGCTGTGCTTGCCAGAATGCTGAAAGAATCTCTCCCATCTCCAAAATCCCTTTTAAGTTTCTTCGCTGCCGCCCGGAGGGAGGGGCCAGGGGGTCAGGTTGAAACCAACTTCTGGACTTGCAAGTTCATTGCAATAAAGTTCTTAGTTCTTTCTGCTGCCCCCATTCACCCAAGGGAATTCCCTTTTCCTAAACTCGATCAAGACTGGCTCTTCTGGCTGGAAGTGGTAGCAGGGAGGGTGGCAGGAGAAAGGGGAAATTCCCTTCCGTGCAGTGATGCTCTCTGTTCTAGAACGCAAACCCTGCCAAGAGTTCAGTTCTGGGAAGCAGTTCTAGGGGCAGCCCAGGATCCTGCTGGGTGGTCTCATCTTTGGGCCTAGGGTGTGGGGGTCAACGGTCTGGAGTTCTATTTCCAGCACCATCAAAACTTCAGCCAAGATGCTTGACCTCTTTTCATAAGCCCCTTCCCCCTCAAATGAAAATGAAGAGTGGGGTGGGGGGAGAGAAAGAAGTCGAAGGGGATGACCACACCACAAACCATCCTTGGTGGGAGTATGTCTGCGGAAGAATACTGCAGAAGCAGACCACAAAAGGTATTGCTACACAGCATGGCAGCCCTAGAGGGAAGAAGTCAAGTTTGAGAATGAGGTCAGTCTGGAGCTCAATACCCTGCAGCTTTGATGCGTCAGGGAGTTCAGATGAAGCACCTCCTCAGATTTCCACCCATAGGTCGCACCTGAGAACCCAACCGGGCCCTTCAATAGGCTCTGGCCATTAGCTGTACCTTTCAAGAAACATTGTTTTTGTTGTCAGTAAAACCCCTTCAGAAAGCTTAATCTCCAGGCTCCCTCACCATGTGACCTCTTCTTTTTAAAATATGAAGGGAAAAAAAAAAACAACACTGAGGAATTAAGTAAAAATTAATTAGAAGCACATGGCTCAACTGCTCTTAAAGTTACACATGGCATGAGAACAAATTAAGGGGAAAGCATCCCCTCTACACTGGCTTGAACATTTGCTGAGAACAAGGTCTGTGTCAGTGGGTGGGTTCTGAGGGTCTGATATTTAGAACTGCCCTAGGCCGGGGGCGGTGGAAGAGAGGAAGGCTTATAGCTCAAATGGAATCCCCATTCTTCAGCAGGCCTCCTGCTGATGGCAAAGAGAGTTCCAAGAGATACCAGAGTTCCCTTTGTCTCTAAGGCATCCAAGTCAAAACATTTTGCAAGATATAATAGCAAAATCTCAAAGAATAAAGGCAGGGAAGATAAATAATGTTGATATACGATTTTAATGTTTTTTTTTTTTTTTTAACGTAGTCTAATTCATCTCCAGCACAACCAATGGCAATTTCTTTCCACTCCAAAAATCATCGTAAACCCCTACCTTTACCTTTTGGCATGGAAATAATCATTTGAATTTACTTTTAGTTGGCCTTACTAAATGAACGGCTGTGTTTTTCTCAACTTTCACAGTGCGCAGGAACTGGATAAAGAGAAATTTTGAGAGTTGAGACCTGCCATCAACCACCTCTTTCATTCAGCTTCAGATCTCAGATTGTTCAGCCTCAGATTTCCTTGTTGGGTTTCAGGGCCATAACTGGCCCACTACTCACATTTATGCTGCAGAATTGAATTTCACACACGCGTGTGCCTATGGATTGTGTGTGGAGGTTGAACCCCAGCAGCAAGAGAAACCAGTTAGCAGATTATTTAATTATTTAATTATTCCTTAAATAAGGACCTCTTGTGGACTTCATTGTTGACCATAATCCCTTCTTTCTTTGCACTAAAATCTTTTGCCTTCATTTACAGGCTTTTGGTAAAACATATGTTAGAATTCCTCAAGTTAATTGGAATTTCACCCATCTGGGGCACCTGGGTGGCTCAGTCAAGCATCTGCCTTCAGCTCAGGTCATGATCCCAGGGTCCTGGGATGGAGTCCCACATCAGCAGGGAGCCTGCTTCTCCCTCTGCCTGCCACTCCCCTTGCTTGTGTTCTCTCTCTCTCTGACAAATAAGCCAATAAAATCTTAAAAAAAGAAAAAAAAAAGAATTTCATCCATCTTGTATTGTGCAATTATAATTTGCATGGTCCAATACTTTCACCTATCGACATTCTTACAAGTGGACTTTTCCTTAAAAACTCAAAATAAGAGAATAGGCATTTAAAAAAAAACAGATAAATTAAAGGCAACTATTCTTGGTGTGGAAGGAGTCCTGGTTCCTCCAAAGAGTCACCAATAACAAGAATTCCTATGGGATTGCAATTGGAGCACTGACCTCAGTCCAATAGTGGGCACCCATAAGTCTTTCTGGAGAATAATGAGAATGATTTAAATGACAATCTAAGGCATTTGCTCTGAAGGAATAGCATTTCATAACCTCAAAGTTCCTTCTAGTTCTTCCCAAAACATCAAGAAGGGAACACTTCCAAGCTCACTCTATGAAGCCAGCTTTACTTTGATACCAAAACTAGATAAAGATACCACAAGAAAAGAAAATTATTGACCAATATCCCTGATGAACATAGATGTGTAAAAATTCTCAACAAAATACTAGCAACAGAATTCAAGAACATGTTAAAAGGGTCATATGCCACGAGCCGAGTGGGATTTATCCCTGGGATGGCAAGGATGGTTCAACATATGCAAATCAATAAATGTAACAAATCACATCAATAAAATGAAAGATCAAAATCACATGATCACCTCAATAGATGCAGAAAAAGCATTTGACAAAATACAACATCTTTTCATGATAAAAACCCTTAACAGATTGGATAAAGAAGGAACATACCCCAACATAATAAAGACCATTTTGGCAGACCCATAGCTAACGTGATACTCAACGGAGAAAAATTGAAAGCATCTCCTCTGAGATCAAGAACAAGACAAGGATGCCCACTCTCTCTACTCCTATTCAATATAGTACTGGAAGCCCTAGGCAAAACAAATAAATAAAAGGCATCCAAATTGGAAAGGAAGAAGTAAAACTGTCACTATTTGTTGATATGATTTTATGTAGAGACTCTGTGATTTGATACTAAAAATCAGAAACAGCCTAAAACATAAGCAAGATGGGGAAGGAGGGCAGGGAGAGATGGGTTTAATTAAGCAAAAGGATTTCAGATCTAAGTGGAGAAATCCCAGGCATGCACGAAAGCATCCACCAAAACAAATAATACACAAAGCTTCCAATCTGTTCCCTTCGGTTTGAGATTCTTTCCACAACGGTGTATAACTTTTCCCTCCACTATGAAAGAGACTGTAAAGCCGGCCTTTCTCCTTCACTGATAAAGGGAGTACATTAACCTACATGATCTCTTACTACATGACCTCTTAAGCCCTTCCTGACTCTAGGGCTCACCGAAGTCTGGGCAAGACAGCGGCAAAAGAGAGTGAGAGCCAGACCCTGACACCTGGAGCAACATGAGAAAGAAAAGGAAGACTGGAGAATCAAGCCATATTTGGATATTATGGAATCCAAGCGCTGAGACTTTCAGAGAAGAGAAGAAATCAGTGACAGCCAAGGTCGCCTCAGGAAGACATCAAGGGAGATTAGATGGGACATGGCTAGGGCCATGACATTTTCTGCACTTGACCGTGTAGCTCTAGGTCAGGCTTCAGATGATGGGGATGAAGAATGATATGAAACCATTTCAGCCCCTGCCCTTTGGCAGAAGCTTGGGCTCAGTCTTGAACCAGCCAGGTCTCTGCTGTTTTGTGCTGCAAGGGCTCTTCACTTGAGGGGGAAACACCTCTCCCATCCACAGGCCCAAGCACATCCAGGATCTGAAGAAGTCAAAGAGGGGGCTACCTCACAGGGCTCTTGGGCCACTTGGGACCTTACAGCCTGAGGATCTCCCACAGCACAGTGGTTTCCATTCTGGTTCTGCCACTTTCTCATCTGTAAAATGGGCTAATAGATATCTAGTAGGTTGCTGTGTAGATTAATACACTTACAGCGCTTAATGAACACTCAGTAGATGGGGGCAATTTATGTTGATGGCAGAAATGAAGCTCTCGGCACACACCTTCATGTGTGTGGCCCAGGGAGAGCTGCTCACAATGTACCTTTTAGACATCACCCTCTTCTCCTTCCCAGGCCAGCCCTTCCAGAGACAGCCAAACGTAAGAGGCCAAGTTGATCCCATTGAAAATACTGTCCTTCAAAAGCATCAAAGAATAAACAAAAAGCCCTGGTGTTTGAAAGGGCTTCCCTCTGAGCCTCTGAAAATGTGCATCTGAGGCCACCCAGCTCATCCCGTCCTGTTCCCAGCGACAAAGGTCAGATGGGAGCAAAAGACAGACAGAGCAGGGACAAAGGCAGGAATTTCGGCCTAGACCCAAGAGTTACTCAGCTGGTCACCAGCTTCCCCAACACAGAGGGACCAATTTGGCAACATCCCCAGATATGCAATCTCTCCCTATAGGAATAAATGCACACGGATCCTAGGGTCCAAAGGTAGCAAGAATCCCAAATCCTCCAGAAGTCAGCTTGACAAAATGCCTTTCTCCTCCTTCACCGATGAGAGTGATCTTGACATAGTTTTAAAATATTTTTGATGTGATAAAACGGCAATGGCTCATGGCAGCCCCTCCCTTGGAGAGTAGCTGAGGGGAGCGCCAGCCTGGGGAACACAGATGGGAGGACAGAACGGACCCTTGTCAATCCCTGACCTGCAGTGCCCCCCATGGAACTTGCTGGGTGGTCCTGAAGGGAACACACGAGCTTTAAAACCAAGGAGACCTGGACTCTGCTTTTTATGATCCTTGGAAGGGACTGGTGGGATGCAGACATTACTGGCTCAAGCAGAAAGGGTGAGGAAGGGTGTCATTCTGGGGACATCTGAGATCAGATAGGCAAGTGCCTGTCTCATACAAAAGGCCAGGGTCTTGCGAGAGGCCTAGGGCAAGCCTGAAACAGAAGGCCACAGCCAGAGACAAGGGGTGTGAGAGGGGAGAGGGAGAGATCCATGGCCAGGGATAGACAGGGAGCCAAGACTCATTCCACCAGACCCAAAGGTGAGGCCAGCCGGAATCTTCCTCAGACTGGAGGCTTCAGAGTATATCTCAATCTCCATAAGCCCCAGTCTCTCTGATAAAATGGAGAGGATAACAGCATGTACTTCTGGAAGGTGTGAGGATGACATCAACATAACACAGGTAGAGTCCTGAAGACAGAGTACTGCGCAACAAGTAGCAGCTGTTGATAACTGCAAAGCCAACCTACTAGCATTCATCTCTTCTGTACTCGGGCCTATCTGGGACTTATTGTTTCAAGTAAAATGACCCTCTCTAGACTTCAGAGTGCTCAAAACTTGTCAGGCACAAGAGAGCATATGCTTCAAGGCCTCCATTAACATAAACCTAGGAACAGGGTACCACGGGGGACTGGTGACAGAGACAAGACCAGCTCTAGACTCTAGAATCAGACAAGTGTTTTCTCTTGTGCCCTTGGCTGCCAGGACACTCAGCACCAAATCTGATCCCCCAGACAGCCGAGTTATATGATGGAGAGTGGGGACCGAGGGAGGGAGCATCTGCATCCTCTCCCTGGGTATAACCTCACTGGGGCCAAGGAGATTTCCCCTCTGAATTTCCTTTAAAAAGGCTCCATCTGGGATTTCTCCTCTGCCTACTCTTCTAGCCAACGATCAAGTCAGAGCCCCCAAAGCCACGTAACTGGATCCTGCCAGCTCAGCCCCCGGCCCAATTACCTTCATTGCATCACACCTTGGTGCTCAATCCGCCACATTTATAAAAGCTTTTGTTGCTGATGGATCAGTGGCCATTATGCCCCAGTGTCCTTTGTATAAACTCCTACATGAGAAAATAATTTTAGAAAAATGTGCCAGGAAGAATTCTGCCTCCCCTTTCTGATCAAGAGAGCTGTGTCGTGAACCTGGTTTTCATTATGTCCTGGCTGCCAAGAAACTCAAAAACAAATGCGGTCCTCAATCAGAGCAAGTAGATTAGCCAGTTCTCTCTTTCTGTGGCTTTGATTTTTTTTATTTATGTTTGTTAACTTTCTTGTACACGGCGCTTCCATCCTTAGTAGACAAAGGCAGGTTGAGAATCAAGTAAAAGCCAAACATTCCATCCCTAATATCTCCACCTCCTCCTTCACTTGCTGCCTCCTCCAGGAAAACTTCCCTGATTGCCCCAAGTCCACAGTGATCCCACTACACCAGCACCCCCCCACACACCAGATTCTAGCAGCTCTTACAGCCCCTTTCAGGTGGCACTTTCAAATGCATCCCCTTAACCTGCGCAGAGGTGTCTAAGCAAAGACCCAAGGGCTGTGTCCTGCACTTTTTAGTACCACCCATAAAACCTAACGACGGTAAACACGATAGGAACCAAAGAATATCAGGTGCTTGGTGGGTCACCCAGGACAGAGACTGCGAGGAATTTTACCTGGGGTTTCCCTAAGACCTTCGCCTCCCTTTCCCCCCCAACTGTAAATGCGGGGTGCCTGAGCACTCACTCAAACTTGAAACAGTACATAATGCCATCGCAAGGATGATCCCCGGGAATGCTTTCAGAAGATTACTCACCCACACGGACTAGCTATTTCTGTCTTACTCCTGAGAGCATAACCGAGGTGCTTCTAAACTTACACTGGAAGAGTGTAATAAGTGACATTTCAGATTAGAGCTAAGAGGTCTGCCCTTACAGAGATGACGCTCACTGCCGGACTTGAGGAACAGCAGGCCTCTCCCAGCCGCTGCTGCCCCCGCCTCCCCAGGGAGCTCAGGTGTGAGGGCAGAGGCCCAGCCTCCCCAGGGCCGAGCAGCCTGGAAGCCCCGCGGCAGCGCCCAGCAGACCTGCGCTCCTTCCCGGGCCTGCGCTGACACGGATAAATCAGAGCCATCTGGCTGCTTCGCCTTCTGACACGTGTCAGCTCCTCTCCCAGCCTCCACGCCCCCTCAGCCGAATGCGCGCCTTATGCACAGAACCTGGAGTCGGCCCCTTTTCAAAATGGAACAGCTCATGACATATTACAGTGATGACCCCCATGTACCACTCAGTTAGCATTTACTGACGCTGCCTTGTTCTGGCATATTCGTGTTCCACGTGTGTCTCGAGCAGGATGCCCAACGCAGGAGGACCCTGGCAGGAGACAGCACAGAGCCCAAAGACGAGAGGAGAGAGTGTGGAAAATCATATTCAAGATTACCTTTAAGTGACTGAATTCACTTTGTTGGTTTGTTTTTAGATTTTTATTTATTTATTTATTTGACAGAGAGAGAGCGCGCACACAAGCAGGGGGAATGGCAGGCAGAGGGAGAGGGAGAAGCGGGCTCCCTGCGGGACTCAATCCCAAGACCCTGAGATCATGACCTGAGCCGAAGGGAGACGCTTAACCGACTGAGCCCCCCAGGCGCCCCTGAATTCACTTCGTAATTTCAAACAAGGCATCAGGGGCAGAACACGCTTAAATCTCATAAAGTAGGAGGTGTTTTTTTTTGTTTTTAAAGGAGAGGGACAAAAACATGTAAATATTCATAGCAGCATGATTCATAATAGGCCAGAAGTGGAAACAACTCAAACATCCGTCGACTGGTGAACGGAGAAACAGAAGTGTCACAGCCAGTACGACGGCCATAAGCAAACAGACACGTATCTAAGTCAGGTAGTAGAGGGTGAGGGGACTGCTATTTTTCAAAGTGGTGGTCAGCGAAGGCCTCTCTGATGTGGGGGTGGGGGAGAGACCTGCTACATGGGAGAGATGTAAAGGAGCAACAAGGCGGACTTCTCAAGGAAGAGTGTTCCAAGCAGAGTTGTCCCAGCAAGAGCAAAGGCCCTGTGGTAGGGCCAAGCTAGAAGCAGATCTTTCTCTCCCTGCTTATTTCCTGATGATCCTGACATTCAACATCCTGCCCAATAGTAGACAATAATACTGATGATGATGATGACAGTGATGGCAGGAATAACATTTGTTGAGCACTTAGCAAATACCAGGCATGGTTCTAAATACTTTTCGTATATTAACTCACTAAATGTCCACTGTAACCCTATGAGGTATGGACTATTACTATTCCCATTCTATAGATGAAAAAACTGAGACACAGAGACGTTAGGTGATTTGTCCAAAGGTTGCCCAGTTTCTGAGTGGTGCAGCCAGGACACACAGCCAGGCAGTCTGGATCCATTCCACATCCAGGCTTAGTTCCTGATATCAGCCCTTCTCAAACTTCACCCTCGGCCTTCCCTGCACCTGCCTTCCTCTTGTCCTTCAACATGGCTTGTTGATTCCATCTTTTTTAGGCCTTGCTCAGTTGGTACCTCCCTGCTTTTCACATCGTCTCCATCCCATGAAGTCCATCTCTGATTCTACACTCACCTGGAGTTTTTTCTGGCCAGTCCTCAAAAGTAGTACCTTTCATTCTCACCAGTACTGGTTTCCATCGAGGCTTGCCTTAATTGTCTTTGGGTTAAATAGTGGTCCTTCCTTGCCCTCTTAAGATCTTTGAGGTTGTCCATTTTTTTCTCCTCTCCTTTCCACTGAAACAAATTCATTCTAGTTCAGGGATGAGAATGTAAGACATTTGCCATAATGGCTTGTTCTACTGAACTGCACTGAATCTCTGCAATTTGTAACACCCGTTGAGGTATAAATAACAGACAATAATTTGAACACACTTAAAGAGTAAACTTGGTAAGTTCTGACTTATACACCTGTGAAACCACCACTATCATCGAGATAGGAGACATCCTTCAGCTCCAAAAGTTGGCTCATAAATGAGTTTGCGTTTTCAAGGATTGCATATGAATGGAATCCTATAGCATGTATTTTTTTAATCTGGCTTTTTTCATGGAGCATAATTATTTTGAGATTCAGCCTTTCATTCCTCTTTATTGCTAAATAGTATTCCATTGTGTGGATACACCACAATTTGTTCATCCGCCCATCTCTTGACGGACGTCTGAGTTGTTTCCAATTTGGGGCTATTACAGATAAAAGTTGCTATGAACATTCCCATACAAGACTTTGTATGGACATATGCTTTCATTTATCTTGGGTAAATACCTATGAGCGGAATGGCTGGATCGCATGGTGGGTGTATGCTTAACTTCGAAAGAAACTGCTGGACTATTTTCCAAGGCAATTGTACCATCGACACTTCTTTCAGTCTGAAACTCTGCACATTTCCATCTTCTCCAACCCAAGGCAGTATTTCTTTTCCAGTTAACCCGCCAGAGCCTGGAGGCAGGAGCCCCTTAACCCTCCTCTTCCTTCCTGCCCCACTATCTGGTGTTTGGGGACATGCTTTTTCAAAGTCCAAGAAGCTAGAAAATAGGGTGGATCTCCATCTGATAAGCAAATGTTTATCTCTGTCTTAACCTGACTCATCCCCATCGGTCTCACCAGGAACTGGAATGAGCATATGTTTTAAGAATTTTGTAGCCACCCTTCCCTGTGGTCAGTCTGTGTAGTTCTTGGCAGTTCACAGCATGTCTAGTAAACACCCAGAAGCCAGTGGGTCCAAACTAATTAGCCACACCTCTTTATTAAGCCAGCGGTGCAGATTCCAAGTCTCTTCTGATCTTCCCAACACCGAACCTGTTCTCCCACCTCTTCCTCTTCCGCCTCTCCACCTTCCCCAATTCTCTCCACCATGCCGATCGGTTCCAGCCTCCTGGAGGAGGGTTCTCCCGATGACTGCAGAGCCCAGGGAGTCCTCCCTCCTCTGAACTCAAAAAGAGCCACTGTCCCAGCCATGTCTTTAGCACTCACAAAGCACAGCAACCTTGAATTTCCTGGGGCAACTAGATCCGAGTCCCTGTTACTATGCGTAGACCACAGTGCCAGGGCTCAGGAGGATGGGAAGAGAAACCAAGTATAAACGCTGCCCTGGGACACGACACAGTCCAGATCAGGGATAAGACATGGTTACAACTGAAATATTTCTAAACAGCCTGGTTATGGCCGTAAGAAATTGGAGCTCAATGCAGTGGGGGTTTTCCAGGCAAGAAAAGGTGAGGAACGGGACACAGACAAGGGTTTGTCGGCAAAAGAGCAGTCATCAGCTGGCACATTCCGATGAAGTCCCGTACCTTGGTACCTTGGGTGGGCTAGGCGGACTATATGACATTCGGGACCATCCCTGATTTGTTTTTATCCTGTGCTCAACCTAATTCACCACCAAGACATGTCCCTGCCCTCTATTTCCTGGGCTGTAGTTACATATTCACTGTGCATTTATTGAGTGCCACTGTGTACCAAAAAGCAAGATAGTCAACATCACTGATGACCTTCCGGCACAGAGAAGAGGGACAAGGCGATAGCCCTTTACAGTCCCGGGTGGTTGCTGCCCTGATGGGCTCACAGCAGCTGTGCAAAGAGGGCTGGCAGGGAGCTGGGGAAGAAGCCCGGGGGACTGTACTGGGCTGACACGCGGCCATGAGCCAAGCACTCTCCCCTCTCTTCCAGGCCCCCCTTTGCTGGGTCACTCAAGGGTGCTGCTCCCCAACCTTGAGTCAGTGGCGCAAAGCCCCCCGGAGGCCCCCTGACCATCAGGTCCCTGTTCAGGGAAGTCCTCCCCTCTTGTCTGGCCACACGTGATTCCATCCTCAGCCCAGCCTGCAGTTAGCACTGCGTTGTGGGCCATATGGTGGTACAGCTGATGCTGCATGACGCAGGACAGCTTTGCTCTCCAATCCACGTCAGCCCCAGCCACGGGTACACTGTGGCATTTAAACTGCAGCAAGGGACCTTTGGTTTCGACGGGGAAACTAAATTAGAAGCCTGTAACATGTTCGAAACACCTACGTGAAGAATGAGCATGGAGGCAGGGCTATGAGGGGGCCGGGCACAGCACATCAATATTTATTTATCATACTTCTGGCAGGAAACCAGGCCACCCAAGGGGACTAGGTGTGCGCACGCGAACTCTCAGAGCCGGGAGCTCTAAGGAATAGTCTCCCTCCGGAAAGCCTGGATGGAGGCTGGACTGTTAACAGAGGGAGCAAGGAGAATAAAACACACATCCCAGACACTCTAGAACACCCATAGCCAAGAGTCCTCGGGGCCAAGAACTCCTTTTCCAACCCTGGACAACAGAGCGGTTTTCCAAACGTATCCTCACAAATACGCACTCCCACACGAAAGCAGCTCACTGATCTAGAAGTCACATGCCTGATCTCCTGGTCTCTGCTGATCAAAGAAAACAGAAGAAAGTACAAGAACACCTGTGCAGACAATAGCGATGTCTCCAAACCCCTGCACCAGACCTGCACCCGCCTTAGAGATCCTCACGCGAAACCTGTTTCCCCCACTTTAAACGCACAAACCATCAGCTTTTTGGTTATTAGCAGTGACCATCTCTCCCCAAAGGATGAAATATTCCCTGGCCCCAAAGTAGCAAATTCGAAGGTAAGGTACCTAACAATCAAAGGCAATGTGGACATAAAACTTTCTTCCATCTAGATTCAACTGGAAAGACTTTTTGGAACAACTGGGGAAAAATCTAAATACAGTTTCCATATTGGACGGTATTGAGGAATTACTGTTGGATTTGTCGGTTGTGATAATGCTCCTGTGGTTATGCAAGAAATGTCTTTATTTTTTAGAGATGCAGTCGGAAATATTTGCAAGTGGAATGTTATGATGTCTGGGATTGGCTTTAAGACTACCTCTACCAAAAAAATGAAGCAAAAATGTTAAAAATCCAGATGATGGGTATATGGGAATTCATTGCCCTATTCTCTCTACTTTCATAGGTGCAAACATTTTAAGAAGAAAGCTTTTTTAAAAGCTCCAGATAGGAAAGAAAGCTACAGCCACACCAGCCAGCATGAGACTGACCTCCTGACCTCAAGGGAAGGGTTGAAAAATGTAAAACACAAACCAACAGCTTCAACAGCCTGGGCCAACCTCAAGGGGGTCCCAGAGACTCCCAATCACAGCCAACCACAATAATCAATAGTCATAATTATGACTATCTATATCAAAAAAGATATTCAATTCTTTCTGCAATATACCTGAATACAAGTCAATCATTTTTACCTACAAACATGGCCAAAAGTGGTTTAGTTTCGGTTTCATTGTTAAAGGGATGGAAAGTTTCAATTCTCTGGTACAGAGGTTGTCAAAGTGTGGTCCCTGGTGGAGCAGCTTCAGCATTCCCTAGGAACCTGTCCAAATGCAAATTGTCAGGCACCACCCCAAACCTCCTGAATCAGAAACTCTGGGGTGCCCCCCCCCAAGCTGTGCTCTAACAAGCCTTCAGGGGATTCTGATGCTCGTTAATCAGTGGTGCTGGATAAACCAGACATTTCTCTGAGCCTGTTGTATACACAGCAGAGGTGTAAACACACGGTGCTCAGACCCTGCCCTCCGCCCACTGCCCTGATCAGAAAGGTGGCAGGCGGAAGATTTAAAATGACACAGCCCTCCTTTTCAATGTATGCGCTGTGAGAAGGCCCATAAACCTTGAGGACCCTCCCCCTAAGTCCATGCTCCAGAAAGCCCCATAAACAGCAGGCGCCCATCTGCAGTTCAAAGGATGCACACTCTATTAAAAGGGATCGTAAATGGATTACATAACCCACTAAATCCCAAATGCTCAGCAAACCTCACTCACAGCGGCGGGCTTGCTGACAGCTTCTTCCAAGCACACGGAGGTGGAGGGAGGTACTTGGGTCAGGGTGACCTGACTGCTGGCCTACAGGATGGAAGGTAATATGCCTGCAGGCCCCGAGATGAGGAGATGAGGAGTGGGGCAGGGGCTGGGGGCGGGGAACATGGCAGGAGAGCGACTCCCTGCTTCAGTGTTTAATTCATAAAAATCACAGAACATTCTAGCTGAATTACAGAGATTGCAGAAACCAATTCCCAGATTTATAGGTAAGGAGCCAGGCTCAAAGAGGTGAAGTAACTGTCCTAACATCTCACAACCAGTGAGTGCACAGGGGAAAGAAAATCCAGCTTCCCTGAGTCCCGGTGCTGATTTGTTCCATTAAACATGAGGC
Organism: Callorhinus ursinus; assembly: GCF_003265705.2. Lineage (NCBI taxonomy): Eukaryota > Metazoa > Chordata > Mammalia > Carnivora > Otariidae > Callorhinus > Callorhinus ursinus. The sequence goes on from NW_027397072.1 coordinate 74,375,164, forward strand.
AGGAAGGAGGAGGCGCATGTCAGTGGGTGTGGGACGGAGGGAAGGCAGTTGAGCACAGAGTTAAGAGTATAGACCCTAAAAGCCAGATTGCTTGTGTTTAAAACTCAGCTCCTCTATTTACAAGCCGTGAGGACTTGCATAAGGCACCTTCTTTGTGCCTTGGTTTCCTAGTCTAAGATGGGGATACTGGGAGACATGGGTGCCTCAGTCGGTTACGCGTCTGCCTTCAGCTCAGGTCATGATCCCAGAGTCCTGGGATCGAGTCCCGCATCAGGCTCCCTGCTCTGCAGGGAACCTGCTTCTCCCTCTGCCTGCCGCCCTCCCTGCTTGTGTGCTCTCTCTCTCGCTCTCTCTCTCTGACAAAATAAATAAATAAAACTTTAAAAAAAATAAAGTAAAATGGGAATACTAATAACACCTGCCTCATGGTGGAAATAAATGAGTTATATCAGACAGATATTTAGCAAAGGGCTTAGCACATAATGAGCACTCAGTAAATATCCAGGATTACCTACCCTATTACCTGGTTCTACTGTTAGCAGGGCTAACATCAGAGGTAGGATGACAGGAAATTTTCATTTTCATTTTTGCATTTTCAACAATTTCTAATGCTGTTTGGGTAATTGTTTTTTTAAGTTAACTAAATTCACCAGGTATGCATTAATCCTATTCTGTCTGCACAACCAGGCACTAAATGCCGTGGAGGATCAGAGGATGGAAGAGGCCAAAGGCCCTCCTTCAGGGACCTGACTTCTTTTATCTGATTAGAGAAAGCAGAGAAACTGTCTAGGACCTAAATCAGGACATGAAGTGAAGGGAAGGTTGTATATAACTAGACACACGTATATGCATGTGTGTGTGTACGGTCGTGAGGAGGTCAGAGTCAAAGGCAGGGTGATAACAGACCACAAGTCCCCACGGAAGAGGTGTTCCACACGGAAGGGAGTAAGCCAAAGCCCAGGCAGGCGGGGTAGGTCCAGAAGACAGCCAGGAGGCCCGGGAAAGGGCAGGCAAGCTCCAGGAACAGCATCTGAAAGCAGTTTGGGGTCAGGATGATGAAGGTGTTTGCTAAAGTTCACACGGTTAGTTTGCAGCCCTGCTGGTCCCTCTTCAGCCCGCCGGCATTCATCAGTCAGCCTAATGAGCCCTTTACCTACCACAGACCTAGGCGAATGACGGGGCACAGAGCAGGCAAATTGTGAAGTGTGAGAGGAGGCGGGGAAGGGCCGGCCACACAAAAGGGGGTCTGGCCAGGGCAGCCCTGGGAGAAGGCCACCGGGCGGCAACACCGGGCCCCTGGCTCCAAGGCAGAGATGTGGGACCCTAAAAGGCCGAGAAAGAAAGTCGGCCGATTGCACCAACTGGCTCTGAGTTCAAGGGATGTCTCTCCCTAAGGGAGGCAGAGGCCAGGAATAGCCAAGAAGATCACTCATAGTCATTCAGTTTAATAAATAACTATAGAAACTCTCTATATGCAAGGCCCCATCTGGACCCAAGTGGGGATACAAACATTACAAGACAACCCTATTCCCAAGGAATTTGCAGTCTACTTGGGACAGCAGGTGTGCACAGAGAGTCCTCACAGAGTGATATAATGACATGAAGATCACTGATACATCCCGAACAATTACCAGATGTCCCCCACACACGTGTGCTTTTTATCTCAGTTAACGGGATTATGTGCTATGTATCATCCTGGTCGTGTATTATGTCAGATAATCCTCAGAACAACCCTGTGATGTACATACTACTACGACAGATGAAAACACCGAGGGAAAGAAATGAGCACAGCTTTGCCAGATGACGACAAGTTTGAGGTCATTCCCAATGGAGGGAAGAGTAGGGACAAAGGTGTGGATGCTGGCCAGCCCAGGCAGCTTTGAAAACCAGGGGTGGCCCAGCGTGGTGGCAAGGAATAAGCTCACGGACAACAGGATGGGGAGAGAACCCAGAAAGTTAAGAAGGGAGATGCAGAGGGCCTTGAATGCAGAGCTGAAGACTCAGAACTCTCTGCACTAGGTAGCGGAGAGCCGGGGCGGTTTCCTGGGATGAGAAGTGGACAGCAGTGCCCTGGTGACGACATCCAGCCGGGCTCTGAGGGCAGACGGCCACTGAGAGGCCTCTAAGATTATCCCAGCGGATGACGTAGGGCTGGTTTAATTTATGCCACCAACCCAAGCGTGTGTGGCTAACACAACAGAAGCAGTTCCCATATTCTACGTATTACCTCATTTAATCCTCAGAATAGCCCCAGGATAGAGATACGATTGTATCCCCATCTTACGGGGAAAGACAACTGAGGCAAAGTTAAATAACTGGCCCAAGGTCAAGAACAGAACAAGGAGCTTTGTTTTCACTTAATCCTCCAACAACCTTGACCGGCTCCGGGAGGCCACCTCCCTTAACCCAGCGTGGTCTCTCGGATCCCAAAGCCATACCCAGCTTGGGACACAGCTCTCCACCGGGGCAGTGAGGCTGCAAACATTGCTATGGAGAAAGAGAACCACGAGTGGCAAAATTAACAGGACGCACACAAGGCCCCATATTGTCCGTGTCTGTTTACGTGAACTATCCGAAGTTGGCAAATCTGTAGAGACGGAAGGGGGAGGAACGGGGTGGGGCTGCCGAATGGCTACAGGGCTTCCTTCCGGGGTGATGGGAATGTTCTAGGATGAGATGGTGGTGAAGGCAGCACAAATCTATGAATGTACCAAATGTCACTAATGGTGTATTTTATGTTGTGTGTATTTTCCTACAATTAAAAAAACCCCTAACAGGACCAAACAACCCTTTGGGTGTGGGGACAAGGGAACTGTTGAAGGTGACACATTATCCGCTACTTGGAATTAAGAACCTAGAAAATCAGCCAACCTGAAAGAACTCAGGGCTGCAAGACAAGCAAGATTTCCTTTAATACAGAAAGGATGTTCTCCCCCGCAAAAGACCTCATCCTTTTAGCTGGTTCTTGGCCCTTACAAATATCTCTGCAAAAAATGCTCACTGTGGGCATAGGTAAGAGGCATTTATATTGACCTCCTTTTCTCAACTGATGTCCTATCTTCCCGTGTGCGAGGGAAAAGTGGTTTTGTGCAGCATCTGAAAGCAGAGATTTTAGCAACGAAGCAGAATCCATCATCTGCCAGTTGTGTGAGACAGTGGAGAATTTACTTTGCCTCACCCATCACAGTACCTATGCTTCACAAGATTTTTACAAAAAATAAATGAGAGTGCATTCACAAAGTATTTAAGTGCTCATTATGGGGGTTGTAATTGTATAAGCGCTAAAATACGCAATTTACGTCATATGAATGCCATTCTCTACCTGGGACTGTACACTCCCTCTCCGAGGCTACTGGAGCCCTCTTGTAACCACTTCCCTTACTTATGACACACATTCATCCAGGTCAGTGTCCCATAGCAGAAAGACATCCCACGCACTGTAAGCCCCATGCCAATGACATGCAGGGGTAGACTTCAATCCCAACTAAACCCAGGCCTAGGCTGCTAGGAAAAAAAAAAAAAAAACCACACACAAAATCCAAAGATGGCATCTCTTAGCTTTGACCACACTGTACCATTTGTTTTGCAGCACATTTCCTTCCTGAGTATGTTTGGTTCAGCCTGACACTGAACAGGTGGGCTTTTCTGAGCACACAGCCGTGTAGGTCAGGAAACATGTGAAATCTGTTCCCTCTCTGTTCTGGGAGCCTTCACAGCCTGCACTACACCACTGACTCAGCTTTCAAAGGCACAACGTCTCTCTTTGCTCTAGAGTTGTGTTTGCTGCCTGGTCTAGTCCCTGTAGTGTCGACTACCTTGGGGTGGGACTATCCCAGCACAAACTTCCTGTTGAATCTAATTGACTAACGCACGTGAGCAGCTCTGAGAAGTCTGAAGCTAGAAGCAGGACAGCAGAGATGCTAGATTTGAAAAGCCAGAGTATCTGCCCTCCTGATATAGGCTGGGCAAAGAAACACCAGGTATCTGAATCACGCCGAGATCCAAAGGTGGAAAGGGATCACATTTTGCAGAGTCAGGAGTGCTGGCAGCGGCCTGCTTGTCTGTCACAGGGGTTTCTTTAATGAAATCCAGAGAATAGAGTGATGAGCAACACCTGTGTGAAGCTTGCTCACACGCAGCCTGAAGGTGCAGGAGGCAAGTGGAGTCAGGCAGGCTTAGCTTTCCATCCTGGTTCTGCCACTTCTGAGGCTGGAAGACCTTGAGTAAATTTTTGGACTTCCCTGAGCCTCAGTTTCTTCATCGGTAAAATGGAAGTGATACCTCACACCTTCCAGGATTGTTGGAAGTTTTGCATGAGATGAAGCATGGAAAATACCAGGCATAGATCAAAGAAAACCTTTCAAATTACCTGCCAGTTGGCATTTCATGGCCTTCAAGTGCAGATTCCTCTAATACCCAGGCAGTGGTTAGCAAAGAGTTCCCTACCAAAAGTACCCAGTTATTGCAAATGATATATCTGATAAGGGGTTAATATCCAGAATATATAAAGAACTCTTACAACCCAACAACAACAAAAAAGAAATCATCTGATTAAAAAATGGGCAAAGGACTTGAACAAACATTTCTCCAAAGAAGATATGCAAATGGCCAGTAAGCATGAATAGATGTTCAATATCATTAGCCATTAGGGAAAATGCAAATGGAGGCGACTAACAACAACAACAACAACAAAAAAAAACAAAAGCTAAAACAAGTACTAGCGAAGATGTGGAGAAATTGGAATGCTCATGCATTGCTGCATGAGAAAATGGTGGGAAAATGGTATAGCCGATATGGAAAACAGTATGGCCGTTCCTCAAAAAGTTCAACATGGAATGACCATATGATCCAGCAATTCTGCTTCTGGGAATATACGCAAAAGAACTGAAAGCAGGGTCTCTAAGAAATATCTGTACACCCATGTTCATAGCAGCATCATTCACAATCACCAAAAGGTGGAAGTAGCCCAAGCGTCCTTTGATGGAGGAATAGATGAACTAAATAGAATACTCACACACCTACACCTAGAATGGAATATTAGACAGCCTTAAAAAGGAAGCCCGACATGGGCTACAACATTTGTGGACCTTGAGGACATTATGCTAAGTGAAAGAAGCCAATCACAGACAAATGCTGTATGATTCCTTTTATCTGAGGTACCGAAGAGTCGTCAAATTCAGAGAGACAGAAAGTAGAATGATGGTTGCCTGGGGCTGGGGGGAGGGGAGAATGGGGAGTTACTGTTTGATGGGTACAGAGTTTCAATTTTATAAGATGAAAGGAATTATGGAGGTGTATGGATGGTGGTGATGACTGTACAACAGTGTGAATGTATTTAATACCCCTGAACTCCACACTTAAAAATGGTTAAGACGGTCGCTTTTATGTTATGTGCATCTCACCACAATATTTTTCAATTTGAAAACCAGAGCTGTTTCATGGTATGTACTACAGGGCTGAAAGAGAACGAGAAACAAATGTCCTGGCCTCGGGCGGTTACCATCCCTGAGGCAATGACAGGAACCCGGGCCGAGGGAGGGAGCGTACCAGTGTGTACGGGAGAAATGGGAAAAGCAAGTAACCAGGGCAGCCGCAGAGTGGCGGGGGGGTGGGGGGGGGGGGGGAACCCCTGGGGTGGGAGGGGACCAAGGCCCTGAGAGACGGGAAGAGTCTGGAAGGGCTGCAGAAATAGAGGACTGGAGAGGAGACTGAGGAGCTGGTGGGTGGCCCCAAGACAATGAGGACGTCTGTCTCCTCAGAGAGAAGGGGAGTGTTGAGAAAGCCTTTGGGTGGACAGAACAGAGATGTGTAGAGTGGTCTTGAATACAAGGCACACACAATGTCCACATGATGCTGCAGGCAAAGGCGGACACTGAATGCTCTGGGGGAAGGTGCGTGACACAAAGCCTCGTGATGATAGAGCGCCCCGTTCTTGTCTTATGTCTTGGCGCCATCCGCCAAGGATTCAGTAACATCATCCCCATTTTAGTGGGGTGGAAACTGAGGTGGGGGGGCGACACACACCTCATTAGCCGCAGAGTTGGGAATGCACCCACTCCTGACTCAAAGCATAACGGTGTGAACCCTACATTTTCTTATTCTTCATTCTACACATATTTATCAAGCACCAACTCTGTGCCGGTCCTCTCTTCTCAACGCTGAGGATAGGAAAGGCTGCAGAAGGAGCAGAGCTGGGTGGGAAAACCAGGAGCTCAGGTTTGGACATCTGGAGTATGAGAAGCCTACTGGACGCCCAGGCAGGTGGATACACAAGCCTGAGAGGAGAGGTTCGGGTGGAAGGAACAATTTTAAGAACCAGCAACATAGTAAGTGTCTGAAACCATGGAACTGGATGAACGGCTAGCTTTCCCTACAAATACAAATAAAAGCTGAAATAAAGAAAGAGGGGAGGGGAGGGGAAGCGAAAGAGAAATTCTCAGTGGGGAGAGACAGGCATACTTAGGATCACTGCCTAATTTCCTTTGGTTCCACGGCCTGATTTCTTTCTACTATCACAGGCAGGCACTTGACAATTGACCTATGCATTTAGGAAAGAGAAGAACATCCAGTTTGGTAGAAGTCCATAAGCTCGTGACTTCACGAGTCAGTGACCTCTCAGGCGACCCCTTGAAGTTCGCACAGTGACTCGGGACCAAGATAAGGCTGAAAAGCATTTAGATGCTGGACAAACCGAAATACAGGAACTGGAACTCTGATTCTCAGAAAGAACCCGGTGCTGTTCTGGTTCCACAGCTCAGCGCTGTCCAGACACTGGGGACGCTGTAAGGGGCTGGTCCCTGTTCGTGCTCGCCCGGGGAGACACACTGAGAAGGCCGGTCAGAGCCCACTCTCCTCCCCAGGCGCCCCATCAACCACCAGAAACAAAATTGCCTGCGATTAGAAGTGAGGTTGGAACTTTTTTAATGCCATACCCACTTCCATCTGGGGGTGGTTATCTGTGCAGACCATAAACACAGAGAAGCAAAACTTTCACATCTTGTGGTTTAATTGAGAAAGCTTTCTCTGAAATCCAAAGGTCAAATCCCCAAGCCCCAGCAGCAGATTGCCCAAAGCAGACAGGGCAGTAGGGAAGAAGGAATGAGAAAGGTAGACACACCAGAGCAGATGGGAACGGAAGCCTCAAAGGCTGTGATTCTAGGCACAAGTTCTGGGGCGGCTGGATGGAGAGGGCGTGGTGGGCCTGTCAGAGCACCCTGAGCCTGGGGCACCTGTGTACCAGGACTCCCCGTGTCCATCACTGAGGGAAGAATGCCGTGGTTTCCGGGACCCCCAACAACAGACAAGGACAACTGTAAGATGTGACGAATCCCAGAGGCCCCAGAAAGCAGCCCTCCTGGCCTGCAAACCTCCCCTCTCCATCCCCCACACCACCCCCAACAGCCATGTTTAAAATGATCCTCAGGGCAATTAATTCCTTCCAGTTCAAGCGGAAGGCACATCAGAATCACCAGGAGAACTCTGAAAAATACAGAGTCTAGGGCACCACATGAGACTCACAAATCAGAATTGTCAGAATTGAAAAATCAGGCAAGTGCATTTTTTAAACCACTCTGTATGATTCTAACGTGTGCCTGGAATTGAGAGAAAAACACTGCCTGCTCGAGGAATTTTTTTGGAGAGCAGAATTGCAGACCCCCTCCTTGACAGACAGGGCTAATAACAATCACCACCATTGACTGAGAGCCTGTCCCATTACAGATCCTGAACCGTGTACTTACACATACCGTCTCTATTATTTCTCATACCAAATAACACGGCTGGTCTTATCATCCCCATTTTACGGATGAGGGAACTAAGCTCAGAAACATTAAGCAGGCTACCTAAGGTTACCCAGTTTGTGGTGGCTCAGGATCTGAACCCAGAGCTATCTGCCTCTTTTCCATTACGTCATTTAGGAAAACAACAGCCAACTCCACAGCCAACTTGGCTCCTAGGAGTCAGGCTCCTTCCTGTCCATTCAGGTCTCCGAACTCTTCACCAGGGCCCAGTGATGAGGTCATTCTGGCGCTCGGGCCCTCCCTGGCCAGGCCGTCTTCCTATTTTGATGGCCCAGAGAGGCTGAGAGAACATCTGCAGGGACCAGGGCCGGAACCAAGCTCTCTGCAGAGTCTGCCTTTGTGGGTGTGTTGGCTCAAACTATTTGGACTGAACAGAATCTAAGAAACCTCCTGCTTGGGGAAAGCTTTTGAAAAGCAGCAGTGGGGGAAGGGGGGAAATACCCACACCCACAATACGGATGTGAGGAATAAGTAAATGTACACAGATGTAGCCAGGCAGGGCGGGATCTGAAAGATAAACCAGAGTTGGCTCAGTGGGAAGGGATGAGCTAACTTCCGACATCAGCTTCTCCTGGTTCCTTTCTCCGGAGCAGCTTCAAAGGCAGAAAAGCATCATTCTGGCCTGGAAGGCTCCTGGACCTGTCTGTGAGGATAGGAAACAGCAGCAGAGGAGAAAGGCCTCCACCGAGTCACCCTGACTTGGAGCTGACTCTTTATCCCAACTCTGGAAGTTTTAACCGGGCCAGTGTTACGAAGAAGAAAGAGGGGGGGAAAAATACATTCAAGCTCTTGTCCGGTGCTCTGGTGCACGGATAATTTAAGGCTGTCTCTTTGAGAGGAGAGCGTCAGCTGCGTCCCCAGGGCCAGCTGGCAGTCCCCTCCACCCCTCAGACCCCTCCAGTCCCGGAGTCTGTACTTCTTCAAGGAGGCAGCTCCAGAGGCGCGCCCAAGTCCATCAGTGGCATAGCTCCGGCAGGTAACTTAGGGCACACCTGGTCAAGAATAAGGCCAGTTCCCACCCCCCAAGAGTAGGTGGAGAGCCCCTGGAAGCAGGCCTCCCCTGCCCGACCACAGCCTGTCATTCCACCATCATTACAGGGCACATACTCCGGTGCTGTCAGAGTCTGAGCATCACAGGGGACTAACTGCGGGACCCTGGAGTCCCTGGCCTCCTTGGAGCCCAACCGAGAGCACGATGCTGGAGCAGCAGAGCCCTGGTGCGCTCTGGCCGCAGTGGCGGTCGGGCTGGCAGCCTTCCCGGGTAATCCAGCACCGGCCATATTAGCACCGAGCTCCCTCCTGAACCTGCCCTTGGAGACCACAGCCCGCAGCCAGTCAGCAATGCCGCCCAGCCCGGGCATGGGCCCAAAACCTGCACATGCCCATCTGCTGGGCTGGGAGGGCAAGATCTCCGACCTGATTGGTGGACGCTGGCTGGGGGCTGCATCAGAGCAGAACAAGCCTCATTCCACCAGGCAGTGCTGACTTCCCCCGGAGGAGCCCTTGCTCTCTCTCTGCCAAAGACAGGCCCTCTCTGCCCAGCAAGACCCTGATATTCCTCCCCAACGGGCTCAAGACCCCGGCTCACTCCCTGATCACACAACTGATTGTTTCTGTGCAACTTAAAGTCAGAAAGTGTCAGACCTGTGCATGCTGAAGGCCAAGTGTGAACGACAACCAGGAAATGTTTCCCCGGAGCTTTATTACAAGTGGACTCTCATCTCCAGCTTGCTTCCAGGGCATGTTGTTCAATCGAATTTTCTAACTCCTGGAAAAGCTCCTCTAGTCACTGAACATACAACGGTCTACCTTGACCCCAGATCTTACCTGTAGCTTAGCACAAGCCTGCTTCCCTGTTCAGTGACCTCTTTACAGGCACAGATAGGTGCGACCCCATTTGGGATTGCTGACACCAGCTTCCTAATGCCTCAAGTCCACCGCCAGAGCTTTCCCTATTTCAGTTTTAGTACTTGGTGAGCAACTTCTCTTTTTTGGTAAAAGAGTTTTTTCAGAAAACATAAAAATTCTTGCAGCTAATGTAGATTTTTAATCAGATGTTTTTAATCAGAAAATGCGGTATCTACAACCGAAAGTATTTATTTCGCTGTGAGCAGCGACTTTGAGCGGAAGACAGCTGAAACTTCAGAAACCGCTATGTAATTTGTATATTATCACAAAGTATCTCGCTGTCCTGCCACACCGCTGAACAACTGTGGTCTGAGATGAGACCAGGTAGAATCAGGATGGGGTCAGGAGGAAACAAAGCATCTGTGGGTGCAGACGTGAATAATCAGGCAGCAATGAAGAAGCAAAAGGCCCAGATTGTAGTTGGATGAGCCAGATGAGACGGGGGAGGAACAGGGAATCCAGAGACTGGCATGACAAGCCAGAAAGGACGGTGCCCTGGAAAACGCCGGGAGCCAAGGACAGAGAGCGGTGTATGAGGAGGACGTGGAGCGGGGAGGGGGCAGTGGGCACCCAAGGGGGTCCTAAAGCACACATGGGGCATCAGGGCTGGCCAAGTAAGGGGGCGTGAGGGGTGAGTGCTAAGCACTGGGAGCAGTCCTCCTCTCCCACTGTCTCCCCAGCGCATCGGCCTCTGTCACCCATGCCGGGCCCTCAGCCCTCTGCACCAGTCCCAGAAGGCTGCACCCTGACTCAGCCCAAGGGGAGGGCAGCTGGGGCACAGCCTCCCTGCTCTAGTCAGCCGGCGACAGCAGCAGGAGGGCGTGACTCACTTGGCTCAGGCAGGGCTTGTTCACTTCCCAGGAAAAGAGAGTAATTATTCTTGAATGACTGCAATACTTGGCGATTTCTCGGTATCAGATTATGGTGAGATCTCAAAGCTACTTAGTTCAGTCACAACCTAAGGTCGTGATGCTGGTGAAGACACAAATCCTGTTGTCACTTGGGCCTGAACGGGATCTCAGATCAGGGCTTTTTGCTGCTGCTTTTATTAGGGTGTCATTGACATGCTATAAAATTCACCCGTGTTCGTGTACATGTTCTGTGAGTTTTGACAGATAGATGCAGTCTGGTAAACACCACCACAATCAAGATATAAAACAATCTGTTACCTCAAAAAATTCCCCCATGCCCCTTTGTCGTCGATCCTCCACCCCTACCTCATTCCGGGCATCTGTTTTCCAAACCTATGGTTTTGTCTTTTCCAGAAAGTCATATATAAGATATCATATGGTATATGTAGCCTTTTGAGTCTGGTTTCATTCACTTAGCATAATGCTTCTGGGCTCATTATCAGGTTTTTAAAAAGGATGGGGAAAAAAATTAGAAGGAACTGGGTATCCTCTGAGTCCTCTGGCCCAAAAGAGTCCAGAGAAAGGAAAGTACAAGCCCCAAAGATATAATCTGCTACCTTTGCAAGTGGGCCAAGGGCTGCCCTCAACTCAAAAGGGCTCACACAGAGACATAAAAAGACACTGGTTGTCCAGGAACAACTTAGGGTAATTCAAAGAACATGATCTTTGGTCTGAAGACGTGTAGTTCACTCTGCTGTGTGACCTTGGGTAAGTCACCTAGCCTTGCTGAGGCTCATCATTTCCTTCTCTGTCCGGTGAAGCCCAGATGCAGCCAATCCGAGCACCATACCCCCTCGGCCACAGCGATGAACTTGAGGAAAGACCATCCCAGTGACTGCTGCTGAAGCTACCAGGAAAGATGCTGTCTCTTGGCATTCTGTGGGTTCCTAAAATATTAGTAGTTGAATTCAAGCGTGGAGCTGCTGGTGGCCAATTCTACCACCACATGGGAAGAACGGATCTGTGAACATGACCAGCCAGAAGACATCACTCTGGAGGGACAAAGATAGCAACACGATGATATCACACGAGCACGGTGATCCAACTCTAGTTCCATCTATCCTTGGACTGGTACGTGAACCAATACAGTCCCTTTATTTGCTTAATACAAATAATACATGAGTCACCTCACTGCTCAGAGGTGTTGGAGGGCTCATAAAATAACACTCATGACAGGGCCATGTAAACTACACAGATGTCTGATGTTCAAACGCATCTATTTCAGGCTGTGGAAACACGATTCCCAATCCTGTACCCTTAAGAGCTAGCACATCTAAAGTTGCAATTAACTCTAAGGCCAGGCAAGGCATTTCTTATGCCACATATGACAGCCAGACACACCAAGACCTCTCAGCATCAGTCAGGTCTTCTTAGGGACTCACGCTGGCTCTTCCCAAGAGGCTCACATCCAGTGCAGTTCAGCCAACACTTCCTGAGAACAAGATACAAGGCCAGGGTCTGTGGTTATGGAAGGGTTAATAAGATATAGCCTGCCCTAAAGGCAATTCGAAGGAAAGAGAAAACACATCTGGCTGGGAAAATCAGAAGATCCTTGAAGACATGTTATTTGAGAACGAGTGGGACTTCAAACAATGGAAAAGAAGGATGGGCATTTAGGGAAGGGGAAGGCAGAAGCGGAGGTAGGCACAGAGGAAGGAAAAAGGCAGCTTACGCAGAAAACAGCACACCAGCCCTTCGGCTGAGGTATAGTTTACCTTCCGGTGTCAAGGAATGAAGTCAGAGAGGCTGAGTAAATGCTACAGAAGACTCTAATTGTTATGCAAGAAGTCATTATTTAATTTCAAAGCAAAGAGAAAACCCTGGAAGATTTGAGCAGGAACAGAGCATAATTAAAACTGTGTTAATAAATGAGTTTCATTAACGTAATTAAAACCATACATCCAGTAAGAGTATGTAGGCTGGGCCTGGAGGTGAGAGAGATTGGCCACAGGGCCACCGGGCGGGAGGGAGCCGGTCAGAGGCACCTGCTCGGGGAGGGAAGGGAGGACCTTGGTTCTGGAGGCTGTCTGGAAAAAGCAGGTAGCACTTGCCAGGAGGTGCCGAGGACAAGGGGAAGGAATGACACACAGCATGCAAGCCAGCGAGACCAGAAGCATGGCCGGCCCTGTGGCCAGCTTCAGGAAGGGAAGCAAGCTGAGGTGAGGGGAGGGATAGTAAGTTCTCTCCTGGGTCTGCTGAACCGGGATGCTAGGGTAACGTCCACATGGAGAGGCCCAAGAAGCTTTGGAAACACAAACAACTTAGCGGGTGGGGTGAGTCTCAAGCCCCAGAGCGAGGAGAGGGTCTCGGAGCAGAGCCTTCAGGAAAGCCTTCCTTCAGAAAAGGACGGTGGGCAGAACCAGCAGAAGGCCCCTGGTTGGACTTGACTCTTCCAACCTCAACTTTCTACATCTCCTGGCTCCAGAGGAGAAGGGGGCCAGTAATGGCAAAGGCGGGGGAACATTTACACATCAGGGATGAAAGGAGAGACCCTGGGCAAGAAGCAGAAAAGGAGCCGGGAGGTCAGAGAACCACTATGTCTCTGTTGGGCAGCTGAGAGACGGAGCCGCGGGGCCTCAGATGAACGAGACTTCGCTTTGGACCTCAGTCTCCAGCCGTGTGAATGGACACACAGCTTCGTGCTCTGCCTCTCGGCCCCCCGCGTAAGGAGGGGGCAGGTACCATGTGTACGAGGAACAGCACGGAGGGTTCCAGGCCCACAGGCCTTGATTCCGCCAGGCTCAAGGCAGGGCGGGGGGAGGGGGTGGCTCCATGGGGAGCACCGGGGAGTTCCTGATTTATCGAAAAGAGAGAAAGCTCAAGTAAGCAGGCAACCTGTAAGCGAGCCAAGACGTGGGCCGAGGGTAATTCATGCTCGCCTGCTCGCCCGCCTCCCATAAGGATTTCATTTTGAAGACAGCTGTGTAGGAAGAACATTTGGTCTTGAGTTGGCAACACTGGCACATCCACGCTCCCTTGGGGGAGCCATCCTGTCCCCTGTGCTGCGAGAGAGACACTGGCCACCAGCTTTGGGCCTGACAGCACACAGGAGGACTGGTACAGACGACCGATGATAGTGCGTCCCCCAAAGGCAGCAGCTCCCCTACAAGTCGTGCCCCTCTTCCCTCTGCCCTACCCGACCCCCATCTACTCCCATTCTCCACGATCTGGACCTGGGCCTCACCTCCTCCGTAAAGCCTCCCCTGACCACCCTTCACCAAATGAAACTTATCTGCACCAGATTTTTAAGCACCTGAGGCTGCAGGGTCTATTGACTTCTTACCACTGTCTAGGGTTCCCATTCGCTCATTCCTTCCACAAAGCTTCCTGCACAGCTACTGGACAGTACTCAGGGAAAGGCAACATCCAGGGCTATGGAAGGGAAGAGGTTCAGCCTTTTCTGTTCCCTAGAAACTTGACTGTAACAGGAGTGAGGACAGCTCCAGCAGGAGCCACGACAGCCGGTAGAAAGTGAGAGGAGCCTCATCAAAGAAGTCAGAGCAAGAAGCAGACTCCAGGGCTGGAGAACTCAGGGAAGGCTTCCTGGAGGAGGTGGCTTCTCTGTCTGATTTGCCTAATAGACTGATTTGTCTGTAAGCAGCTGGTTTCTTCCTATGCCCCTCTGGCCCTGGCATGTGACAGCACTAAAGCAAAATGCTTGAGGCAGTGTGAATCTAGCCATAAGAACATGGGCCCTGTTGTCACACAGACACAGACCTGCCTTCCAACCCTGCCTATCCCATAACAGCTCTCTGGCCTTGCACAAGCAACTTAATCTCTCCCAACCTCAGTTTCCCATCTGTGAAACAGGAATGAAAATGCATATGTCAAGTGGATATGGTAAGGATGAATGGGACGATACAGGGCAGGACTTGGCACAGCACCTGGCACACAGTAGGTGCCCAATTAGTGTTAGTTCCCTCCCAACCCCCCCCCCCCCAACTCTAGAATCCAAGGCCGGGCCTTTATGAGTAGCATCTCTTGTCCTTGCTTCCATGCTCCTCAGCACAAGGGTCTGGTCCGCCTTCCCCATTCATTCCCATGTGCGTCCTTGGACAAAATGCACTAAGTGTTCATGTTCTAAGAACTATTTTCTCTTTGGTGTCCCCCCACCCCGCACACTTTACTTTTCTGCCACTTCCCTTCTCCCCTGAGCTCCTTTCTCTTCTTATGAATCTTCTAAGAGTCAGCACTTACACCGCCATGTGCCAAGTACCCCTGAATTGCCCTCAAGGCACTAACAACTTCACTTCATCTGCAAAGCAACCCTGTCGGGGGGCACCGTTTTGCAAATGATGGAGGGAGGTTAAGTGACTGGCCCATGGTCACCAAAGCGAATACATGAGGGAGCTGAAATGCAAACCCCAGCAATCCGGATCCAAAGTCTATACCCTCAGCCCCAAACTGTACCACCTCACATCTCACCGCTGCTTCAGATCGCTCTTCTTAGGGACTAAATCTCTTTGACATATTTGTTTGTATTGAGGTGATAGTCCCCGAGGGATGCAGTGAGCCAAAGGAGAGCCTGCAGGAAGGTGGACAACATTTGACTCAAAGATACAAATCCCTAGTGATGAGAGATACGGCGGACAGCCTCGCCAGAGACCCCAACCATCAAACAGGGGCAATGGGCCACATGAAGTGATGCACTCACGTCTGTCCCTGTAACTCACAAGCTATTGTTCTCACCAGAGGCTGGCCTGATCCAGTGTCACAGGTTGGGTTCCTGGGGATTGCTCTTCAGCATCAACCCCTGTGGGAGGAGTGAGGGAAGCAGGGGAGGGCAGGGGAGAGGATGGGCTGTCACGCAGCCCTACAGGTCTCAGGCGATCCTAAGGGGACGTCTGCAACGAAGATAGCCTTACAGAGTTGTCCCAAATTGGGGGGAAGGGCAGGGCCTTTGTACTCCCCATAAGCCAGTCATTCCATTTGGCTACCCCCAGAGAGGGGTGGGACCTTGGGCAAGAAGGCTCTCTTCAGCTGAGCACAGCGGGCTGGGCAGGAGGGGACAGCTGTGACTGGGAACTGTCCAGGCTCTACAGTCCCAGCAGCTGGGGGGAATGAATGCCTCAAGCCTGGAGGGGGTGGTCCGGGCACCACACCATGCACCACTATACCCAGGCTCAGGGATGATCTCGACACGCTAGAGGCCCAAACCAAAAGTCCTATTGCCTCAGACCTGGGCAACTCATCTCCCCTCTGGCTTGCCTGACTCCCAAGCTTCACCATAAATGTCTTCTCCTACAGACAGTTGCTCACATCCAACGCTCAGGCCACTCCACACAGGCAACCGCACATTCGCACAAAGGAATGCACCGCCTTTCTAGATTGCAATCAGTACACAAAACAAGTTCATTTAGGGACATGGAACTGAATGTCCGAGTATCACGACTTCCATCAGGCAGGACTTCCAACACAACCCTGCCTAAACTGTGCACCTTTGAACCAATTCCCAATTCCTCAGCCTCGAAGGCATATCCCACATTGTGCCACATGCCATACGGTACCCAGAAAAAGTAGGAGACGGTCCCTGCTTTCAGGAAGACTTTCCTGAGAAGCTAAGAACACCCCATAAATCTGTTACATGCTGGATCTCAAGAGGCACAGGCTCGAAGTGAAATCAGAGTTCTCAGAAGGCAGGGACTGGCAGGCCCCCCAGTGGGGTTCCTTACTAAGCAGAGTGGGAAGAGACCACAAGGTGACTGTCAGTCACGCTGGACTCCCCAAACCCCAGGCTCTACCTACCACGGTACCTTCGGGGAGAAAGGAGAATGACACATGGGGATGTGAGAGGGAGGACAAATGGCCATTTCAGGAAGCTACTTGGCCAACCCCATGACTTGCTTCAACTCAACCCAAGTCCCACCCTCTCAATGAGGCCAACACTCACCATTTAAAGTATTGACCAAATCATTCAGCAACCTGCCCCTCCCCCCGCCTGCCGATACCACCCGGGAGCATTCCAATGCCCCTCATCCTGTTTGGTATTGTTTCTTTTTCCATAGCCTGTTTGATCTTATCACATAATGCATCATTAGTATTTACTATGCTTATTGTTAATTATGTCTTCCCTTGCCAACATGTAAGCCCCAGGAGCACAGGGATATTTGTTTTCTGTGCAGATGCATCCCAAGCTCCTAGAATGCCTGGAACAGAGCAGGCACTTAATAAATACTGGTTGAATGAATGACTAAATGAATGAATGAATAATGAATGAATGAATGAAAAGCACGAACATTTCTTGAGCACCTACTATGTACCAAGACAGGCCAGCTACCAGGGAAATGGTGGGGAGTGAGCCAGATTCTCTGCCCTCACCGAGCCCACTGTCAGTCTAGCACTTCCTCAAACAGGGTCTGAAAGAGAAGTAAACCCTAATGCCCTAAGCCACAGTGGAGGGGGGGGGGCGGTCAGGGAGCAAACTACGGCCCCCAGGGCCAAATCCCAGCCACTGCCTGTTTTTGTAAATAAAATTGTATTGGACCACGGCCATTTATTTATGTATTCATTTATTCATTTGTATGGTCTCTGGTTGCTTTTGTGCTCCAACAGCAGATTTGAGTTGTTTTGACAGAAACTATACAGCCCACAAAACCAAAAAAAAAACAACATTTACTCTCTGGACCTTTGGGGCAGAAAGTTGCCAACCCCTGATCTAGGGCACCCATTAATTATAATGAATTAATATCTCTCCTGTTCATCCACAATTGTACTAGTTATGTGCCATGCTCGGGAGAATTGAGAAAATAGTCACTCATGTCATTTTTTTTTTCAGCAGTCCGTTTGAGGAATCCTATCCGAGAAAGATGGTGAAAGAGACAAATAAGCAAACAAACAGGAAGATAGCAAATAGTGTGTTAATTGCTGACAGAGGAAAGTGCAACCAGATACTACAGAGGCACATAGAAAGCTTCAAGTAGCCTGATGAGGAGGATCCATAAAGGATTCCTGGAGGAAGTGACACGTAAAATATTATTATTGTTGGACCCATCACTACTACTGCCCCAGATCAGCTATTTGTAAAACATACAGCAAGACAGACTGACTTGAAACCTTTTTTCAAAAAAGTGGATATCACTGGATGTGACAAGCCTGAATAACATGGGTAAAGATCAAGAATATTATTTGATTATTTAGTAATATCCTGGTTGTCTGGCAGGTACTCGGAAAGCATACAGTTGCCTTGTGAATCGATATCAGCACACAAAGAACCTCAAAACATCCTAGATTTCAGCATTCTTAGTCTGGGCAGAATGTACTTATAATGGCATTCAGGGCCACCTACAGAAAACCGGAATTCCTGAGACATGTCTGTCCACAACCTCCCTGTGTGGGGCCCCGGTCTGCCCTGGGATGAGCAGGGCCCTGTATTCTCTCATCCTCTCCAATGACAGTCTGTCCCAGGTAAAGTGCTTATACATTTCATTTAAACTGATGTTCAAATGACTGAGAAGACAGTATGGTCCTTCTCTAGGACATCTGTATTTTAACCTAGTCATAAAAAGGTGTAAGTTACAGGAAAGGCTTTCTAAAGGTAGAATGTCAAGGACTGTGGTGGAAGGCATAACAGGCCTTCTGTGGAATGGGAGATCATCCCTAATGCTTGATTTGCATCGTAGATGCGGGAGAAAACTGCAGGAGTTCAGAAGACCTCTGTTTTTAGGCTTCAGTCTCCCACTTACTCCCTGATCCGTGGTATACTCCTTCTCTCATCCACAAAATGAAGGTGAACCAAAAAACTGAATTATTCCCAACAGCCAAGATCAACTTACATGTCCACAGACAGATGAACGGATAAAGAGAAGGTGGGACACACACAGGGGATTATTAGTTGCCCTTTAAAAAGAAGCAAATTCTGCCAAATATGACAGCATGGATGAACCTGGTGAGTGAAATCATTATGCTGAGTGAAATATTCCAGACAGAGAAGGACCAATACTGCATGGTTCCACTGATATGAGGTCTCTAGCACAGTCAAAGTCATAGAGACGGAGCAGAATGGTGGATGCCAGGGGCCAGGGGGCGGTGGTGGGAGGGATGGGAGATGCTGTTCAATGGGTATAGGGCTTGAAGCATGCAAGATGAATAAGTTCAGGAGATCTGCTATGCAACTGTGTGTCTACAGTTAACACTGTATTGTGCACTTAAAAAACTTGTTGAGAGGGTAGATCTCATATCAAGTGTTCTCACCATAACTAAAAAAAAGGAAAACTTAAGGGAAGGGACTCAGTAAATGAAACATCTCCTCCAGACAGATGATTATTACTCTAAAAAATAGTCCATTTTTAGACACCCCTTCAGGCATCGCTTCTAGGCCACATATTTCTACATCAGACCCATATAAGCCACAGAACTGATGGTCCGAAAATATTAGCTGAAAAACCACCGAGACTGGGTCTGCTCTAAGTGAATGAAGATGCTGGGCCCAAGAGGGTAAAGCTGGAAAAGGCAGGCCATGTTTTCAGCAAGTGGCCTCCGTCCTTAAACCACAGTAGAACAACACGTGTCGATCAATCAGAGACAAAGATCGTGTATCCCTGAGTTAAGTCACACCTTGCTCCCCTGACAGTCAACAGCAATAACCATCCTCCTCCCTAAAAGCAGAGTGCTAACTAATCGTGGTAATCAACTGGCCCTAAAACTCACCTTCTTACCTGGCCCCAGACTGTCCCCCGCAGCTACCTTCTGCCCAAGACTCCTTCCTGGTGCAAAAGCACCCAAGCTTCCACTGTCTTCCATGCTTCTACTTCATACCCCTCGAAGTGTTCACTAATGGCCTCCATGTGTTGTTTCACACCAAGTGGGGTTTGGTTTCCTTTTAGGTAAATCTGGGGAATAACATTGTCATAGGCCATGAATGTTAAAATTTATTTTTAAAACATTTTACAAATAATAGCTCAGTGTCTCTCGTGATATGCTGCATAGACACACAGTTGATTTCTTTTTTTAATGGGAACTGTTTCTTGGAAGAAGTGTCTCCCAAGAAAGAGAAGAGAAGAGAAAAGAAGAGAAAAGAGAAGGAAAAAAAACAATCTGGTAGTGACGAAAGGTCCTGGCAGTTAAAAATGTTGTGCTCTGTTAAGACCCAAATAACAATTCAGACTCAGTGTCCTCGGCAACATGACTATTCTCTCAGTGCTGCTCTTCTGATGTGTGGTCTTTCCATCTTTCTTCCTCTTTTTTAATGCAAGGTTAATGAAGGGACTCAAAAGCATCCATTCTTGTCAGTGCTGTTGAACTATAAATGTATGACCTTATATCCTTAAAAAAATAATGCCGAAAAAGCTCATGACCCAGAGATCTCCTCTATAGTGATCAGTTTCTCTCATATGACCCCAGATGGGTCTGGAACCCTGCCTCCCATTTGGTGGGTTCCTAAGCTGTTGCTAAGTCTGCTCCCCTTCGGGTGAGATGAAGGGACCAGTCTCTTCCTTGGAGAGAAGGACCAGAGCATCCCTCGGCCCCCACTCTGGCCTGCATCAGATCTCATATCAAGTGTTCTCACCATAATAAAAAAAAAAAAGAAAACTTAAGGGAAGGGACTCAGTAAATGAAATATCTCCAGACAGATGATTATTACTCTAAAAATAGTCCATTTTTAGACACCCCTTTAGGCATCGCTTCTAGGCCACATATTTCTACATCAGACCCATATAAGCCACAGAACTGATGGTCCAAAAATATCAGCTGAAAAACCACAGAGACTGGGTCTGCTGATCACTTAGATTGCTAGTGTCCCTTGGAATATTTTCTGCCCGAACTTGAAAAATAAGCCTCCACGGAGGATGAACCCTCTAGCACGGCCCAGAACCTCTAGGACAGATTCAAAAACAGCTGGATTCTTGAGTCTGCAGACCCCTTGGATACTGTGTAAAAATTCACATAAACCAGAGGTCAGTGATCACTGCTGTAGGAAGGAAAGAATGAAAGGCAGACACCCAGACACGGATGGCAGAGGCTGTAGGCAGGAGCCTCTCGGCTAGCTTGCTAGCGCATCTGCACTGGTATATCCTAAGCCATCCGTTTGCGGATGGTAAAGACGGTGCAACTGACCCCTGCTTGAGTTGAGGATGGGTTTCACAGAGCCCTCCGTCTGCTTTCTCTCTACTCTATCTTGCTCAGTCTCTCATAAGCCAACATAAGAAGGGACAGCGTTACAGCCTCTGCTGTCCTAACTGCCCAAACTGAGCAGCCAAGGGCTCCTGGTGTCAGTGATGTGACCTCAGCCCCTTTAAGTCCCCAGGATAAGGATTCTGGACCATCCAAAAGGCTCCCCAGGAAGGAGCCCAGGCTCTGACTCATCATGGTGGCCATGGTCAGAATCCTACCTTCACGCCATAGTGGAGAGGGAGGTCCCCGGTGGGACAGGGGAAAGGGGAGAGGGGTGGAAGTGGGGAAAGAAGTGAGAGCAGAGAGAAAATCCCACTCGGGAAACACAGCAGTGGAGAAGACCCAGTGCTCCAGTCACCTGCGTCCTCAGTTCAAATCTCTGCCCCACTACCTGCTAACATCCGACTGGAACCACATTACTCGGCCTCCCTGGCCTTAAAAGAGGGGGGGTAACCACAACTCCTTCATACATCTGTTGCAAGAAATAAAAAGCACATAATGCCGGCAAAGCACATAGCACGGGGCGTCCATGAGTGGCAATGTCGTTATTTTCTCTGAAACTGAAGAGAAGCATGAACTGGTGAAACTTGGGTGAGTCTCGGGCAACCTGAGTTCTCAGTTCCCCATTTTGAAAACGAGGGGCTTACCAGGAAGGTTCCTTCCAGCTCAGATATTCTAGAAGTCTGTGAGTAAGACCTAAAGACTAAAATGTCATGTGGGTCTTACAACTGTAATATAAAATGACACCCAATAGCACATTCGCCACCATCAAAGGCAGCTCCATGCACAGCAGGTTCGTGTGAAGAGGGAGTGAGTGAGTTCGGGTGTGGGAGTGTTGGGGGAGGGGCGCTGGTGGGAAAGGGGGTGGTTAACCACAACTGTCATTGCTTATATTGTTATTCTTTGTTTGCTAGACCAGCCTCCAGAGAAGCTTCTGAACACCTAGGTACCAGGCAGGCGATGAGGGTCTTATTTTTAAAGTTTCCCCTAAAATCAGGAGGGAGAGATTTCTCCTTGCTCTAACCTTGATTCTCTGCCCTTTGAAGTTGAAACTGATTGTACCTTTAATTTGTCAAGAATAGCTTCTCAGTCATCACCTTAGTCTCTTGATGGGCTACAAAAGGCTTCTGGAAAGGATGTGAAGTCACACTTTAAAAAATACACTTACACAGAGAGGCAGTATTACACAATACACCACCTCCCTCGGCCTAGTTTAGACCAACGAGGCTTTTCCTTCGTCGGTGCCCTTCCTCACTTCCCAGAGTTCTGGAACAGCGTGAAAATACGTGCCCCAAGTGTGGAGCCAAGAAACAGAGACCACTACCACGGCAAGAAAATAGAGTCGTCAGTGGCTCAAATGATAGCCAGCACATCTGGGTGGGATGACAGATGTTACACAAAAGCTTAGCCAAATCCTCTAAGCTACTGGGAATGCCTTCCCTCCCGGTCCAAATCCTCTTATCCTTTAAGGCAGGAGTTCAAACCCCTCTTCTTCTGGAAGCCTCCACAATAATACTGCACCCCCACCGATGGCTCCCATCAGAGACACCCACTCGCATTTACTGCCGAGCACTCATTGGGCATACAGAACATTCTGTTGCTTGTTTTCTGTCCTCAATACACGTCTCATTCTCCTGAAAGGACTTGCAGAGTGTATCTCCCATATCACCTTGCATTTGGCTCACATTGAATAAATAGCTGTGCCCTAAACAGGTAAGTAAACCATTCTCACTGTACACATAATTTTCTTCTCAGGAGCAGATGGTCCCATTGGCCCACAAAGATGAACCACTCCCAGTCATACAGTATCAGTTTCACTTTGGGCAGAGAAGGGACTGTGTTGGCACACATCAGGCATCCATCTTCATCTAGAAAAGCTGCCCAGTGAATGGCAGCTCTCCTAATAAGAACCCTAAGGCCAAATCTTAAACTGAACAGAGCTTCCCTACAAGGCCCTCTCTGCCATCAAACAGTACCAGACAATACCAGCAGAAGCCAAAGACTCCCACGACATACCTGGTTCCTTAAATCAGCAATAGTTTGTCTCAGAAAAATATTCCCAGAGAATCAAAACTATGCAGCAGGGATACCAGTGCACCGTCCAGAACCTAAAGCCAAGCAGGGGTATAACTAGAGATTCTAGACTCTTGAAGCTGCTCGAAAACAAGAACTAAAAGCAGGATCTCCTAAAAGAATGCAAGAATGGGCCATGTCATCACAGCATGAAGAAATTCAAAAGAACTTGGGCCGGAATGTTACACTCAAAACCAGTGAGTTGTCCTGAGCAGCAGAAAATGTGCAGTGGGCAGAAGGGAATGGTGAATCATGACCATCAGCAGGGCAAACTGGTTAGGAAAAAGGATGGTGCCTTCCCAGTGAGCAGCAACAAGCAGCAAACACTTAACCTGGAGCCCAGAAGAAGCCCAGAAGCACAACTGGGTGGATAATTAACACTCAAACCTCAGGCCCTGAAAGATTCCCGGGGCTCCACTGCAGGCACCCTCTGAGTTCTACCTCGGAAACACATGTGAGCCAAATACCGGGCTCACAGGGCTTCTCTTCCCTAATTGCGTATTTTAACAGGGAGGATTCACAGCATTTGCTACCGAGGGTCTCCAGGGCTAGAACAACCACATGTGTAAGCCGTGTGGGCTGAGTGCTCCAAGAGGACAGGGGCTGCTTGCATCCCCATTTCCCAGTCAGGCAATGGGGAATCCATGCTATTATCCCCTAACCAACTACAATGCATTCCTGGGTTTCTATGAGGGGAGCCATGAGGTGCCCTCCCTACATAAACAGCATGAGATGAGAGTTCCAAATGGAAACAGGCCAAGTGTGGCACCACCACTGCATCAGCCCTGGTTAGGACACTCAGACTCAAGAGACGGACCACACGATGATTCCCGAAGTAAGAGGAGAGTGGCCGATCTGCCTCCCTGCTTCTTCCCCCTTCCCAGGCGAGACCCACCAAGACCAACATCCCAAGGTCAGCACCCTCTTCTGCCTATGTTAAGTCCTACTGGTTCACAGCAGTGGTTCCCAAAGTGTAGTCCAGGGACCCCGGGGGGTCTCTGAGAACTTTTCAGTGGGTCTGCAAAGTCAGAATCATTTTCATAATAATACCGGTTCATTATTTTGTCTCTTTCACCCTCACATTGTCAGGAGTGTGGAGTAGAGTTTCCAGGGGCTACATGACTACTTGTGATCTGGCAACAGACTGAATGCAGAAGGAGATAGAAGAATCCAGCTGACTTCTACTATGCCAGACATGAAAGAGATGTGTGAAACTATAAAACAATGCCACGCTCCTAAGGTTTTTGTCTTGGAAAACATAATGATATTTCATAAAAATATGCTCTTATGTTACCATATAATGGAATTTATTTTCAATTGATTTTTAAATGTCTTGGTTTTAATTTTGAGATGTTAACTATTGGTCGGTATAGCCCACATAAACAAAAACCTCTCTGTGGAGTCTTCAATAATTTTAAAATATTTAAATTTAAATAATTTAAATTTTGGTCCTGAAACCCAAAAGTATGAGAACCACTATGTCATTTAAAAAAAAAAAAAAAGATGCTCGCATCCCATCTGGGTTTCTTAAGGAACTATATCTGAACAACTCTGCTCCTTTCTGCCCATCAGACCCTACCCACCCTTCAGGGTCCTCTAAATCTTGCTGATCACCCAGGGCTCTGAAAATTCTGCCCTCTCATCTCCCCTGGTGACTAGTTTTTCTATATCACTTCATCAAATGCCACCCTGTGTCATCCAGTGCATTATTTTCCCAGGTTATGTAACTCCTGTTGTGATTTAACTTTTCCTGTGGGTGTGTCCCGTTTCCCCAAGGCAATGTAGAACTGTGAAAATGGGTCCAAATCTCAGCTGTGCCTCTTAACTAGTGGGCTGACCTTGGGCAAGTTACAAAGCCTCAGTTTCCTTATTTCTAAAACACAGAGTAGGCAGACTTCTGTGAACCACAGGCAATCGCTTGCTTTTGCAACATCGCCTAACTGAGGATTTTTCTGAGAACAAACTGCTAAAACAATCTTGAGCACCAAGCATGGTGCTGGCATGCAGGATGCTGATCAGTCTTCCCAACTGTGCTGGCATGACAGGCAGAAGTGACCTTAACAATCACCTGCCCTTCCTAGGTGTGTGATGCATGCATCAATACATAAGTTTGGGTCTCACCAGGGTACAATACACACTCCTAAGGAGACATGGGGGAATGAGCCTGGGCAGAGGGCTACTGGCTTTTAGCGAGCAGGAATTACTGACCTTTAGCAGGCAGGGACATTACCTAAGTCTCCATCCACCCAAATGTCACAGACTTCTATCTCAGACACGAACTTTGCCATCTCCCTATCCTGGTGCCTCATTGAGTACACAGCATCATAAGCTTCTCGCTCATAGAAGAGGGTCCCTAGTGTCTCTCCACAGCTATCCCTGGGGTCTTAAGGGTATCCCCAGTCCCTAGGAGGGGTGTCAGCATCTCCAACCTCTCAGGAAGGCAGTTCTCTTACTAATAGGTTGAAATGATAGAGCGTCCACATCACTTTATCTCAGCTGCCCCAAAAGGGTAGGAAAGTGGCTGCTCCCAGCTTTGAGAGCTTGTCTCCATTCCCTAGAGCACCTTCCCATAGTTCTTCTAACCCTCCAGCCCCCCACCCCCACCCTCTCTCTGGCAGACAGCCCACAGCTCCATCAGAGAGAGACAGGAAGCAGCCAAGGAATGCTTTTTCTGTGTGAATGTGGATTCCACTGCCTTGGACCGTGATCCCTGGGAAGGGACCCCAGCAAACAAGCCCTGTGTGTGAACTCAGGACAGGCAATCTGAATATTTTCATTGTTTTCTGGGGAGTCACAATTTTGTTTGATCTAGATTGCAAAGGAGGGAGAGACAATTTCTCCCAAGCCATATCCACATATTATGTGCGCTTAACAGCTACACATGATGCGTTGTGCACGTACGTTTCAGATGGACCACACCTGGGAATATTTGTTAGATAAAAGCCTGGCCCTTTCAAATGTGATCCACCGTCAGTTTATCCACCCACTCAGTCAGTACACATTTCCCAAGTGCCCAGTGCCCACCGCTGCCCTCCCGAGAGTGGGAATGAGCTGGATGAAATGAAGACAGGCGGATGGATGCCCAAACAGTCCTTCCCGTGGTCCCCACAGGACACCCTGGGGATATGGGCTAAAGGGCCTCCACTGATACCCCCCTTAAGAAAACATTTCAAAGTAGGAAACATGGTTCGCCTTCTGAGAATCAAACCGTAAGAACATAATAATGAATCTGTGCAAAAATAAGCAAAGTCGATTACTTAGGCTAGATCTCAGATTAAACACATGAACATAATCTAGAAAAAAAAAAAATCACAGGCTGAAATGGGATTGGAGCAGAGTGAGCTGAGGGGAACCAGCAAAGAGGGCCAAGAAAGAGGTAAGTCCCAAAACATAATATGACACCACCCAGCCCAGCACTGTCCACAGGCGAGGGTAGCCTATGGTGGGGACGGATGCCTTGGGCCTTCTCTACCTCTAGCTAATAAACCATTTCTCCACATTTTAGACTGAAAGTTAGTCTACAAACATCCACAAATTTTAATAAATGTGGGCAACACTGAATATCAACTCTCTAGGAAAATTATAACCCACATTAGCACATGAAAGTTTCTGATAAGCTCTGCAATAAAGAAGCCTGTTTCACTTTTTAACTCAATGTTTCCCAAACTCACTTGACCAGAGAACCCTTTCTTCATGGAACAACCATGAATCGCCCTCAGAACTAGTGTTCCTGAGAACCCCAGATTAGACCATGCAATCACTGAAAACTCCAGAGACAGAATAGAATGGAGAACCGAGCCCAGAACCCCAGTTGGCGTGACACCCAATTCTCCTTGTAACTTGATAAAAACTGGAACCCTGACTTTATACATCAATTACAAGCACCTGCTTACCGTTAGCTCTCTCCAAACAGCTGGAGCCCCTCTCACATTCTAACCTAGTGGTTCTCGACTAGGGGCGTTTTGCCCTCTGAGGGGACGTTTGGTAATGTCTAGAGACATTTTTAGTTGTCACAACTGGGAAGGATGCTGCTAAACATCCTATCATGCACAGGACAGCCCCTGGCCACAGAGTTATCTGGCCCAAAATGCCAGTAGTGCTGAGGCTGGAAAACCTATGAACTCACAGTCTCGGTCTGTAAGGCTGAGAATCTTGGTAAATTCACTAAAACAATGAATGCCACCCAGAAAGGACTGCTGGATAGCCATCAGCCTCTGCTGGGGACCCATCTTTGCTCACAAGTACAAAAAGAGCTTTTCTTTTTTTTTTTAAAAGATTGCATTTATTTATTTGAGAGAGAGAATGAGGGAGAGAGAGCACATGAGAGGGGGGAGGGTCAGAGGGAGAAGCAGACTCCCCGCCGAGCAGGGAGCCCGATGCAGGACTCAATCCCGGGATTCCAGGATCATGACCTGAGCCGAAGGCAGTCGCTTAACCAACTGAGCCACCCAGGCGCCCAAAAAGAGCTTTTCTTTTAAGGATTTTATTTATTCATTTGTCAGAGAAAGAGAGAGCACAAGCAGGGGGAGTGACAGGCAGAGGGAGAAGCAGGCTCCCCAGTGAGCAAGGAGCCTGATACAGGACTCGAACCCAGGACCCTGGGATCATGACCTGAGCCGAAGGCAGATGCTTAACCGACTGAGAGCCTTTCTTTTAATGTCCCTGAGATACAACCTGTGGCTGGGGCCTGGCTACAATTTCATTCTCATTTGCTCAAAAACTTACAATCAGCTTGTAGAGAAGCCAGACTGGTGGGCACTTGGGCCCCTCAGTTGCCCCTTCCCCTTAGGAGCCCCCATCACAGGGACAGAAGCCAAAGAGTATGACTGTCAGCAACAGACTACGCCAGTGGGCTGAATATCACCATCACCACTGACCAACAACACAAACCACGAGGATAGAGGCCTCAGGATCCTCTCCTGAAGTCAAGGCAGATTAATGAACTCAGATAGAAGGAACACATTCTACTCCTTGGGACCTGCGGATATGCACGAAGCATGCGTTATACTTTAGGGGGGAGCCCAATGTAGGTTTCCTTGTGCAAGCAAAACTCTCCCAAATTTGCACGTCTCTGTGTTTAAGTACATGTGCCCATGTGTAGATAAATAGAGGAAACCGGATGGATGACAGATAGGCACATAGATGATTGATTGAGCAATTACAAAGTGGCCGGTATCTAAACGCTGCTTGTTAACTCACAAGTCCAGCTCTCCTTCCTAGGAGAGTTTCAGCGAGACAGACACACAATCTGCAAGCCAGGAAAGCTGCACTCTGGGAGCAAATGAGAGGCTTAAGCTCCTCCTTCCTTGTGGCAGTTATGTCACCCTCAAAGGGGCCTAGCCTCTGCCTGAGGAAGACACAGTGGGAGCCCCACTGTGCACTCAAGGACCTTGAACAGGTTGGGGCTGATGGACTATCTCCATGGCATTAGCCCTGACCTTTGAAAGCTGGAGAAATGACCCTTCCCAAGGATTCAAGTTCTGCCTGGGCCCCTACGTAACAGCTGAAGATGAGTAAGAGAGGAGTACAGAGACAGAAGGGAGGGAAACCTAGTATTTGCAGGCTTCAAATGGCACTTTCCAGGTAACAAACTAAAAACAGGATTTTGACAGGTGGCACTCAGCTAAGACTGTGAGGTGAGGCACAGCACTGGGAGGAGAGACCTTTGGGCCTCTACCCAGGAGGGAGGGTTCAGGGGTACTCTGAGGTGACAGGCTCCAGAGGCAAGGTGCAGAAAGGAGAGGACAAGCAACGCTTTGTGGACTTTAGTTTGCCTTCAGCTAACACTGCTCAACCTGTCCCAAAGCATGAGACCCCATCCTGCCCCAAAAACAGAAGCAAGAGGAAATAACTGAGTCACCAGAGAAAGGCAATTTATGTGGTAAAGAGAGAGGGCAAGAAGGGAAAAAAAACAAAATCGAACTAGCAGTCAAGAGATCCAAGCGGGAGAAACAAGAGGACCTGGGCCACGTGGAGGAGAAACACTATTCACTAGAAACAAGTGAGGGCACTTATGTCAGCACAGAATACATGGCACCGTGGTGTGGCAGTACACACACAGGCTCCAGAGGCCAACAGACCCGGACTCAAGCCCTAGCTCCACCACCGAGAAGCTAACTGACCTTCGGCAAGGTGGTTCACTTCCCAAGACTCAACTTCCTGCTCCGCAAGATGGCGACAACAATGCCTTTCTCCCTGGGTTATGAGGCCCAGGGTGGCGGAAGCGCGGCAGGATGCTCTCAGAATCCACCCATACACGGTCCTCCCCTCCCTCACTTCTTTAACCCCTCACCACATGCAAACTTTATTTCTGAAAGGGATTTGACTCCTTAGAATATACTAGTCTGTTTCTATGGAAACAGTAAGCTGATGATTGTAGAAAATTCCAGAACAAGCCAAGTCTTTGGGAACAACGGCAGGATTCCCTTGCTCCTCAGAAGCTCCAAGACAATGAGAGGACAGTGGAGGGATGAAAGCAGGAGGAGAGGGATTTCCTCTGGGAGAGAGCGGAAATTTGTCAGAGCAAAGAACCAATCAGTATCTTTAAGGACTCTGATTTTCCCAAGGTTCCCAATGTGGGTGACATAATTTAAGATTCACTAGCACCTAATAAGGGTGTCAAGGGGCACTGGGTATTGAGAGGGGTCAGAACCTAAGGAGGAGAGAAGCTTCCCCCACTAGGAGCCTAAGCCTGGCAGAGGTCATAAGACCAATACATGAGGACTGCCTATGGCAAAAGATGACAAAGTGCCCACCAAGGTCATCTGATGATGCCCCCCCCCACGCACACGCACACACACACCTGCATATTGTCGGTGCTCAAGAAATATCTGTTAAGTGAGTGAATGAGTTATTCATTAAATTCACATCTTTGAGTTGCTTGCCTTCGGGAGAGTTCTGCGAAGCCCAGTCTCCTTTTCTGCCAGGGAACAATTCCAGCCTGTTCCAGGGAAAACAACAAAGCCTGGGGAGGGTCCTGCAAATGCCGAAAACCCTGAAGCCAAGAGGTGAGGCCGCCTTGTGGCTGTCTGCTCAACCCAAACACCCAGACCGCGAGGCTGCAACCCACTTACTCACATATGTGACAGTTATTAATACTCTCAGGCCAGCGCCCGGTGCCTCAGGTCTGCCTTGGTTCTGAGGAACACAGAAATCAGACTGCAAGAACACTGAGAAATTCCAGGACAGGCTCAACAGGCTCAGCTCCCATCCCCTGAGTCAGGAAAGGCATCCACTAAGTCGAACCATGATCCCCCTTCCCCATGCTCCTCTGCACACAATTTGTCCTCCATGCACAGAAAGGGCATCACCTCTTGGGCAGGCTAAGCAGTGCTGGGCCAAGAAAACCATATATTAGGCCACAGCAAAAGGAGGCAGAGAGGAAGGAGGAAACACAGAAAGACAGACCTTGTGAGTTTTCCACACAGCTGAATGTGTTTAATTTAAAGAGCCATCCTTTATTCTGAGTTATGTTTATCCTACTTTTTCTATTTTCTCTCCTGAGTGTACCAGGTCCTTGCTTACCTCAGGGCCTTTGCACACGCAGTCTCCTCTGCCTTAAATACTTATCTCCCTTTCCATATCCAGCTCCTTCTCTCCCTCTGTCTCTCAGTGTAATTGTCCCTTCCGCAGACGGGCCGTTCCTGAACCTGCCACTGGAGGAGGCAAGCTTCCTCTCCTCACCTCAATCCCAGCCCCATTTCTCTTCAGAGCCCTTTTGACAATGTGCACGTATCTGTTGGCTTATTTCGTGCCAATCCCCTCCCCTTCTGGAAGTCCCCTTAGAGCAGGGCCCATGCCATTAAACAGCCAGTACTTAGCACAGTGTTTGGGGCATACTGGCTCTCAATAAATGCTTATTCAATCATTGAACTAAAATGCTCTGTGTCTGAAACTGTTACGGTAGTACATTTATTCTTCAAATTCCTACTTGGAAAAATTAAGCTTACCCCTACCTTGGTGCCCTCCTCTTTTTGGGGGTGCTGGGAAGAGGAAACGTTTTACTGTTTCAAGAAATGTAAAAGCTTGCAAACCAATGCTTTACAGAATAAAGGTCCTTTTGTGACTATTACGGGGATCCCTCTATTAAAAACCAGAGGTCTTTAGAGGTGCCTTAAACAGGTACCTATAAATGGAATGTCTACAAATCCAGATGTTTTATCTTCATTTGTCCTTCACCAACAGTGGACACTAATATCACAGCTTCAGGCTCTTCTACCTTCCCCTTTCTTCACCAAGTTCTTTATTATGTAGGCTAAATTTTTGTTTTCTTTCCTAGATTTTATTTATTTATTTATTTATTTATTTATTTATTTATTTATTTAAGGTGTTTATTTATCTGGAGTGGGGGGAGGAGGAGCAGAGGGAGAGGGACAAGAAGAGCCACACTGAACATGGAGCCCGATGAGGGGCTCAATCTCAGGACCCTGAGATCATGACCTGAACCGAAATCAAGAGTCAGATGCTTCACCAACTGAGCCACCCAGATGCCCCCGGTTTAAATGTTTCTAGCCATAAACATTCATGGGTTTCTAATTTACGAAATTGCAATGAATCCTTTCTTCAAATGAAGGATGATTTTTGTTTGCATTAATATGCCCACTGTTTTTGTTGGTTTGGATGTTCCTATACTGAATTTTCTTACAGCAGGGTTCATCTGTGCCCTGATGGCTCCCTGGAGGCCTGACCTCCTGGTTAGTAACGCAGGAGAAGGATGCATACTCCTGCCGCTACCCGGCACATAATGAGTCTTTTCAGCTATCCATTTCCACCAGGCAGTATACGGCCAAGTAGGGCACAGAAAAATACACATTATCAGCCACCCCCAGGCTTGTGCTCTCCCGTGGCTGCTCCCATCTGGCAAAGTGATTGGCTTGGAGTCCAAGGGCAAAATGTGCAAAACAATGATGCCCTCTGTATGTCTAAAGCTCCATTCCCAGGACATACTTCAATAAGCATCCATTTCACCTTTACAAGATCCTTGGGATGCCTGTGACTGCAGATCTTTTACAGGTGGACAAACTGAGGCGCAGGGAGATGAACTCACTTACTGAAGACAATGCTACAAGTCTAGCTCCAGATCAGGTTGAGGATAAAAATGCAGAAGCATGAGAGCATTGAAATCATGATGTGCATTGGAGATGCAAGGCAACAGTGTAGCTCTCATCATTGCTCATCCATTCAAATCTTGGAGCATTTACTGTGCACCACATGTGCTTCCAGGCTCAAGGAGGTAAATGTGGGGGTGAATACAAAAGTAGGTGACACACAGTCCCTGCCCATCGAGGAAAGGGACATATACTGCAGGAGCTGACTGTCTCTTAAACAAATCAGTACCAGAGGACGCAACCCTAGAGTCAAGCGGCTGGGAGCCCAGAGGACGACAGCCCGACTCTATCTGCAGGAGCAAGGACTGGGAGATGTTTGAGCTAGAACTTGAGGAAGGGCTTCGATGGATGGAGAAGAAGCAATGGGTCACTCCAGGCAGAGGGAACAGCATGCCCAGACCCTAGAGGTGTGACAGATCGTGAAGGGACTGCAAAGGTCAGGTGGCATCAGCCAGGGCCAACTGGCTAAGAGCCTCATTGACCATGCCAAGGAGGAGAGACTTTCCTGAAGGCCACCAACAGGATGTGCCTTCATCGTGGAGCATCAAAGAGGAGAATAGCATGATCAGATTTGGGTGTCAGGAGGATGGGACAGGCAGTAAGTTGGTGAGAGGTTACCAGGGGCACCTGGGAGCACACAGAGACCAGTGAGAAGATACAACTGGTAAGGCAGGTGACAGTGGGGGCTAAACAGGAGATCTGTCCCCATCACTTAATCTTTCACCCACGGCGCAAATGAACAGTATTTATCCTACCTCCTTTGCAGGACTATGATAAAGTTATCAATAATAATGGAAAGATAATAAAAATAGTAGCCAACAAGTACTGAGCGCTTATGTACTTGATCAATTACTTAGCATTTGCTATGCATCAGGCATTGCTCTAAGCACTTACCAATACTAGTCCGTTTCATCCTTGTAGCAATCCTGTGAGCTTTTATTATCCCCATTGTCCAGATGAAGAAATCAAGGCACAGAGAAGTTAAGTAACTTACACCAGGTCACACAGGCAGGAAGTAAGGGAGCTGTGATTTGCATCCAGGCAGTCTGGCCCCAGTCCCTGCTTTTGCTCATGTCTGTGGCCTCCCGCTTATTCCAGCGGTAATCGCTTGTTACTTCAGTCCTCTCAATAGTCTATGAGGTAGGCACGTTTGATGCTCGTTCTGCAGACAAGGAAGCCAAGGCACAACAATGACCAGTACTTTGCCCATGGTTATACATCCAGTAAGCAGTGGACTTGCAAACGGAACCCTGGTCTGTGTGACTGCAAAGTCTGTGCTCTTAAGGGCTCTCCTCCCTTCTTTCTAAAAGGATGAGAAATAAGGACAGGGGACAGGGAGAGGCGGCAACCTGGAAGGAAAGCCAGCCACGAAGGGCAGTAGGCAAGTATACAGAATAGTGTGCTTTTTGCCTGGCCGCATTGTCCCACCCAATGTCAAGCAGCACCCCCATCCCAGCACCCCTGCTTAGTCTGGCAGACAAGCCAGGCCCTGTCAGCCAGGCAACAAAACACCCCAGGCCCTTGGGGGTGAGGGTCTGCAGGCCTTGGCGCTGGGAACAGAGGGTGGCGAACAATGGTATCTCAGTCGGGCCCGGGCTTCGCTGATGGGTCCTGGCAAAAACAAGATGTCAGTTATCAACAGCTGTGAGTCCTTGTGACAGCAGCTCCCTGGGTCCTGGGCACACTCTGGGCCATGATGGAGCCACAATGTCTAGAGCCTTCTGCCACCCCTCAGGACTGGGAGTCCTGGCCTGGGGCCTGGCCATGGAATCATTCATCTATGGACAGGCTTCCTAGGGAGGAAAACATGCAGGAAATTTTAAAGAAGAAAACAGAGCTAAAAAATGATTTCAGCAGGGTTTGGCTGAGACCAGACCATCTAAGGCAGTGATTCTGAAGCCAGAGGGCAAAACCCCCAGGAGGGCAGAGTAGAGGTTCTGGAGGATGTGTGGACCTGGAAGGAGCACTAAGACAGGCTGCATATCCCAATGGTCAAGGGCATGGGCTTTGAAGCCAGACTCCCCAGGTTCAAATCCCAGCCTGACCACTTACTAGCTGAGAGCACTGGGCATGTTCTTTCATCTCTCCTGGCACCTACCTCATCAGGTTGTTATAGGAATTAAATGAATTAAAGCTCTGAGAGCTTTCTATATATTATATTAATATTATATAATATTAATATATTAATATATATTAATCCCAACACCTAGGCAGTGCTACGTATGTGTTTATTGAATAAGATAAACAGGCTGAGGGAAATAGGAGATGACTCCTATCTCATGGTATAAGATACCGTAATATCCAGGTTCATGGAGGTGGGGGCCAGGGATGAGATGTTTCTATTACTTTTAAAGAGTTTAGATTTTTTATTTTTTTAATATTTATTCATTTATTTTGGGGGGCAGGTATGAGGGGCAGAGGGAGAGGGAGAGAGAATCTTAAGCAGACTCCCCTGAGCCCAATTCAGGGCTCGATCCCAGGACCCCAAGATCATGACTTGAGCCAAAATCAAGAGTTGGATGCTCAACCAACTGAGCAGCCCAGGTGCCCCTAATAGAGTTTAGATTTTTTTTTAAAAGTTGGAGCTTATTGATTTAGGGTCCCAGGGAAAGTAGAAGGACTATTCAGCAACATGCTAGAGCAGCGGTACACGGCAAAGCCAGGGCCTTGCGATCCAGGGTGGGGCAGGGTGAACCAGGAACTCTAGAAACTCCTACATTGTGGTCTCTACCAAAGCTTTCAAAATTCACACTCAGAAATAGCTGAAATCATGTAGTCCACACCCGACCCACTGAGCAGGAAAAGGATCATGCTGAGGGCCAAGAGAAGGGCCTTGTCCAAGGTCACAGAGCTGGCTGGTGTGGGGAACAGAGCAAGAACCAAGAGCTGTTGGAGCTGAGGCATCTTCTGGTCCCACCCCAGGTAGCCTGGGAGTCTAGGTCTCGGCCTGGTTAAAAGAACTGCCACGCTGGCTCCAGCCAAGGGTGCTCCCGAGCAGCACCTGCCACCAAAGCTCTGGCAGTCCCTAGAAGCCCCAGGCCCAATTTCTTCTTTCAGAAGTGGGGATTGGGGGTCCTCACCTCCTACGTTTTCGCACCCAGAAGTGGTTCCTGGCGGGGGCACTAGTCCAGAAGAAGCTGCTCAAGAAGTCCCACAGTGTCCCCTGTTTCATCCGGACCGATTCCAGGTTCCTGACTCAAGCCAACAACAGTCCCTGAAACAGGTATACTAGGGAAATAGGTAGATGCCCAAATCTCAGTGGCTCAGTGCAATCCAAATCCAAACTGTGTGCACCCGTCCACACGGGAGGGCTCTCCTCCAAGCAGGGATTTGGAGACCCAGGCTCCTTCCTCCTTGTAACTCTGCCACCTTCAACCCATGGCCCCCAGGATACCACAATTGGCTGCTTCAAGCCAACAGAGGGGAAGGCCCAGGGGGCATGACCCCCAGAGCTTTTTGTGGGCTTATTCCTTTTATCTACCATCTGCTGGCCAGATTTAGCCACATGGCCACACCTGGCCATATCAGAAGCTGAGAGGTATAGTTTAGCTGTCTGCCCAGAAACTGGAATGGGCTTTGGTAGACACACGGGCCCTCTGCTCCAATCCATCTTATAGTTTTGCTGCGTGGCACTGAATGATCCTGGTCTGGAGCTCCAGCTTAAGTCAGTGACCTGCTCTGCCCAGGTGACTTCTAAGGGAATCTGATGGCCCTCCGTGTCCAGGCAGTGACACGCAGGGAGGAGTGACAGGGACAGACTGTTCTAGACCGGGAACTCACTGAGGGCAAGAACTGCACAGCGCTCCCTGCGGCATCCCCAGCACTCCCTGCACTCGGCCGGCCCGGCACAGTCACCCCCCACTTGCCCGCTGACTGGGGAGGAGGGGAGGAGTAGGGTGCCAGGTGTGAGTCGTTTCACAGGAACACCACAGTGTGACTCACTGGAGCCTCTCGCCTGGGATCCCCAGGTCCACTTTACGGGGGGGGGGGGGGTGGGGGGGGGGGGCAGGGGGGAAGCCAGGAGAAGGGAACAGCCAGAGCCTTCTCCCGCTCTGTGCCCACGTCAGAGGCAGACTCTCAGCTTGTCTGTGTGGGAAGGAAGCAGCAGCTGTTTCCATTTTATTTCATCTTCATCACGAACTCTGTCCCACAGACATGAGAAGCCACAGGATAAACGCGCTCCCTCCCCCACCGCAGTCTCAACTGCAGGAGCCCCAAGAAAGTGGCCATGGGAATACCCGTGACTTCAGGGGACGGACAAAGGCTCCCCGGAAGGGGCCAGCAGGGGAAAGAACAAGAAGCAAGGACAGCTATCGGTTTGCTTTGTGACCTTGAGCAAGTGACAGATTCTGTGTCTCTAGTTTTCCCCGTCTGTCAAATAGAGATAATAAAGGCTGTTCTGAAGTTCGAATGAGATAATCAATGTTTAAATGGCTCTGGAAAGTACAACACTTTACATGGGACTGTAAGGTGTTATTATCCACTCACCACCACCACCACCACCACCACCACCCCCCCGCCTCTCCAGCAAATTCAGATGTTTGATAACAATTACAATCTTGGCTAGGGCTCTGTCTTGATGAAGGGAAGCAAGGCAGCGGCCTCCACATTTAAGAGATGGGGACTGAGGCATGAACCTGGGCCAGACACAGGCCGGGTATGTTCTGGGACACGAGCTTTAATCAAGGAATATCTGCGTGTGAAACAAAGAACTGTGATCCACAAGGGACTTCCACCGAATTCACCAGAAGCTGGCTCTTGCAGAATCAGATGTTGGAAGTATGTTGGAAGTGTGAGGAATACAGTAAAAAAAAAAAAAAAAATCACAGAATTCTACAGTTGGCCAGGACCCCGGTCCTTGGGGGAAGTGATCTAGTTCTCAAGTAAAAGTGCAAAACCAACTCAGTTTCCCACTTGACCTGTGAAAGGCAAAACAGGTTCATGTCTATCATCACTGACTCTGTTCGGGACCCTTCAGCAAATCACTTGTCCGCCCTGTACCCCAGCATCCTTCTCCGCAGAGAACTACCGAATGGGAAAGGACCCTGGTAACTAAAAGACACTGTCCAAATGAAAGGTACTTCTTGCTGTCGACGATCAAGTTTCTTCCCCATGAATCACCTGCAGTGTTCTCAGATTCTCTCACACACAGAAGACAGCTGGAATCTAATTCAATGTGGTGGGGCCAACCTGTCCTGCAGCCAACACAAAATACTACCGTGGGATAAAAAGGAGAGAAGACACTGCCGGAACGAGACAGCAGAGCTTGTGACACCTGCAAACAATTAATTCAAAGCAGAAGCAAGAGCAAAGATCATTCTGGATTCCAGTCCGACTCCTTGCAAGGGCCGAGGCCAGGTTTCCAAATTCTTTGCAGACTGTCTGGCAGCCCCTGCTTCAAGTCCCGCTGACCTGACAGAACCGCAGGACGAGGCCTGAAACAGGGCAGGCGGCATTCAGGGAAAAGAAGGGAAAGACAAGGATGATGAGAAACAGGGCACTTTCGGAGCCTCATTTTCTCATTAACGTTACTGTGCATTCAGTTCCCCTGTTGAAAGGGGAAAAAAGTTTTCCATGGAGAGTCTAGGGCAATTCCACGTAATATTTCACTCTGCAGCCCCCTTTTCTTGCCCACTACCTCAGCAGCTGTGAAGCACTATCCTCCCCGTCAGCCCTGGGGCACTTCTAGCCCAGCATCAGCTCAGAGTGCTCCTCCCTCAGCTCCTTCTCCTCCCACCCCACCCCTAAGCTGTCACCTGGACACGTTTCCGTTCAGGTGAAAGCCCCGGGAGAAATAGTTTCTAGACGGCGAACAATGGAAAGTTCGAGGAGGACCAGAGACCCCTTGATCTGCGAGAATGAGCTGCGGGACAGAGTGAACAGAGGAGAGAAAGCCAGGAAGCGAGCTCCAAAGCATACATCTAACTTGACCCGTCTGAGGGTTCTAAAACCCTGCTCAGCACCGAGCCTGAGAACCACTTTCCAAAAGCTCCCGCGTCCCACTGGCCACTGCACTGGACAAACTGATTATCCTCAGCTCCAAGGCAAGACAGAAGCTTAATCAGGTCAGCAGCATTTGATCTGAAAATAAGTACCTTCTTTTGACACTCCACGGATTATAGGAATTATGCCTGGTAAAGCCACCTATACCACCAACATGTCAAAGGATATTCAGGGATATTCAGCTGAGAGGAATAATTACAGAGTCAAATGCTATCAAACCCACAAAATGAAAGCAAGCCCACCCATCACTCCAGAAGCCAAAGCCTTGAAGTTGATGTGACAGTGGAAAAAACCCAGCCAATTCCTACGATTTGCCCTGCCTCCCTCCTTCCATGGAGTCTATACCGGTGGAGGGCAGGGGATGGTAAAGCTGGGGCTCTGCCCGGCCTTCTCCGATGGGTACAGATGCTGTGGTTTGAAGTCCCTTCCATGTTTTCTGAAAGCCATTGCTTCCAGCTAAAATTTTCCACTCCTGGACTCGACCCAAAGGTGAGTTTATTTTGGAAAGTCTGAGCCAAATTTTTCTGCAACTAGAGCTTTAGGCAGGTGAAATCAAGGTTGCCGCTTCCCCCCACATGAAATTATGTCCTCGGAGCACAACAATAGTTCAGGTCCCTCGGGTTCCATGGAACCAGTCTCCACAGATCCAGGGGCAACATCTGCATGAAAGGTGGTGTGAAAAATTATGCTTCCAAAAATGATACTGAATGAGGAACTCAAATTTAATTTTGATATATCCAAATAGCGATGACAGGGAGTTACAGGGCAATGGTCAGCTTCAGATTTCTCAAAATACTTGACCCCCACGTCTCATCTGTGCTACACAGCTGCCATGGGGATAGGAGGGGGCCTTCCACGTTCTCATCTGACATATGGTAAATGGGAGCAAAGGAGAGGCCAAGGACACCCTATGGACACATTATATGATAGTTGGTCAGGTCAAGACCTACCCTCTTGACCGCTGGTCGTCTTCGGCCAAATTTTATAGATTTTAATAGCAAGTACAGGAGCTACAACAGAATCTTAAAATATGGCACTGAACCACGTTATCAAAGCTTTTTATCTTTGATAAAATCTCGCTTGCTATCTTGACAAATTCCAGGGACAAGGAAGACACCGGCATTTGCCAGGCATCCACCCACGCCAGACACCACACCAGGCATTGCCCTCGCACAAAACTGCTACAAAAGTGCTCTGGCGATGCCCTTTCTTCCGAGTAGGGAGGCGAGAGACCCAGATTGGCAGGGTTAGTACTGGGGGTCGAGTGGGTCTGCTGGCAGAGGCCAGGGCACCACACCAGAGTGCCAAGGCTCAGGAAAATGCAAGGAGCCCAGGTCACATTTTGTACAGGAAAGTCATTTTAGGATTTGCTAACAAAAAGCAAAACTAAAGGCTTACCCCTCCTTTCCTGTCCCCCTCCAACGGCCCCATCTCTGAAAAGGGAAAGGACATTGTCCAAAGGTATGGAATATTCAAGGGATGGGGTAAAGAATCTACAAACCAGAAAAACAGCCCCTATAGAGTAAGCCAGTAGTGACCTTTAGATATACTGCTCTGAAGAGGCACATATAGACTTTTTCCCCTATGTTTAATCCTAAAAACAATGAAAGAAATTAAGTGGAGGTAAAATGCTAATAACTTCAAACACTACACACTACCCCCTGCCATGACTTCCCTGGACTTTTTCTATGCAGGTATGTATCACCCTTGGGTCTCTGCACCACGTAAATGCTCAGTGAATGGTGGATTGTTGGATGGATGGATGGATGGATGGATGGATGGATGGATGGATAGATGGGCAGAAAAATAATAATGTTTTCAGTAATAATGCCTCCTAATCTAGATGGAATTCAAATCTGCACTATTCCAATCATTTCATATTTGGAGACATATTTGTCATTTTAATACTTGTAATATAAAACAAGCTATTTGAGCTTTATTCTTCTGTGAGCATATGTACGAAAGAATATGAATGTTTTGTTGCAAGTGAACAGACTGCCTCGTTGACGATAGTTTTCCCAAAAAATGTGACAGAAGCCCAATTATTGTCTCTTTAAAAACAAAGCAAAATAAGTGTTCTAGGAAAGAATTTTTACAAGAACAAGTGGAGCTTTCTACTTATGACAATAAAAGAAAATCCAAAGAGGAATCTCTTCTATGAATGGATGGCCTTTGTCCTTCTAGTAGAAGGTACTCTGGGGATTCCAAATAAAATGCCTCTGCCCTCCAGGAGCCTCTCATCGAGTTGTGTATTTCTGGGCTAGAGAATAAAACTTAATGGAAAGGACATAGCACCGTGGTCTCAAACTCAGATAGAGGGGTACATAAAAGTCACCAGGAATGCTAAAATAATTACACAGAAGCTGAGGCCCAACACATTCCACCTTTATTAGGGCAGCTAAATTGTAAGATTTGTAGTTAAAATAAGGACGAATTTCCTAAAAAAAATTTTTTTAAAAAAAGCAAAACCTAAAAGCCCCTTCTAGCTCCTTCTACACTCAGTGTAAGGTTTTTGAACAGCTCCTTTGAGGGTATTGTCCAAGGGGCGATGAGGACAGGGATTGGGACAGAAGAGACAGTCCTTGCCCTGCCTCAACCAGAGGAGTTCCTTAGGTTTACTTTATGTGCTAGGGTTCCCCTAGAGCTTTCTTTAGAAAAAGAAAAGGGGAGGGGATTTCCTACTACTAAAAAATATTAATAATTTGGATACCACTCTTGTAGAACATTGGCTAAAGCTCATTCAAGTCCAGATGCTTTAAATAGTCAAGATACGGAAACAACCTACGTAACTGTCAAAGGATATGGATTTTTAAAATATCTATAGAGACTATTACTCAGACATAACAAAGAAGGAAATCCTGCCATTTGTGATGACACGGAAGAACTTGGCAAAATTATGCTAAGTGCGTTAAGCCAGACAGAGAACGACAAATACTGTACGATCTCATTCATCTGTGGAATCTAAAGAAGTCCAACTCATAGAACCAGGGAGTAGAGCCATGGCTACCAGGGGCATGAGGGAAATGGGAATATGTCGGTCAAAGTGTACAAATTTCCAGTTTTAAGATAAATGAGTTCTGGGAATCCAATGTACAGCATGGTGATTACAGTTAATATTGTACTTGATATATGCTGAGAGAGTAGCCCTTAAGTGTTCTCGCTGCAAAAGAAAGAAAAAAAAAAAAGGTGGGCATGAGAACTGATGGGTGTGTTTATGACCTTGATTGTGGGAATCCACTGTGATCACAAAGTCTACGTATATTAAATCATTAAATCACACACTTAAAAAAATCACATTGTACAGTTAAATATCTATATTTCTCCTCAACTGTACCTCAACAGAACTGGAAAAAAATGAACTAGGTCGCAGAGATCAGCCTTCAGGAGGCATGAATCCCTCAGCTCAAGGTAAACACATTCAACAAACTGCCTGTGATCACCACTAAAGAGGCAGGCTTTATATCCCATTCTTAACAGATGAGGAAACTGACATTGAGAAAAGGTAAAGAACTTGTCTAACAGCGGGGACTAGAACGCCAGGCCATGACACACCAAAGCCTCGTCATCACCAAAGCGTCCTTGCTGGTTGCTAAACCAGGCTGATCTCCACTTTCCTGCTTCAGCATGTAACTCCCCATTTCAGATTCACTCTTTGTATTTGGTTTCACGTTTTGTATCTGCGAGGTGATTCCTAAATTTCAGATACTAAGGGAGAAAGGAGGAAAGAATCTAGACTCATCAATGTCTCTGAGAATCCAGATGCTTTTTTAAAACACCAATGTAAAAGGTGTTTTATGTTGTTTATTAGCCTGGAATTTAAGTGGGAATGGAAAGCAGCCTGGACCAATAGGAAAAATTCTGCCTTCACCTGTGGTCATACCAGGGTTACCCACTAGGTGGGCAAAACTTGCTTTCTTCACTGCTTTAGCCCTTCTAGAATGCCCTCTTCTGTGCTTCAAGCCTTTATTACCCTGGTAGGCTCTGTGCTCTCCCCTCTCCAGACAAAAACTGCACCCCCAAAAGATCTGGGGATCAGTCATTTACCTGTTAGTGAATTTGCAGGTCTCAGTGCACCAGCATTTTTTTTTTAAGATTTATTTATTTATTTATTTATTTATTTATTTATTTATTAATTTGAGAAAAGGGGAGAGGGAGAGAGAAACTTCAGCAGACTCCACGCTGAGCATGGAGCCCGGCCCAGTGCACAGAGCCTGAGGCAGGGCTTGACCTCACGACCCTGAGATCACGACCTGAGCTGAAACCAAGAGTCAGACACTTAACAGACTGAGCCCCCCAGAAGCCCCTGCAGCTGCATTTTAAAGCTGTCCTCTGATAAAGGGCTGGAGTTCTCATCCATAGGTGGACTGATGGGGGCATTTTTTTTTTTCTAGCATGAGGGCATAAGCGATTCTCTAGAGATCTTCAACACGACCCTTCCTTCCTCACTGTCTTGGTTCCCTAGGGCTGCTAGAACAAACCACCACGAATGGGGTGGTTTAAGGCAACTGAAATGTATTCTTTTGCAGCCCCAGGGGCTGGGAGTCTGACATCGAGGTGTGGGTGGTGCCGCGCTCTCTCCAAAGCCTTGTGGCTACTTATCTGCAATCCCTGCCTCCATCCTCATGTGGCCTTCTTCTCCCCGTGTCTTTGAGTCCAAATTTCCCCTTTTTATATGTCTGCCAATCGTACTGGATTGGAGCCCACCCTAATGACCTCAGTATAAATCGATGACATCTGCGAAGACCTTCCTTCCAAATAAGGTCATCGTCTGAGACTCTGGGAATGAGGACAGCAACACAGCTTTACCGTAGGGGAGGGGGGCACATAATTCAACTCATAACACCCACCTATGAGATGACCTCAAGGTCCGACAAGGTCCTGGGCAAAGCAAAGTTCGGTCTCATTTCCTAGATTATTCTCAGTCAAGCAGAAGCACCGGCTCGAATATCTTAAAAGAAATGTCTTCCATCACAGTTGACACAGCCGTGTCCTCTGCCTCAGAACTCTTCTCTCCCTTCTTTACCCAACTACGCCTTTTCCTCCTTTACATCTTGGCTCATGCATCCCGACCCCAAGGAGCCTTCCCGGGGCACCCAGACCAGGTCAACCCATTTCGGGATCTCTGTACCATCTCTCTCTCTCCCCCTCATTGCCCTCATCAACGTTGAAATTTTCCATTTGTTTCAGGATTATTTGACAGACATCTCTCTCAGCCACCAGCCTGAGAGCCCCCACGTGGCGAGGACCCCTCTGCTCTGTTCACAGCTGTATCCCCAACGCTTAGCATAGC
This sequence comes from Callorhinus ursinus, assembly GCF_003265705.2. Classification (NCBI taxonomy): domain Eukaryota; kingdom Metazoa; phylum Chordata; class Mammalia; order Carnivora; family Otariidae; genus Callorhinus; species Callorhinus ursinus. The sequence continues at coordinate 74,418,365 of NW_027397072.1, forward strand.
CCCTGGCTCTCAGGTGGGGCTCAGAGCTTTGCCCTCTCTTCCTTGGAGAGAAAACTCAGGTAACCATTCTATACTCAGCCCCAAGCATCCTGGTTAGTTAAGTGCAGTCACTAACCTTGGGACCTGTACCTTCCACCTTCCTAGGCTGCGCCCAGCCACCGCCTCCCCACTACAGCCCAGCCTGTGGCTAGCAACTCTGAGAACCAGAGAGCCATCACCCAGCTCCCCCTTAAACTACTCCCGCTCCCTCTCCGCCACATCCAGCCCTTATCAGTGTGGGAAACAGGTGTCTCTCCTCCCACCAGACACAAGAGGCGACATTCGCACTAGAGCTTTCCAGGGTCCTAAGGGGTGCTTTCATTTCACCCCTTCCTTGGCAGCTGGCAACACCAACACAGCCTCCTCGAAGCCACTATGTCCTGAGGAGTCAATTTCATACTTTTAACAACCTCTGCTTCTGAAATCCTCCAGGACCACAAAACAACAGGGCAGGCTTCCTTGGGATCAGCTTTAAAGAATCACGGCTGCTAAAACAAGTTTGGCCTGTGTATAGATAAGGACAACTGATAGATAAGGACAGCGGAGTCACGTCTACAGCTACCCAGCATGAGGACTGGCCCCTTACCCCCAACCAACAGCCCCTCCAACCAAGGGGCTCTGGGTGGCGCCACCAAGGAAGGCCATCTGGCCACTCCTTCACCTCGCAACTCCTGATAACTCACGCACCTCCTCAGCTAGCCAACCTTAACTGAGTTCTTACAGTGGCAATGGAACAGTCTAAGACCCTGGAAATGACAGAACAGGAAGAAAGAGGCCCATTTTGTTCCTACACTCCAGCATCTGAACCCTGGAGGGACACAGCCAAGAAATCAAATGAGAAGGCAGCAGGCGGGGTAAATGCCCCAGCAGAGGTGAATACAAACAGGCTGCAGGGGGAGTGACATCTCTGGGGAGTGGCACCTCTGCCCGTGAAGGCCGGGAAGACAGGGAGGAAGACGGGCGGACGTGGGGGGCATGAGGCAGGGCTTCCAAGCAGAGGAAAAGAAAAATACGTTATGGGAACAGCAAACCACACCATTTGCCTGCGGTGTAGGGTGTCCAGTAGAAATAGAAACTGATGAAGCTAAAATGATAAAACCAGGGGCCACTTTATAAAGGGTCTTGTAATGAGCTGACAAGGCATAATTTGTTACCACTCTCTCTTTTTTTTTAAGATTTTATTTATTTATTTGTCAGAGAAAGACACAGCGAGAGAGGGAACACAAGCAGGGGGAGTGGGAGAGGGAGAAGCAGGCTTCCCACCGAGCAGAGAGCCTGATGCGAGGCTCGATCCCAGGAGCCTGGGATCATGACCTGAGCCGAAGGCAGACGCCCAACGACTGAGCCACCCAGGCGCCCCTTGTTGCCACTCTCTTGGTGGTACGTTCAGTTCGGCCCTCATACTAATGGTGAATTCTTAAGATCATGGTGGTAAATTCTCTCAAAGGGGGTGTAAGCACATACGCGTCCCCATGTGATGCCTGTTCTGATCACTTCTACACACACACCAGACCCTAAGAAACCCAGACCACTCGCACCCATGAGCCTGCCCTCGGTCACCCTCGGGGCTCTCTCAGATTGGTTGTTTTTCCAGATGGGTTCCTAGGATACATGCATTCGCAATCATGCCCAGATACGAGAATGTGGATTTGAAAAACTGAACCTCATCCCCATTTCCTGCTTACATTGCTGACCTCCTTCCCCCCTTCTTCCTCTCCTCTTCCTTTCTTTCTTCCTTTAGAATCTTTTTTTTTTTTTCCTGTGCTCACTGCTGTTTGCAACAGCTGCAGAACTTCACATATCTGGGAAGTCCATTAACTTGATGTTTACTGAGCTCCACATCATTAGCAGAGATGCTGAGCAAAAGCAAGCCTCTCAGCCCCGCCCCCACTCCCAGGGAGCCAGGGCCCCTCATGTAACTGGGGACACTCCCTCCAAATCGCCCCTCCCTTTCACTCCCCCCCACCGGAGATTTATGTTTTCTATCAAGCCAGATTACATTAACTTTACTACAATAAGATTCTAAATATGATTTGGGATTCTGCTAGGAAAAGATTCCATCAAATTCACCTACCAGTGATGTGGACAGTTTAACGTACATCTAGGTAATCATACACAAAATCCTATATTCACCACTGGCCCAGAAGCTTGCCCACAAAATATCTGTACTGGCTCCTCCGAGAAAGCTTGCCAGGAATTGGGGTGGTCAGCTGAGCTGTTCTGACCATTCAGTCTGGACCCCCAAAGGAAGGGTGGGGCTCTGAGTCAGGAAGCTCCTGGGAATGGAGGCAGGTTAGGACCTTGGGCCTCCAGGTGAAGCTGGCCCCTGTCGGAAGCCCGCTAAGGTGTGAGGTAGCCAGGTCTAGAGTGAAAAAGAGGGGCTGCAGATGGTGTGGGCCGGGGCACACGGAGTTAAGAGCAGAAGCCTATTCTACGTCGTCCCCTCACTTCTTTGCTTTTTTGGGAGGTTCTGCTTGCCATTTCTACTCTGGTTTTGTTTTACTTAATTTTTTTTTTTTTTTTTTTTTAGATTTTTTATTTATTCATCTGAGATGCAGAGATACAGAGAGAGAGAGAGAGAGAGAGAGAGCATGAGCCGGGAGAGAGGCAGAGGGAGAGGGAGAAGCAGGCTCCTCGCTGAGCCAGGAGCCCGATGTGGAGCTCGATCCCAGGACCCTGGGATCATGACCTGAGCCGAAGGCAGACGCTTAACCATCTGAGCCACCCAGGCGCCCCCTTAATTTTTGACAGTAAAAGTCCATATCTGTCCTGGTTAAATGAAGGAGAAAATGGATTTTCACCCATATTTTGGCCAAGACCAATAGAGAATCAGAGCACCATTAGGGGGTACAAAGGCAATAATGTCAGCCAGACCAGTTCTCTAGAGCTCCAAAACAAAACCCCTCAGGACCAGAACCAAGCAGAATGTGGGCAGCCAGGAGGACAGGCTAAGGCCAGAAAGGAGCACCCCCTCCTCCCCTCTCAGGCTCTCCCAGATAGAGCGTTGGCTTTGAAATGAGAAATCACTTGTCAGCTACATCAGAGCATCTCACTTCATATGGAGGCATCTTCCTAAGTATAAGACAAAAATCCATCTGTGATCTTGCTATCATCCCCAGTGTCACCACGGACATGAATGGAAGAGTGGTCACTAAAGGGTGTGCCTTCAGCTCTGCACCAAACATAGCCCTTTGCAGCAAGTAAAGAAACCAAGGCAGACAGGAGGCCCTTGAATAAAAAGGAAGCGAGGTTTGGGGTCCCAGCAAGAAGGGATCTGTGACTAGGGTGGTGTGGTCGCATGATCGGCCATGGGCCTGAGCAGTGTCCTGAGCAATCATTTCTTGGTCCTCACTGCACAGCCAAGGGTACTAGAGCTTTTTCAAGCTCCGTGATGAGCCTAGTAATCTAACAAAAGGCCTGATGCTGGAACAAAAGGCCACACGGTGTCCAAATTTCACGGTGTGGAACAATCTGACAGTCGGCCTTCTCAGCTTTCTGGGAGAAGATTCTAGTTGGGTGGGAAAACTGAGGTCCGGGTCCTCAGGTCTCTGCTCACTTCCACCCCCTCTTAGCAGCTTCCTGGCAGGCCTTTTGCTTATTTCCGGAAGCCCTCGATTTTTCAAAGAAAATGGAAAGATGATGCCAAGTGGCCCCACGTCTTCTCTCCCTAGGAGCCGTGAGAAGGTGCAACACAGTTAGGGAAGGACAATAGCCAACCCAAGATGCGAAATGGGGAAATAAGAGAAGCCAACAGGAGAGCAAAGACACACAAAGCATCTCAAGCGAAATTCGAAATTCGAGGGCAAGGAGGGCATGGGTGCACTCCACTGCCTCCTGCCAAAATTCCCACAGGGATCTGGAACAGCAAAGGTGTGTCTCTTGCGGCCCCAGCAAATCTATTGTGAGCAACTGTAGCTGATATTTAACAGGGCGCCAGAAAGCCTTTTTCATAATTTGAAAAAAAGTAATTATTTTAACCACTGATGTGTATAATAAACTCTTGTCAGCCTGACGTTAAAATCTGTTTCTTTTCTCTGCTCCCCACCTGCTTCCCCACAAAGCCCTTACTTCCCACAAGTATGGCACATGTTCCGTTACTGTGATTTTAGGATTTCTTCAAGGAGCTCTGTGATGGGCAGTTATTTTGTTAAGTGGAGGGGCATCTATCTAATACGTACACCGTCTCCCCTGCAGGAAAGGAGAGAGGGACTGGAAGGCACTCAGCCTCTCAACCTCCAGCTGGGACTGTGTTCTCTTCCGTGAGTGGTGATGGTTTCAGAAAACTCATTGTGGATTTAGGGAAAATCTGAAGAGGAATGTTATCAAGGTCCTTCAAGGCTAAGGAGAAGAGACCAATGTGGAGGGAAAAAGAAAAGAAGAAAAAAACTGAAAAACAGGTTTTTCCTCTCAAAGAGGTACAATAATCCACATTCTGCACAGTTTGGAGGAATAAACCCAAGCTCCTGGGGGAAGTTTCCTGACAGAAAGAGGAACAACAGGAAGGAAGAGCTGCCCTCCCTGTATGTGAGTTCCACCAGGGCAGGGAACACAGCCAATGCATCTTGCATGAGGCGGTTAGCTCTTCACAGCCAAGCTGAAGTAGAAAGGAGAGTCCAGCCTCTTGCTGAAACACTGGCTTCCTCGTGTGACTCCTGTAATTTTCAGTAGCTCCCAGTCTCTCTCAGAAAGAAAGTCTACACTCCTCAGCCTTATACTCAAAGCCTCCACAGTCCAGATTCATCCTACCTGATCACAGGCCACTCCTAGATACAACCCCTCTAGACTTGGCCAATCTTCTCATTGTCTCATGGACACGCCACATTGAGGCCAACGTGTTAGCCGTCAACCCGAGAGGCTTCTGCATGTCTTACCTATCTACGTAAACCAACCACCCGTCATTCAGAGTCCCACTCCTATCTTCCACGAAGCCCTTCTCAACCACTCTAGCCAATACTGCCCTTGCCTTGCCTTTCTGAACCACAAAACTAGCACACATGCATTTCTCAGAGAACTTTGCTCTCTTCCACTAGTGTGGAATAGGGTCTCAGTCCCATGTAAGTCCCACGAAAGCAGGAGGCCCGTCCCTCTTGCATCTATTTGCACTTAGCATGGAGCTAGACTGACTGATGCCTTTGATACCTAAGGAGTATGGCAAAGGGCTGTGGTCACACACTCCAGGCTTCCTGACCCCGTCCTCACTCTCCTGCCCCATTCTCCAGATCCAGATCCAGTTCTCTAGAATGCCGATCTAGAGAGAGGTAGGAAAGAAGGGAAGAACAGAGTTGTTTTTCTGGATGGTGACAGAGGGAAAACAGTTGTTATTTCCAGGTCAGGGTCCTATGGCACTTTTGTTTCCCAGATGAGACATTTTACTTGGCATTAGTTCTTGGGTCAGAGAAAGCCTATCTGGGATGTAAAAGTGATCCTTTAGTTTTGGAAACAGCCATAAAATGAAAAAGCTGGACAATCTCTGGAGAAGCTACTGGAGCTGGGGTGGGAGCCCTCCATCTCCATGCTAGTAGGGTACAGAAGAGGTCAATAATCACAAAGTTCTCTGTCCGTGGGTCAACGAGCTCATTCTCCAGTCTTCCGGGAGGGCGGTGGACCCCAACACATGAGTGATTCTCATGGATTAAAAATCTCCATAAGATTCAGACTTTATGCACACAATGACTCACTTATATTTTTCTCAAAATTCCCTGGAGAGTCTCAGTTAAACTTCTCTCCCTGCGAGCGATCCACAGCCTGCCACCTTTACTAAAACTTAGTCCATCAAGTAATTATCCTCTCTTTGCTATCTTCCTAACTATTCCTTCTTTTTGCTCTGCTTCCCCAGGTTACCGCCCCACCACCATCTCTCTTGTCCCTGCCATGAAGTGACAGTCTACCCTTCTCCCCTTTTCAAGAGTGACAGACTATTCTTTGCTGCCTTACTTCTACATCTCCCGCTCATCCCCTTCATCTCTTGCAATTTGGATTCTGCCACCAATCGCTTCGTGGAAAGGGTTTTCTCACAATCAGCCTCTCAGACGGAACATCAGCTGTCAGTTCTGACAGCCTCCTTATTTTCCATTCTCCTCAGCTAACTCAAAGGAGGACGCAGCCCTGCTGGGTGTACCGCCTCGACTCTCTCCCCACCACCCTCTCCTATCCCTGTCCATCCCCTGGGCTTGCCCCAAGATTTGGGCCTTGCTTTGCTTCCCCCTGGGGCCTCTGGCCACTCTCAGGTCCACTTCACCTGCTCCCATGATTTCAACTACCACATGGACATTGTTGCCTCCAACCCAGACCTCTCCACCAGAATGCCAATCTCAAGTTTCTAAATTTGTGCCGAACATCTGCACCTGGGAGCTAGAGTTACCTCAAACTCCACACACTGACAAGCAAATGTATTACCTCCCTTTCAAATGTGCTTTCCTACTGAGCTCCCCCGCCCTGTCTGAAGGCATCACCATCCTCCCAGCCCACCCCACCCCACCAGAAGTCCTCTGACCGTCTCCCCCCTCCTCATCCACTGCCACCTTCCATCAACTCCCCGCCCCTACCCCTCTCCTCATGATCTCTCCCTGACTTCCCATCATTTCCAAATTCAGGCCCTCCTGAGCCCTCCTGGCCTCAGCGGAATCTCTCAACTGGTCTCCAGTCTCCAGATCTCTAATCCTTCCCTCCTATTACTGCCAGAAGCATCTTTCTTCCCAGGTCTGCCCAAGCGTGCTTTCATAACTTTGCTCACACTCAGCTTGAGATGCCCTTCACTGCCCACTTCTCTGTAACTAAAATCCACCCATCCTTCAAGGACACACCAGGGAATACTGTACAGAGCCTTTATAACTTAGCAATTCTGCATCACACTAGAGATGTGTCTTTGGTGTTGGCTGGGGTGTATGTGTGTATGTGTGTGCACGCCCGTGTGTGTGTGTGTGTGTGTGTGTGTGTGTGTGTGTGTTCCCCCCAGGACTTCTCCCCAGCCCAGCAGCACTCAGGTCTCTTTTAGCACTGATTTCACCATCCTTTCCTATCAGCTTCCCCCACTGAACTGGAAGCTTCCTGAGGACAGGTGGGATTATGGAGTGAATTGCACTTCCCAAAAAGCTGTGTCCAAGTCCTACATCCCTGTGAATGTGACTTTATTTGGAAACAGGGCCTTTGTGGAGACAATCAAGATGAGATCATCAGGGTGGGCCCCAGTCCAGTGACTGGCTGTCCTTAGAAGAGAGAAGACAGAGTGGGAAGGAAGACAGCCATGTAAAGGCAGGGCTGAAGCCTGGAGTTCTGCTGACACAAGACAAGGAGCGCCTGGGGCTACCAGAAGCTGGAAGAGACCAGGAAGGATTCCCCTCCAGGTTTCACAGGGAGTGTGGCCCTGCCAACACCTCGATCTGGGACTTGTAGCTTCCAGAACTGTGAGAGGATAAATTCTGTGGTGCTTCTGCATAGCAGCCCTAGGAAACTAAGACACGCGGGCATCATGTCTTGATTCCTCTTTGTGAACCCTCAGTATGCACGGACTTCTTGAAACTCGTTAACTTCTTGGTGAATTCGTGAACAAAAATGAACCATGCACACCAAAGAACTTTTACAATGAGGGCAGATTAAAAAAAAAAAATCTGTTAGACTTAAATGTATATTCGTACTTAAACCATCATCTCCCAAGACGGGATTACTGATCTATAATCACAAGAACCTCAGATGTGCGTTTTGTGTCCAGAAAGAGAAAGAGATGGGCTGAGTGGAAGCCACCCTCTTCACCCAGCCTCCCTGCACCTCATGGAAACATTGGCAAAGCAGCTGGCCGGGCCTGCAGGTGTCCTCAGGAAAGTGAGGCCTTCCTCCGCTCAAAGCTGTGACCTTGTACTCATTAGCACGGGGCTCTGTTCCACTAAGCTAATGACCTCAAATAGCAGCCAGCAGAAATTAGATTCGCTAAAAGGGAGTGGGGAGAAGAGGCTGATAAAGACAGTATCTCTCTTCACACGCAAAGTGAAGCAGAGCATAATTATCACAATGTCAATGCTGACACCAAAATGCTTTCAATTCAACCAAGTGGACACTCACACCAAACGCCTTTTAGGAATGAACAGGGCCGGGGCGGGGGGGGGGGGGGGAGGGGGGGGGGTAGAAAAAAAGAGCCAGAAGGTGAGTCGTTCTCTTTTGTCTTTCTTGAACAAACACTGAAAACCAACACATTGGGGGCATTCCAGAAAAACCTCGGAGTGGAAAGAGGGGAAGCACTCTCCCAGTCTGTGTCACTCCGTCTGTCTGTTGCTACCAGCATGGTGGCCATAAATACTACCTGTGAGTCACAGTGAAAATCCACAGTCTCTCTGGAGACAAAGTACAGCAGTGGCAGGTGCACCTAGCCCCGTTCCTGTGAGGAAATCACAACTTGGGGGTAGCAAAACTACTATCCCTGCCACAGAAATGCAAATGGTCCCTTCTTCCCTGAACAGGTTGGAAAGGAGAACTGTGTAGTCTGGCCACTGCCGGACACGGCTCACTGGTTTCCAGAGGCCCCTGCTCCAGCCTGGTTCCAGCCTTTAGATCCTCAATCCTAAAACCTTGGTGCTGTCGATGTGTGCGATTTTAAATAAAATGAATACTAAGCCATAAGGGAAAGAAGTCCAATAAATGTCATGATGGCCATTCTGAAGCTTTTTGGTAAATATGAAACATAAAATTCTTTCCAAAATAAATCTGCAGGGCCCCTGCTTTGCGGGTGCTCCGTCAGCCTTGGGCGGCCAAGCGTGACCCACGGTGCTACTCCATTGCTCCTCAGTGGCGAGAGCCCTGGGAGGTCCCCGATCGCCTGTCCTTTGCCCCCACTCCACACCCCCCCGGAGAGTGTGTTAGTCTCGTCACTGATCACTACACACAGAGGGACAATCACTCCTGCCCTCACCTCCCTGATTCTCTTCACTCCCTTACTGCAAGCTCCCATATACATGCTTAACCCTCTGTTTGAGGGATTCTTCCGCAGCCCCAGGGGTTTCTTTAAGTCTTTTTTAAAGGAATAATCTCTAAAACGTATGTATCTATCATTTCATTTTATTAGTTTTTGTATCTATCATTTTTTTTAATTTATTTATTTGAGATAGAGAGCCCGTGAGCAGGGGGGGGGGGCAGAGGGAGAAGCAGACTCCCCGCTGAGCGGAGAGCCTGATGTGGGGCTCGATCCCGGCACCCCAAGATCACAACCTGAGCGGAAGGCTGACGCTTTACTAACTGAGCCACCCAGGCAACCCCAGTATCTATCATTTTATAAGGCAGTGAGGTTTTTATCTCAAATCTGATTTAACCTTTTACCAGTGACCCTGCCATCAGTAGGAACAGTGGTTCTCAAGGGTACAAACGGCAGTGCAGGAGGCCAAACCCTGCAGTGAATTGATGTGCTACCACCATCTCCTGCCTCTATAGACAGAAGGACTGGCGGTTCATCGCTCACCTTCGTCAACCCACACATGACTGCGGTCAAGGGCTGACAGGGGGTGCGCTTTTATAGCCCACGAGGAGAAGCACATGTGATTTGTGACAACTGTTTTTTCCATGCTCATACATCTTATTAGACAAGATGTTAAAGTCATAGAAATTCAGAGCTGCAGGGAACGGAAGGTCTATGAAAATAAAGTGACTATTCATCAAGACACTGGTTAAACTAATTATTGAACTGCGGATTACTACACTGTAGTCTTTCAGAAAATGAAAGTAGATCAATATGAACCTATAATAACAATTTATGAAATTGTTAAGTAAAAGAAGAAACAGGACGATGTGTATGCCGATTATCTCATTCATTTTCTTTCTTTTTTTTTAAGATTTTATTTATTTTTTGACAGAGAGAGAGACAGTGAGAGAGGGAACACAAGCAGGGGGAGTGGGAGAGGGAGAAGCAGGCTTCCCGTGGCACAGGGAGCCCGATGTGGGGCTCGATCCCAGGACCCTGGGATCCTGACCTGAGCCGAAGGCAGACACTTAACGACTGAGCCACCGAGGCGTCCCATCTCATTCGTTTTCAAAAGATATCCACATAATATACCTACAGAATATTTCTGGAAGGATATGTAAGGAGCTAGTATAGTGGTGCCTCCGGAGAGGGACCTGGGGATCTGGGGTAAGAGGAAGGCTAACTTTTCAACATCTGCCTTTTTACTGTTTGAATTCCTCTCAAGGTCTATGTACTCAATCTTTTAAAATATATATATATTATAAATAAACATATAAACACAGATAAAGCATAGATTACATATTTTCGGTTTTCAACAAGGAGAGAGACCTTGAAACCTTCTAATGCCCTCATTTCCCCAGGGAGGAAAGCACAGTCCAAAGAATGACCTGAGGGTGGCTGGAGGCTGGACCTCTGGCCCTTCCGTTCTGTTCTTTCTGCCCTTCCACAGTGTCTCCTCATTCATGGTCATGTTCTGGTTGCCCAAGGTTATCTGAAATCAACTCCCCAATTACATGAAGTGTCACCGTTATTCATTTATATTACACGCTTAAAACAAGGAATCCATGATCTGGATTTTTTTTAAATCAGATTCTATTCTCAACTTGCTACAAGAGTTGTGCTCAAATCAATCCTTTCATGAAAACCAAAGAAATGATCCCCCAGCTTATTAGGTTTCTTTAACCCTGCTTTTCTTTTATGGTATTTGCTGTAAACAGAGCACGCCTCTGCCTGTTCCTGTCTGCAATATTTTGTTCATTTTTCCTCGTGCTCCAATGTTCTGGCCAGACCAGTGCTATCTGTTTTGAAATGTGAGCTCCCTAAAAGGTCGACACTGATTCTCTTATATAGTTGATGTGCGACTAATGAATTATGCCTCGTACAGTCACTTCAGAAGCCTTCTGATATGAAAGCCTCTTCAGCTAATGCACTTGACACAAGGCCCAAGATGCATTTGCTATAGGTGCAATTTATAAAATCATCCTAAAAAATAATCAGAGTACATTCCTCTGATGCAGATAGGAAGCTTTATTTGAAATCTTGTTCCCCATGCCTTTTTTCTTGACTTAACCAATGCAAGCTGAAATGTTACATAAGTCAGGGAGATTCTAAATGCTTGGGTTCTTTCAAGAAACCCACAAAATCAACACAATCATTTGGTGGTTTAGGCTTTTGCCATTAACAAAGCCCAGACTGATGCTCTGTTTCTTATGCATAATGTATTCATCCAAGTTAAATTCCCTTCATTTTGCTAAATTGTAGCCACTGCTGTTTATAAACTCCCAGAATGGTTATTTTATTAGGCTTTATTTTGGGGTTGAGGGAAAAAATACAAACAAGGAAATCTAACATGATGTTTTTTATAACGACATTTTAAAAAAGAAATGAGCTTTCACTTCCACGAATCTCAGCTCACCTTCTATTATATACTGTTTTCTGGACAAATAATGCTAAAACATCTTATTCTAGGGCTATCTTGGTTTTGTTTTGTTTTGTTTTGTAATATTAAAAAAATTCTATACCTGCCCATCCATTAATTACTTGAAAATATTTCCTTCTGGCCTCCGACTGCTCAGAGACCTCCCTTAGCAATTTCCTTACCTATGATTATGCTGATGGCCTGTGTAACAGGTTGCATCATTATCTGAGTTAAATTACTGTTAGTGTCAATGTAATGTCAAATCTGAGGGCTCCCAATGTTCTGGAACCCAAGAAGATGGCCCCAGAGGAGCTTCCCCCCCTGCCCCAAGGCATGCCAGAAGACCGGGCTGGGTGCCCTCACGTGGTGAGGGGCCCATCAACCAGGGGCTCCCTCTCTTGGGGCCCAGTGCCAAAAAGGCCACCAGCCACCCCCATCACATTGACCTCCAAAATCCTTCCAAGTGCTTCCCAACCTTCTGTGCTTCCCTGCGCATTTTTCTCCCCTGAGCATTTGATGCCAGAGTAGAGAAGCAAGCAGAAACCTAGCATGACTAGGATGACTTTGCCCCGGCATTTCAATTACCTAAGGGCAATTACCTTATAATTAGGACTCTTCCTTTTTCTGAAACACCAGAATAATATCCTAAATTTAGAGAATACCTGTCTTCTTCTTTCAGGCAGCCTCACTTGTTCCTGAGATACCCTTACACCGCCATTTCAAGTGTCAGGAAACTCAAATCATTATTTCTCCCTCACGGGTGAGCAAAATGAAACCCAGAGTAATGAAGACCTACAGACACTGCTATGAATATTCTCCTACGTATCTTTACACATAAATATTTCTGAAGGATAACATTTCTGGAGGTGAAATTATTGAGTTAATGATACCCGTTTGAATAAAGATGATCAAAATACCCACTATTAAGCTCCCATTATGCATGAATGTCTGCTTCCCTCTACCCTCAATGATAATTTTTTTTTTTTTATGTATTTACCATTCTGGTACTTTAAAAAAAATTACTTATTGTAGGTTGAATATCTTTTTATATATTTAACACTCACTTTATTTCTTTTTTCTGTCAATCATCTGTTCTTGTCTTTCCCCATTTTTCCATCATGTTGTGGACCTTCTATTCATTTAGTAGAGCTTTTAATCAATTAAGGATATTGTCTTTTGGGTTTTATTTGTGATTCCAAGTTCACTGTTTTTGTTTGTTTGTTTGTTTTTGTTTTTTTACCTTACTTATGATGGTCCATGAAGCTGTCATAGATGAGGTCTGGGTTAGTTTTCTGAAATTTAACATATTCATCTATTTATTTATGGTTCCCAGGGTTTGTGTTATACCTAGCAAGACCGCACTATCACGAGGTTTTTAAAAACTTCTCTATTTTCTTCTACTACTTTTAACATTTAAATTTTTGATCCATCTGGCATTTATGTTGCCACAAGAAGTGAGGTATGGATCCAATTTTTGTTTTCCCAGATGGCAACCCAGTTATCCCAAATGATGTATTGAATAATGTGTCATTTCCTTACTGATACAAAATGCCACCTTGATCTGAAGACAGTTTCTGTATGTATCGGCACCCAATTCCAGATTCTATTCTGTACTATTGATCTGTCTGTCCATTCAGGAGTCAGAACTATACTACTTAGATATATATGTGTATATATATATATATATATATATATATATATATATATATATAATGTTGTTTAAAACATCTAATATCCGGTAGGGCTAGTTTATCTTAATTATCCTCACTTATCCTTACCATGAATAGAGCCGATGCTTCCATTCCATTTCCTACCTGATTGTTTTTCTCTAAAGCTGTCTTTCTACATTAATTTCACGCCACTCTACAGGTCTCTTGTTGTTTACAGTAAATAGTGTATCATTCAGCTATCACATAAGCATATCATATGTGCATAACTCCACCTCTTGCTTTCTACATGTGTACTTTCTTTCTTTGTTTCTCTTGTCCAAGAGCATCAGCAAGTACCTACACGACAGCATTTAATAAATGCAGTGGACATCTTCATTTTGATGGCAGCATGATCCCTAACAACCCATGTAATCCGGCTAGCTCTATATTCTGCAAACCCTTAGAAGAAATGGAAAAAAAAAAAAGGAGAAAATCAAATTGCTGGTTTCTACTCTGGGATCTGGGTGAAACAGAAGCAGGGAAATGATGAAGAAGAAAATGCTTTTCTCTAGGACCCTCCCACTGCTCCTCCCCCCCCCCGCCCCCTTCCACCGCTAGGGCCCCCTGGATTCTGCGTGCCTCCCCGTCCCCTTTATGTGCCACAATTTATAGAGGTCAGGTGGGTGTTTTGTCAATGACAAATACAAAACAAGGAACTAAAACCCATCCTAAGAACTTCTGTGAGTGATTTCTTACATTATACCTACAAAATCTCCCATACTTAAAGTTTTCAATGACGATACTACCCAAAACCCCCTAAGCTATAACTTGCCTCTTCGAGCTACTGGGCGGTCAGGGATCAATGCATGGATAGGGAGCAAAGAAACTGCTAGAGCGGGACCTTCACAAGCTCTAGTGTATCTGCCACAGCAGAGGAGTCTGGTCTCCAGTGTACAGGGTGTCAGCCAGTCTCATCCAAATACTGCCCAGTCCATGAAAGCCTGAATCACATCCCAACCCCTTTACAAAACTTTCCTACACCACTGTACCCAATCCTTGGAGAGAGACTTCTAGTTGCCTACCTCAATATCCATTCTCCCCTTCTTTCTTAGTAATAAACCTCCTGAATTTTAGCTGTGCACATGACTGCCTAGAAAAAAAGGCTCTATTTCCCCAACCTTTCTTAAAAGGGAGAAAATATGCCCTTCTTCTCCCCTTTCTTCTGGAATGACCATGCGATGGCTGGAGGCCTGGCGGCCATCTTGGACCGTGCAAATGAGGACCACATTCTAGCGATGATGAAGTAGAAAGCTGGACGGAGCCTGAGTCTCTGACAGCTTCAGGGAATACGTATCAGCTCTGATCAAGATCTCTTGTTCATGAGAAAATAAAACCTTGTGTCTTTAAGCCATTGTTGATATAGGTTTCCTGTCACATGCAGACACACTTAATCCTAACTGGTCCATACCGAGTGGAACCTTCACTGATCACCATCGTCGGGGGGCTCAGGGCACTTTCTCATGCTTGATCAGGAGTCAGCCTTACCTTCCCCTCCAGCCTGCTCCCTGAGGGCCCCTGACCTTCTCAGTTCTGCTTCAGGTCAGGTGCCTACTCTGGGTCAGGGGACATAGTAGACACTCAGTAAATATTTGCTGAGTGAGGAACTCTGACATGAAAGAAATGCCAGCTAGACGTCTATGCTTTCCATGGTGTTATCAATAACACGAGGGGAAAAGAAAACTTTCTCTTACCCTAGGAAACTTGGCAAATGTTTTGTTAACTTTAATTTATTCTCTGACACTCCCTTCTGGCACAATGGTCATTATTTGAATAACAGTTGAGTCTCCTCCATGGTCAGGAAATTTACGCTCAGTGACTAGCTAAAAGTGAAGAAAATTCATAGAATTCAAATGAGAGCATTCATGCAGATGGGCAAATATCTTTTTTTTTCTCGCGAATTTATTATAATCCATGGTGACTATAAGAAGCCATTTACACAGTGCGGCATCTCATTCAGTCTCGGGTACAGAGAATGTTCTCAACAAATATTTTTTGAGCTTATGATTTATTTTCCTTTTTTACTGCATTTATTTTTTCCCCTCACTTCTCTTTCCTAATTTTCCTACACATACAAAAATGCAGCTCTTCTCTTCAGACAAGCCTTGGTTCTCTAAGAGGCAGTGGCCAGTGTTTCAGTGAGACAGGCTCTTTCTCCCTTGTCTTGGTTCAGCACTTTCTGGATCTTCTGACCACAAAAGGGGACATGAGAGGGGGCACCTGGGTGGCTCAGTCAGTTAAGCATCTGCCTTCAGCTCAGGTCATGATCCCAGGTCCTAGGATTGAGCCCCAAGTTGGGCTCCCTCTTCTCCCTCTCACTCTGCTTCTCCCCCTGCTTGTGCTCACCCTCTCTCTCAAATAAATAAATAAAATCTATTTAAAAAGGGGGAGGGGGACATGAGAAAAAAGCCAGAAACCAACACACTAACCAGTACCACGGTGGCTGTCCTTTCTCTGGACCGAGCCTCTCCACACCTGTAACTTTCTTCCTTCTCTCTCTTCCACACCGTGTCTACTGAGAGGACACTGCCAGCCACACAGATCCTATTTGCAAATTAAAGATGATGTTGGGTAGGGGCACAAAACTCCTACGCATACATGCCTTAGACACATGAACCGCTCCATGTGCATGTTCTAAAAGGCACCCCTTCCTCTGGCAGATCCAGCCCAAGTCTGGAAGCCTGCTTGGCAAGAGAAACGAGATCTGAGATTCAGCCCCACTTGCCCCCTATCCAGGCGCCCAGCCATGGGAAACCCAGAACAACAGCAGCTGGGCCTGGCCCTCAAGCTCAATGTGCCACTTGTGAGTGGTAAAATCAATTTAGGAGGTCCAATCAACATTTTTTAAATTAAATAATAGGGTAATAAAATGGATCAGGTGCCTCTCATGTAGTAAAGTAACTATTACTCCATCACTCCCCATGTGTGTACCTCTGTCACAAGGCGGAATGTATTTCCTGCTGGGGGTCTAGTTGAACTAATTTCAACTCCAGATGTTGAAAACCCAGCCTGAAGCTGGCCCATGGTGCTCTTCTTTTTTTTTAAGATTTTATTTATTCATTTGAGAGAGAGAGAGAGAGAGCACAAGCAGGGGGAGGGGCAGAGGGAGAAGCAGATGCCTCGCTGAGCTGGGAGCTGGCCGTGGGGATCAATCCCAGGACCTGGAGATCATGACCTGAGCCAGAAGATAGACGCTTAACCATCTGAGCCACCCAGGCACCTCCCATGCTGTCTTTTGAGTGCAGTCCCAGAATCATGCCTGCCTATTCATCTCCTTATGAGTCTTTCACCGGGCCTTTCAGCTCACCAAGGAGACCCAGATTCAAAAGGCAAATTTCCTGAAAAGGGGAACCCCCTGACTTAAGTCTCACTTGGGTCTAAATGGCTGATTGCAGATGTTCCTGAGAGCAAGTTTCAATAAGGTGGGAAAAGACCATCGCCTCACTAAATGGAGAGGAAGGGAATGACAACATCCCCACTAAACTTCACCACTTCGTCCAGCTCTGGCATAACTTCTCACTGCCTCCCACCCTCTACGCCCCTCCCCAGCACCAAGCCAGTTGTACTCTGAAGTCATTTATGGTGTTGGACAGCAGGGGAGACTGAAACTTCGGACTCATAAGGCCTTCGGTCGACTTGTGGATGGAGCTTCCCACATGATTTCTGTCCCCCTAACACCACAAATGATTGAGAATTGGCTGCAAATTTAGCTGTCCATCAATGGAAAACATATGTCTAGGCAAGGCAGGAAAAAACAGGAGCCTCCGCTGACTATCGAAGACAGACATGGGATCCCTGCTGAGTGTGGCCAGAGGGGAGGGGGCGCTCAAGACTGTGGGCTGTTTTCTTAGACTTTACTCTTTGGGCATCAGTATACAGTTCCAGCTCTAACGATTTGTTCAAGGTAAGAAGATGCCTTCTGAAAAGGCCATAAATATTGCTCCCAAGAAACACTTCCCTGGCTCCCGTGAAACAGGAAGGCTTGATTACATCTCCTCTCACTATGTCCATCCAGAGCTGCAAGGACTTGAGAGCAAAGACCTTCAGCCTCTTCTTCCTGCTGCTCGAAGCCTACGAGTCCGGTTTAGAAGGAATACTTCCCGGTATTCTGCCCCTCAGGTACTTCTCTTCCTTATCTCACTTCCTCCCTATTTCTGAGAAAGGCAGGACTTGCAGAGACTGAGCCTGAAAATAGTTTTGCCTTTTTTGATGATGCCAAAGAAAGATGTCTCACCTTTCCTGATGCTACTTGGCTGACTGCTTGGGGGGGGGACTGTTACAGCTTATGGGGGTGCTAATTAGAATCAGTTAAAACCCAGCTGGCCTGCCCTGGCACTGAATTAACTTCCAGGACTTGCTCAGCCCTTATGAAAAGCAAAGAGGGATCCAGAGAAAAAGAGATTCTGCAGAGATTCTAACCAAGACTTAGCCAGCCAGCATCCCTCCGCTCAGGGAGTAAAATCGTTGCTGGATTTGTCAAAAGGATAAAATGCCTGATGTTGCTAAGGGCATTATAGTTTATAACAAAGTGATGGATCTGTCAATGAATTTAACTGGGATCATTTCACTATGTGTGTGTGTGTGTATGTATGTATATACATATATGTATATATGTATGTGTATATGTATCACATCATGTGCACTTTAAATATATACATTTTTGTCAATTACACCTCAATAAAGCTGGAAAAAATACATGTAAAAACCTATCCTCCATCAAAAAATAAGTAAAAAAGGTAAAGTATTCCTTTTTTAAAGGGCACACAGATGACGACTTGAGAGCCACACACACACACGTGACCTTCAGTGACCAGGATTTATCACATGCCTACTGCATGCCAGGAGCAGCGCAACTCCCCCCGGGCAGACAGCTACAATGTGAAAGTCATCTGGGTGCCAAATTACTCCCTCACCACCACACGCATGTCACTGTGGAAGCTCCTACTTTACACTCTAAGGCAACTTACATAAAATCAGTGCTTACTGAATGTTTAAAAAAATAAGAAATCAAGTTAGCAAATCCAAATCTATCAAACTGTACACTTTCAATACATGTCGTTTACTATATGTCAATGATGCCTCCCTAAATCTGGGTTTTTTAAAGTAAGTTCAGGTAGTCCATTCATAATTGTTTGAATGAACAATACTTATATTTTCCTAACTCAAGCACCCCCATTTAAAACACAGATCAAGTTTGCTCCCATAAAGCCCAAAGGATCTGAAGGGAAAGGAAACCATGTGTCCACACCGTGGGGCGGTAAAGCTGTAAACAGAAACCAGTGCATGCAAAGGTTACTAATAACCTAACACAGGATGTAACAGGTGCCAACTGAGTGACTCAGACAATAGATGTTCCAGGAGTGGGGACTGCTGGCTGATTTCGCTCCGGGGGACCAAGCCACTCCGTTGTCACAAATGCAGGCTATGCGCACCTCTCCCAGCCCCAAAGGCATCACCTGAGCGTGTCCGTTCACAGGGGACACAGCGATTGTGCCACCACGAAATAACCCTTGCTTCTGGTCTCCCTGGCCTCACCCCCAGGCCAAGGGAGAGAGAGCCAAAAGAACTAGATACATTTTGGAACACAGTAACAGACGAAATTGCTCCAGGAGTCAAACATGGCATTAATCACAGGTATAAACACTAAAACCAACACACTAAAACCAAAACCAGATTGGCCTCTATTTCGGTGGGTAAATTCCTACTTGGGCACTCTGAAAACTTTATGAGTCAGTTTATAGATAAATGTAATAGGACCAATTTCCAAAGAGCAATTTAAAACCCACCAGGCTAAAATTTAGGAGAACTACAGGGCCCCAGACACTCAATCATAATTAGTTCTTAACAGGAGACAAATGAAGAGAGTCTATAATAAATATAGGAAGAAAACACTATAGACTGTAATACCTAAGTTACTAAAGTGTTACAACTTCTAACCTCTTAACACAGTGTCTGGAACACAGTAGCTAGTCAATAAATGTCTGTTGAATGAAGAACACTATTTTGCA
Source organism: Callorhinus ursinus (assembly GCF_003265705.2). Classification (NCBI taxonomy): domain Eukaryota; kingdom Metazoa; phylum Chordata; class Mammalia; order Carnivora; family Otariidae; genus Callorhinus; species Callorhinus ursinus. Next base: position 74,437,478 of record NW_027397072.1, read on the forward strand.
TAGGAACTTTAAAGCGTCTTAAGACAACGCTCTGATTGTTTTATGTGGATTAGCCTGGTTTCCATTATAAGCACCTTAAGACAACCACATCTTCTTACTTATTTTCACAAGTCAAAGTATGTGAGGTGTCGGAAAGTCTCTGTAATATGTATGTTTCTTAAAAAGTTTTTCTTCTCTTCTGAAAATCACTCGACAGCAGGATGCCTTAGGTATGTGTGTATGTGCATATCTCAGAGTGACCGAGTTTTCGCCTAATGGCAAAAGTGGGCTGTGTTTATCAGCTTGTCTTTATCTTTTACTTTCCCAATTTGGCTCTCCATGTCCTGAGAATGTCAACAACCCAATTTTAATGTTCAACTCTGGGAATCATAAAACTATCAATCAAAGAAACAGCATCCCTACCATATATTAGCACATATTCGGGATATTAGGAGCATGGTCTTCTCCATCTCCCTTCTGGTGGGGGAGAGATACAGGCATACAGAGCCCATTCTATCAGCCTAAACATACCAGAATCTCCTAACCTGGAAGGAACAAATCATGCTGTTAGGCCTCCTAAGATTACTGGCACTCACCATTCAAACTCAACAAAGTTGGCAACCTCTAGAACTTTATAGCCCTAATACCGAACCACTCCCTTATGATTTGTCTAGTGACTTTTCTTGTTTCTAGAACAGCCAGCGTTGAGTCTGTCAATGCTAGCTTCAAACCTGTCCCCTCACCCTCCATCCCAACACCCTCCTGTTAATCTTTAATTCTTTCTGTCTCTCAATAGTTATTACAATCTCTCTCAAAATCCTCTATTACACAAAGAGATGCTAAATCTCTTCCTCAATCTAACAGCTTGGAATAAAAGTGTGGGAAATAGGCAGAGCCTAGATTTGGAAAATAGACTTCTCCCATCCTTCACTCTAGGAGGACTTCACCTTTGTGTTGCATAGTCCTCTGGGTAGACCTGGAAGAGCTGAGTCGAGCCAGCCCTCTGTCCTAGCTGGCAGGAACCCAGACGCAGGAAGGTCACCAGTGCCCACAGAAGTCAATTGACAAACCTACAGCAGGGCCCCATGTTCACCAGCTCTTGGCAGTCCCCAGCCCCTCACACCCCTTCTTCATGTAAGTATCCCACATGAGCCCCAACCCTCCCCATCTTTCAACCCATCGCTCACAGTCCGCTTCTCCCAGCAGGACTTTCCAACTATCACAGCCTGTACACCCCTGAGCCTGACCTTCTTAGATCTGCAGTGCTTCCTGCCTGCATCACGTACTTGGCACTTCTTACAGACAGACTGAGATTTTCATATATGTAGACTTCATTTTCCCAATCGAATTGCAAACTCAGAGGGCAGAATTTTCCCTAGCAAAACCACCTTTTGCACAATAGACTCGCTGTAAAAATATGTGAGTCCATGTGGAATAAGGATGAAGTAGGAGCTTCTGCCTCCGCCAGTCTGGGTCTTAGAAGAAAAAGTCTCAATCCCAGTAGAAATGCCTGATTAGGCTTCCAATACCACGTTTTTCTTTTGCACCTAACATGTGGACCTGTAGTTTACTGCTACAGCAAGAGATCGTCTGTGGAATCCAGGGGCAGACTATATTGTGGCCACACTGTCATTTGTTGGTTGCATATTTATGAAACATTATCCTTTCAGGATGAAATTTTCCATGACTGGTTTCTGATCCAAAATAAGGGTGTTTCTCTCTCTCTCTCTCTCTCTCATTCTTTTTTTTTTCTTTTGGAAAATCTGAACAATATCCAGTCAGCCATGTAGAAGTTGGGCATTAGTGAAAAAAACAATGACATGTTTTGTCTTTCAAAATCAATGTAAGCTTCTTTTGTGTGACCAATTAAAAAACAACTAAACTTCAAAATGAGAAACTTTCCACTTGTTTAGGCCTCATCAAGGATGAACCTTGTTGATAATGAGATAGCGCAATAAGAATAGAAGAGAAACAATTGAAATATGTATCTCTTCATTTTACTTGCATTACATTTCACAAATGCCTACACATGCAGTCTGCTTCCCATGACTTCTGAAATTTAAAAAACACGTTGTATTTGTGACATCTCAGCATCTACTGAGGCTGAGCTTCAGCTTCGAGAAACGAAAAAAAGTTTCCAGATAATCCAGGATAAATTTCTGGACAGCAAATAATTTAGTTATTTTGAAAGAAGAGTTCCCGCCAAAGTTTCCTTACTACAGATTTGTTTGCATTCTAACTTCTCACTGATAAAATTTCCTCACCTAATACTTGTTTTAACACTTGGATTTACTCAAGTGCAACTCTCTGCCCTTACAATCAGAAAGAAGTTTAGAAATGACTAGTCACCCTCACTAGCACATGCATTTTTTATTTGGCAATAACTATTGCAAAACATTTGCAATCTACAGAATATAACAACACGGTAGACATTTTAAAATCTGATCCCTCACACATGTCACCAAAACTGTACAACACGCTACTAACAAACACCAAAATAAATTTAAAAATCTTACCTTTGGTTTCTTTTATTTTTTAATTTAAAAGAAAAATATCTTAAGAACATTTTGCATCACATTATTCAAAAGAACTATATTATATATTCTGAACCCATTTGAACATAGGTGGAATATTAAAATTTTTTTAAAAGCCCAAATTTCAATATGAAGTATTCACATACACATGCAATCCAAGAAAACCAAAAAGAAATAGGTGAGGGAGCCAAGTGGGTAGAAATTCCCTTGATATAATAAAGGCACAGAGCTTTCCCCCAGATCAGTGCATGAACCACCAGTTTGGTTGATTAGGTCCTCAAAGATTTCTCAGACTCATAAAAGGAGGTTGATATTTACATTGTAGGGGCAGAGAAAAAGGCAGGAAAAGTTACCAATATGCTCATCTCAGTTCCTACTACCTCTTCAGAGTTTCTATCACTTAATTCACCTTTTAATTATCCGCATCGCTCCCCAGTTTACACAGCCCTTTTTATTCTGAAACGAAATTCCCCAAAGCAGAAATAAAGCAGCTGTCAAAGACCCCAACACCCAGAAAGACACCCGCTCCTCTGAACTGCCCATCTCAGTAAATAGCTCCCAGAGCCACCCCACTGCTCAAGCCAGAAGCCTAGGTTTCATCCTAGATCCTGGCCATCCTCACTCCCCACATTCAGTCCACTGTCAGCCCCACCTTCTTCTATAATCAGCCCTGCCAACTTCCCTCTTCGGGCCACCAGCATCTCTAAGTGGTTCACTACAACGGGTCCCTAATTTTTTAATCTCTCTCTGATCCATTCTCCAGGAAGATAAAACTCAAATCTGATCAGGCTATATCTCAGCTTGACAATTTTTTACTGGCTCCCCTGTTACCCTCAGAATAGAGCCCAGACTCACAAACTGCAGTGCACTTAAAGCGGCCTCTCATGATTCCAGGATTAAATTTTAAGAAAGGAAAGGAGGGAAGGAGGGAGGGAGGGAGGGAGGGAGGAGGAGGGAAGAAGGAAAGGAAGGAAGGAAGGAAGGAAGGAAGGAAGGAAGGAAGGAAGGAAGGAAGGGAGGGAGTGATGGAGGAAGAAAGTCAACTGACAAAATAAATCTCACTTTTCCCCATGTTTCCAAGTCACCCCCACCCACCATCCCACTTCACAATGCAACCACACTAAACTATTTTCAGGTTCCCATTTCAGGTCTCTGCTTAACTGCCACTTCTCAAAAGCCTCCCCCAACCCCACCCGTCTAGTTCAGCACCCCTCTCAAGTGCCCCCATGGCATACATCACAGCAATTTTCATACTGTATAATAATTGCCTCTTTGCTTATCTGTCCCCCAATTTGAGTGTAAGCCCTCTGAGGTTGGGGTCCATATCTATCCTGTTCCTAGTTATATCCCGAGGGCCTTGCTTGATGCCTGGCACGTGGCAGGGGCTCCCTAGTGATTTGTTGAATGACTGCATCAGTGATCTAGAAAACAGGGAGAAAATAGGAAAGGATGGAGATGCCTGATACCTCCCCTCCTTGGACGAGCAGCAATGACTGACCACAGAAGGAGGGGAGCATGCTGCCTTGACTCACCCCTCCTCAGAACCTGAGCTGAGCTCCTCACAACCCTCTGCATCACTACCACCTTCCATCCCAGTGGAACGATGTGTGTGTCCTGCAAAGAGTGCACAAGGCCATGGTATTTGCACCCACTGGTGCCACTTCCTGGCTCTGGCGTGTGGGTCAGAGCTGATTTCAAGCAGGCCGTCCTCCTCTCTGTCCACACTCCAGTCTTGAACTTCATTTTCCTCTTGATGTGAAAATACAGTCCTCACTGACGTCATTCTGAACTGCCTGTGTTAATAGAGGAAAAGGCCCTGTATCATTTAAGACATTATTAAAATGTCTTAAATGGTTTTGTTGTAATTGTTCTGGTTTTTAAAAATCTCTTTCACGGCAACTGTTCAATCACTACAGTGTTTGCCTTGTGAGGCACACGATGATCAAAACACAAGCTGCTGGGACAACCCGCACATGTGAGCTAGGACATGTCCATAGGGCTGCGCCTCCAGCACAGAAGCAGGGGCAGGAGGGGCATCCTGAGATGGGAAATGATTCTGGTAATGATCTCCTCGAGTGAAGCCATCTTGAAGTTCCCGAGGCCCTGGAAGAACTCCCCGCTTTAGTAGTAACTTCTCAAAGAAAAGTAACAACAACTGGCCTCCATCAACCATGGAGGATCATGGATCATCACCACCATGATTGTAGAGCCAAGGCAAAACAGGCCGAAGGTGGACAGGCCGAAGCTTCTCGTGTCAGAGCCTGGCGTGGGGGCAGGGATGGTCAAGAAAAGCAGCACAATGCTGAAACGCTTTCCCATCCACGACCAGAATTTGCCCCTCCCCAGCCCCCACCCATTCCTGGATGGAGCCTCCTGGTGGATGGCGGCCTCCCACCCGGGCCCTCCGTGGGCTGAAGACCAGCTCCCTGAAGATCCCTAGGAATTCTGAGTGGTGTGCACTAACAAGCAGAGGCCCGGCCTCTTCTCGCCTGACCTCCAGCCCAGCCCCTCTCCCTCCCCCACCCCACCCTAAGATGAAGCAAGATAAAGAGGCCAGTAGACCAGCATGCTGAAAGGAGCCAGAGTGGAGGGAAATACGGGGTGACCAAACCAGGAAATGCACCACTGCATTTCCCCAAACCACATGGACCTTAAAACTCGTCAGACCGGTTTAAAATTAGCCAATACCCAGAAGAATTTATTAAATGCAACTGTTATGATTCATTTAGATTCACTCCAATTCCAAAATGAGAGATGACAGTGCAGAGACTGGATTTATTTTCCCCAAACCAGTCATAGTACCACCCCCACCAAGCCTAGGCAAAAGATGGGATAAAAGCATGCACGCACAGACTTCAAACCAGCTCTGTGCTCATCAGCTGTAGGAAAAGAAGAGCTAAGGAGAGTTGAAAGCTTGGGTTAAGATGAGGACAACGGACTCACTAGGTCTTCCTGGTCGGAGGAAACATTTTCTGGAAAGGAGACTGCTTCGCGTGTCTACAGAGTGCTTTCTCATGCTGGTCCTATTTTACTTTCCAACATACAACCTACTGGACTGTTCCGTTTGTTTGTTATTTATGATGAAGTCCAGTCTCCAGGATCTGTTTGCTTTCTCCCTTGATCGGTCAGCCTCAGAAACTCCCACTCCATCCCTTCTTTTCCTTCTCCAACATTTAACTGGCATCCAACTGGAATCAGGTACATGCATGACCTGGGGAATTTTCTGCCTTGTTGCAGCAAATGTCAGTTAAGATATTGGATCTATAAGAGGCAGAATTCAAACACAAAACCCTTGGCTACCAAAAGCAATCCCTTTTCCCATCCACTTCCCAAACCGTTCAACCACCTGCTAGAGTGACGCCAACTGAGTTCTCAGGTTCACCAGAATGAGGCCCAGAATACTCATAAACCCATCAAGGGCACCAGAAGAGGAGTTTCTGTAGACTCGCTGAAATCTCCCCACCCCCTCCACTCCCTCAGGCAGTGGCTCCCTCTTTTCAGGAAGCAATCTCTCTTTTCCATTCAACTTTCCATAAAGAAGCTGGAGTTTTATTTTTCCTTGGCTTCCAGTCTGTGCTTTGGACAGTCCCATAAAATTCCTCAGTAATTTATGGCCTGTTTTTCCTTTCAAGTGGAAAAGCACTAATCGCTCACAGAGGGGAAAGACAAGTATTTCCAATGGGAGGTATTCTAGAAATACGTCCTGTCAGCATAGGTGAGTTGGGTCCTCACCCACTGTTGAAGGCTTATGTGATGACCCTAGCCCTTGACACAGAGCATGGTCTCAAAAACCACCTGGGTCCAAGTGAGTGCCTGGTTTTGAAAGATTCTTCTCGACCAAAAAACTTAATCTTCACCTGTCACTGACATCTGAAAATTCCAGAGGTACAGATGTCACCCAGATGTCATCCTCTACAGCACTCTCTTCTATAATGCCAGCCCGGAATACTCATTATCGTGTGTCTACACCTCAGTGTAAATGAGTTTATCAGCAAGAGGAACCCAGGAACCTTGACTTTGCCCCAGGCTAGGAGGGCCCCTCGAGGGCATGAAAACATGAAATCGATCTTTGTCTCCTTCCTTCCTTCACATTTTTTGCTGCAAGTCAGCCCCAGTGATCATACCCAGATCTTTGAAAGTAGCTTTTTCACCATCTTTTCTAATAATCTCAAGGGAATGAAATAGTAAAATATGCCTTTACAATAGAGTTGATTGGTAGCAACAACCAAACAAGAAATCATTTCTGAGGAGAAGGAGCTAGAGTTAACCTGCACTTGGAAAATATTCAGCCTGACCCGATTCAGGAAAGAAGAGGAACCAGGGGCTTCTGGCCTCGGTCCCTGTAATTCCATTTGGAAGATCTCAAAACCATAACATTGCTTTGCTACTACTTTACAAATGTCATTGGCTAAAGACAGAACAAGGATAAACCACTAAAACATCATTTAGAAAATCTTGCTTACGAGGATCCTATTTGCAACCCTATATTCATATAAAAACACTTGTCCAACCTCAGCTTCTCTCCCCAAAACAGTGTTGCATGATCAAATGAGCTTGGGAACACTAGTCACTCAACTGTCATCCTGGAGATTAATGGAAATTAGCATATTAAAGGCTCTGAGAAGTCCTGCAATAAATGTTTAGCTTTATTTAATCTATTGTTTCCCAAATCTATTTGATTATGGCATTTCTTATTTTTTAAGACTTTTATTTATTTATTTGAGGGAGGAGAGAAATCCTCATGGAGACTCCCTGCGGAACATGAAGCTCCACTCAGGTCTCGATCTCACAACCCTGAGATCATGGCCTGAGCTGAAATCAAGAGTCACGGTTTTTACTACCCTTTTGACAGGTAAAGACCAATCCCTAAGAGACAGGTGCATGGTTATCTCAACCAAACAGACAAGTTTCAACTTCTGTCAGCCCAAAGTGTGGGCTGATAAAGTGCTTCAACCTCAGCCAACAGCTGAAGAGCACATTGAAAACTTAAATAAATAAATCAGCCTCCCTTACTAAAAGTTGCAGACACATGGTATTGGCATTCACTTGTGACCACTAACCTGGATGGGACGGATGGTGGCGGATGATGGGAGTGTGGCATGTGGGTGATGGCTGGGTTTGGTGTGGTAGAGCCAGCTCCACATGCACCTTCTAGGAATCAAGAAGCCTGTTGGCTCATGTTTTCTGTGTCTCCACTGCATCTTTTTTTTTTTACTTTGATCAAATCACTTAAGTTCTGGGCTCTATTATTTTTCCATCCATACATGAGGATTTAATGAAGCTCTGTTACTAGGTATCAGTTTTTACATTCTTTCAACTGGAAGGAATATATTCCACAGACCTTTCTGCCATTTGATCATCCCCAAGAGGAAAAGAGAGAGAAAGAAAAGGAAGGGGAAGGAAAGACAAAGATAGGGAGGAATTCTGATTCAGTTGAATGCCTTTTGAACATGTATAAATACATAAGGGTATTGAATGTGTCATGGTATTGATACAATGCCTTCTGGGCCATGCCCTGGGCCTCCTGGACTCCGTATGTTTGGGGGACTATATACCTGTGCGTGTGCAGTAAACAGCCCCATTATAAAAACCAAGAAACCCAGGTGCTCCTTCTTCTGCCCCAACTGCCAAGTCATCCTTTAACTTCCCTGGGTCTTGCTGCCCTGAGATGTCCAGTTAAGAGGGAGAACATGTATTTCTTACCATACAAGTACTCCGGGAGAATCAAGAGAACAAGTACAGATGTCTGATGAATATATTAACATGAGGGGTGAAGGTCAAAATGCATTATTTTCCAAAGACCGCCCCCATTCCGATCAAAAAGTGGAGAACCACCCTGTGCAGGCCGAAGGGTCACTAGAGAGGCAGGAACCCGCCGTGCAAAACCGGGCACGAGCCGAGCCCTCCGACCTGGAATTTCTGACGCTTCACCCCAAGACCCCGGAAGCATTTGCAGGGGGTGTCAGGAGGTGGGGGGCTCCTGGAGAACAAAAAGTATGTCAGTTCATCAGGTCATTCCTGCATCCTATGTTGTTATGGACTTGTTCACAGAGGAGGATTTGGGCAGCTTTTTCAGAGCCAGTCTGCCCTACCCATTCTTCAAAAGCCACCTCCTGCACAAAGCTCTTCTCAGTCTTCCGCCAGACAAACATAATGCACCTGTCTTTATGGAATTGTTTGGGTGAACAAATTAGAAGCTTACTGAGCGCACGGAACACTGTCTTCTTGACTTTCTTCTCCCCATCTTACAGGTCCTAATTAAAGTTCTGTTAAATGAAAATGGGTGTCCTAGGCCAATGTTTCTTAATTTTTTTTTATTTTTACTGGGACCCACGGATCATATAAATAATACTCATATAAATAAAACTGAAAGAGAAGTTTTATAAAGCCACATTTACCCTTACCACATGCAATGCCTTCTGATAATTTCAATACTGTTCTATTCTACTTCCATACTTAAAACTGCTATTTGAGGGGCGCCTGGGTGGCTCAGTTGGTTAAGCGTCTGCTTTCGGCTCAGGTCATGATCCCAGGGGCCGGGGGTCGAGCCCCGCATCGGGCTCCCTGCTTGGTGGGAGCCTGCTTCTCCTTCTGCCTGCCACTCCTGCTTATGCTCTCTCTCTCTCTCTTTTTGGCAAATAAAATCTTTTAAAAATAAATAAAGTAAAATAAAATTGCTCTTTGAGATCCACTTAATGGATTTCATGACTTCAATTGATGGGTCCTGACCCATAGTTTGAAAAATTACTCATGATGTGCCCTTATTCTCTTTCCTCCCCGCAAAATGAAAAAATGGATCCTCCACAAGAAGTAGATAAAAATTCTAAAAGTTCTTAACTGGTTGAAATTTGTAAAGTGTCAAATGATGCTCACTCGCCTAGAATCCAAATCCCATGAGAGAAGGCACATGGCAGCCTTACTGCGTGTGGGCGTCACTCTACTTCCACCAATAGGTCAGGACAGAATCCACTCCCCTCTCTAAAACTAATGTGATCAGTCTTTTCAAGTGGGCACTTCTCCTTTTTATATTCCTGAATGTAGACAGGAGATCTCTCCTTTGGAGCCCCTATCCCTCCTAGCACAGCCCCTGGCACACAGCAGGGCTGGAAGTAGGGAGACAGGCAAGCGCTAAGGAGCCTGCCTCTAATGAGGGCACACACATGGGAACCCAGGGGAGGGTGCTCCGGCTGGGCTCTGAAGCTTCTCTGAACACAGGAAAGGGCTTTCAAACACACGCCTGATGGGTCTCATTTACTCTCCAGGGACTCAGGACGCTTTCTCAGTCTACAAAACTGCTGTACATCCCACCCACAAGGGGACAACCACATGACTCCATTTTCCTGCTTGTTTCTGAATCACTGTCTTATCTGTCTTCCTCCCTTTTCCCCTTAAAATAGTTGGCTTCACGGTTGTCTGTGCACAGTCATATGATAAGCAGTGATAAAGAAAAAAATTTTAAAGAGCCAAGAAGGAGTAAGGAAGCAAAGTGAAAGAGACGTGTTCTCTTGTGCCTGGGGGTGGGCTCCTAAGACTCCAGTTTCCTAGAAACAAAGCCCAGAGATCAACTTTAAATCTTTAGCCCTGACCATGTGAAAGAGCTAGGCACGCTGGCTGAGAAACCCAAATGCTGTCCAGTGTTATCAGGTACTTGGGGAGATAAGACCTGAGTTCTATTCTAGTCCCAACCAGGAGACACCACTATCCCCAGTTTTCTCATCTGCAAACTTTGGATGAAAATGCCATGCCTCTCCCCAAATCTGAAAGTGATTCATCATTGCTACTTACATGTGTGTCACATGTTTCATTTTGCAGAGGGATATTAAATGAGTCTCGCAACCCAATGAGATAGGCAGAGCCAATATGACTATTCGCATTTTACGGTTGCAGGAACTGAAGTTCAGAGAGGTTAAATTTCTTCCCCGAGGTCACACAGCTCATTAGGGTGGAGCTGAATTAATCAAGAATAAACAAGCACACTGTCAATGTAGCCCTTGGTGAATGTATACTGGCCTATAAAGGCTTGAAGGCAGGCAGCAAATACAAACTTAGCAAAACATAGTGATTCCCTATGTAACTCATTACGATCAGAACTACCATCTTTCCAAGTCATGCCCCTCGGATGGAAAGCAACCCTCAACCCCAAGCGACCCCGCAACACACAGAATCAGATCAAATGGACTCTGACAACATTAAGTCCCAAACCAGATAATCTACAACTTATTTTTTACAATAGAATTCTAATAATAATAATAATAATAATAGCAGCTAATATTTTATGGGTGCTTATCATGTGATAAACACTTTTCTAAGCATTCCAAATGACACAATTAGAGAGAGATTACTGATCTTGTTTTACAGATGATGACATGAAGGCTCAGAGAGGTTACACAACTTGTCAAAAGGATGCACAGCTGGTTCGGTGGTGCCACCAGGATTAGAACCCATCCCTCTAGTGCAAAGCCTTCGCATCTAACCGTGATGCCACCTGCTTCAATATGCAGTAGCTGGTGCTGCGGCTTTTTCGCCTTTTCCTAAAAGTCAAATATATATATACATGCACTTGACCTTTTAACGACATGGGTTTCAACTGTGCAGGTGCACTTACAGGCAGAATTTTTTGGATAAATACAGCACTATAAATGTATTTTCTCTTCCCCATGATTTTCTTCATAACATTTTTTCCTCTATCTTTATTGTAAGAATACAGTATATAATATATACGTAACATACAAGGTATGTGTTAATCTACATTTATGTTATTGGTAAAGCTTCCAGTCAACAACAGGCTACTAGTAGTTCAGTTTTCGGGAGTCAAAAGTTATACTCGGATTTTCAACTGGACAGGGGTCAGCGCCCCCGACCCCTTTCATTGCCCACGGGTCAACTGTAATAATGGGGCAACTGTGTGTGCAAATGAGGGGGTATATGGGAACTCTGTACTTTCTGCTCATTTTTTTACAAACCCAAAACTACTCTAAAAAAGCAAGGTTTATTGATTTTTTTAAAATAATGCTGAAATAAAGGTAAAAGATAAAAGACCACCCCATGTGGCACCCTCCCTTGCCTTTTCCTGTTTAAAAATAACATACAGATGTGTGCGTGTGATTTTTTTTTTTTTTTTTTGAGAGACAGAGCAGGGGGACGGGCAGAGGGAGAGAGAGAAACGCAAGCAGGCTCCACACTCAGTGCAGAGCCCAACACAGGGCTTGATCTCATGACCCCGAGATCATGACCTGAGCCGAAATCAAGAGTCAGACCCTTAGTTGACAGAGTCACCCAGGCGCCCCTGTGTGTGATTTTTTAAATAACACATTCTTCTCTGTCATGGAAGGAAGAACACTCCAGAACAAATATCTACAGAACACCTACTATTTAGGTAGATACTATTATAATTTAATGTTAAAATGTATTTAAGCAATCAAGCATCTATTCTGTGCGAGGCACTATGCCAAGTGTTAGCATAAACTGGCATGAGTTCTTCCTCTCTGGGACCTTTTCTGCTTCTGTAAGAGAACAGGCAGAGAGTATCCAACCATCAACATGAGATATCAATAATTTTAAATGAAGGGCACAAATAGTAAATGTTACTAGGATTCCAAGGGCCAAAAGAGCTGTAGCCTGGAGAGCTCTAGGAAAGAGGCCCAAGAAGGAGGGGGATTTGGAGAGGTGAGTAGTATTCCTAGTATTTCAGGAATATGGACATGTGGGGATCGGAGCACCCAGAAAAACTGGACATGGACGAGAGAAGCAAGCTCCCATGGAGGAGGTTCCCAGCGTGGAGGATGCAGGATCCCCTTGGCAGAAAAATGGGAGAGGGGGAAGGATGCGAGCCACGCAGGACCCGAAATGTCTGGTGGAGTGATGAGGCTAGACGCCAACCTATAAGTAAGTCGGCACCCCAAAAGGGTAGTTAGGGCCACGGCACAACTCTTACATAAATCCCCTGGATTCCAGAGAACCAGGCTAATAAAGATATGAAAATGAACCCTAAAGCTATCATCATGAATTAGTACTCAGGCACCTGACACTTTAGTCAGCTATTCTTTTCTAAAATGAAAAAAAAAAAAAAAATACTTTTAAAACAGCTAGGTGGTCATGGCCGGGGACTTGCACTTCCTGTGAACTGAGCTCTCCATTCAATGTGTGAAAAAGCAGAAGCTGTGGGGTCCTGACATACATAACAGGCCAGTGGGGTGGACTGGACTTCAAGTGTTAAGGCAGGAGGCCACCTCCATGAGTTTAGGGCTTCTTGAAAGGGGTTGTTCCTCAGAAAAACATGTTCCCTACCTCTGGCAAATGCTGGAATTATTTTTACAAGGGGCTATGGCTTCCATTTTTTAAAGTGACTGCAAATGTCCCTCCTCTGCCTTTAGCTGGACAAAGAAATGATAAACATATCCTTTCCTGGGCATGCTTTGTTACTTGGGTCGGGGGGGGGGTGTGGGGGGGGGACACAGAGCCCCAGCTTTAGCAAATGAAAAGGCAGGATGCCCAGTTAAATCTGAATTCCAGACAATGAATACTTTGTTAGTGGAAGTATGTAAGTATAAGTTTAAGTATGTCCCACGCAATATTCAGGATGTACCTATAGCAGAAAAGTATTTGTTGTTTATCTGAAGTTCAAATTTAACTGGGCTTCCCATACTTCATCTGGCAACTCTGGGCACCTCACAGAAATAGGACAGAGTCCTGGGAGAGCAAAGGATACAGACAAAGGAGTTTGGGTGCCCAGAACAAACTTTTCTTTACCTACTTCAATAGATGCTCAGGACACAGAGTTAATGCTTACAGGCCCAAGAACCTTCACCTACATGGACCTCCTTCATTCCTGCCAGCAACCCTACAACCCAAGAAGGGTGACTATTCCTAACCTTTTTCACAAACAAAGAAACAAAAGTTTGAGGAGGTTAAGTGAACGTTCACAAAGTAACAACGCTACAAAATAGAAGAACCAGACCCCCTGCTCTTGGGTGAATTCTGAAGAAAGTTTTGAAGGAAGAAAAGGACTCAGATGGTTGGAGAGAAGAACAGTCAGGTTCTGAGAACGGATCCCTCAGGAGGTCAGAGGAGCTCTCTGCTACTTTCGGTTCTGTGACTTCAATGTCAAGTATCTAAAATGAAACCTGAGCTTAAACAAAAAAAAAGGTCCTAATAGAAAATTAACAAAGGAACGTATGATTCCTTATAAGCATACAGTAATCTTTTTAAAACGCTGGCTATCCTTCAACTCATGTTACTCCTTAGCAATTCTGATGTCCTGGTCAAAAGCAAAGTCCTGCCCTCCCAGTGGAGAACCTTTGTGCCTACCAACAGTCAGGCCAGAACAGAGCAATCGGCGTGCATCCCATTAGAGGCTGGGCTTACAGAAGAGACACATGGTAGGAAAATGAAATCGGATCCTTTGGCCCAGAGAAATGGGATGTACACGGGACCACAGCAAAATGGACAGTAAAACAAATCTTCGAACCTCAGTTATCCCATTAGGCCCACAAGCGAATGCAGGTGATGTTCAGGTTAAAATGCAACACTGAATCTGCTTTTCAAAAATTCCAGAGGGAGTAGTATATCAGGTAGGTCCATCCATCCAGAGCAAAGCCAGCCCCAGGGCAGGTAATCCATGTTTCCTGTGCCTTCCACCCCAGGGGCCGCCTAAGAAGGGCCGAGTGTGAGGTTCTAGTTCTGCATATCTGGAATCTGGCAAACCCAGAATTCCCGTTGCTAGGTATTTCAGAAAGGGAGGGAAGTAGGGACTGGAAAAGGTTTTGCTTGAAACTCCCTCAGTTGGCCATTACTGAATGAAATCTTCCCACAAAAGCGCACCTTCACCTATATCAAATAAAAAATATTAAATGCAAATAATTACCAATAATAAATTACCCTTTATTGAGAAGTTGCTAGAAGCTGGGCACTTTTTCATGTTTCATCAGTCATTATAGTAACTCTACAAGATAGCTATTATTCCCATTTTACAGATGAGGGGACAACTACAGGTGAGTTAAAGAATTTCCCCAATATCATGTGGCCACAACTGATAAAACTAGAATTCAACCCAGGACTGACTCCAAAGCCCACATTACTTTCAGACAAGCCACCACTCAGCAACATGAAGGATGCTACAAAGCTAGTCTTCATCCCTATCAGGCCTATCAAGAAATAAACGAAGAAAATTAGCTGGAAATACAGCTTGGAAAATTGGGTTAGCCCTTAGGATAGATTCCCTTGATAACCAAGAGTTCAATAGATCATAGTGATTCTGTTCAACACCTTGCCCCAAGCAAAATTCCTAGAACATAAGAAGTGTTTATTATATATTTGTTAAATGGCTGGCAAACTAGGTGGATGGATAGATTAATGACTGAATATCCATTCTATCCATTGTTTTCTTTCTTTGGATAGCTTATTGTTTTGGTGTGTGTGTGTGTGTGTGTGTGTGTGTGTGTGTGTGTGTATTTTTTAATGAAGCAATTATTTTTGGATTGCATTCTTGCTTTAATCTCACTGGTTTCCTGACTGCCCTCATCACCCAAAATCCTTGCCTGACATTTTTTACGCTCTTCTTCCAACTTAAAGGGGCTCCCTTCCCTGTCTATTCAGATTCCATATTCTACCAGGCCTGGCTCAAAATCTTATGAAGAAGCCTTTGCCAACTAGAAGAACCCACATTAATCTTCCTTTCCAGTGAATTCTCACAGTTCTTCAACTTCACTCTTTCATAAAAGGGTGTTAATCTCAAATCCCCAAATGGCCCACTTGAGGAAGGTCCATTCCTTTTTTTTCCTCACTATGTTTTCCAATATATGTCCACAAAACACTAGTTCTATGGTTCTAATAATTTTTCACAAATAAGAGCATTCTATGACAAATCAGTTTGGGAAATCTGTGGTTACACACACAGAGGTGTACAAGTCCCTTTGCTACCCGCCATCTTGGGAGTCTTTAATATACTAATGTGCATTTGACTCTGAAACTTTTCCTAACATCTTTGATCACGGCAACCTGAGAATATTAGAAGTCTCCTACTCTTTGAAAGATACTCTGGCAAATACTGGTCGATTACATGTTCCCATCCTTGGTGGCTGATTGATGATTCTCTCAGCTGCCCAAAATGGTTTAGATAATCATCCATCTAAAATGTCGGGAGATAGATTCATAGGCCCTGCATTCCAGAAATTCTGCTTGTTTGTTTGTTTTTAGAATATCCTTCGAATGGCTCAATGATACAGAGGACTCCATTTAAAAAATAAATGTAGGGGTGCCTGGGTGGCTCAGTCAGTTAAGTATCCGACTCTTGATTTTGGCTCAGGTCATGAGCTCACGGTTGTGAAATCAAGCCCCACTCGAGATCAACACTGGGAATTCACTGGTGAATTCACCCCATGTCCACACCCAGTGTGGCTGCTTAAGATTCTCTCTCTCCCTTTCCCTCTGCTTCTCCCCCATCTAAAAAAATAAATAAATAAAAAATAAATGTATTTTTGTAGGCCTTGAACACTAGGTAAAGAAGCAAGCTATCAAAAATGGCTTTGTGATTTTGATAACAGTAATAAAGAAAGATAAGGAGGGAAAAAAGCAGAAGCTGACAGTTTTTCAGAGATACAAGACTCAGCTTCATGGAAAACAATAAAGATAAAATATCATCAAGTGCTAGGTCGAGCAAAATCAAGGCCCAAAATGCAGACAGCCAAGTCAGTCAGAATCATTGTTAACAGAGGTCTTATATAAGGGTATCTAGATCTATGCTGCCTCCTGCTTTCACAGATGTGGAACCTAAGGTCCAACACCACTGATTAATAGGAGGTACCTGACTCCCTAGTCAGGAGGGGGAAAAGAAAAGGATTAGCCAATCCAACTCTAAAGAGGTGTTAGGCATCAGAAAGCCTTGTGATGAGCTTTCCTTCTTAATGAATTTTATACACCAGAATATTTATGTTACATATTGATTATATTGGGTCTCCTACCAGACTATCTGCTCCATGAGAACAGCTCCTGGCATATAAGGTATTCAATAAATGTTTGCTAAATGGAGGAAGGGATGGCTGGAGCAATGAATGAACAAACCATTTTGTCCACTAGTTAGAATCTCCTGTAGATTCCGCCATCTTTCTTTTCAGCACTGTACTGGATGGTGAACTTCTTTTTTTTTTTTTTTTTAAGATTTTATTTATCTATTTGTCAGAGAGAGAGAGAGCACAAACAGGGGGAGCAGCAGGCTCCCTGCTGAGCAAGGAACCCAATGCGGGGCTCGATCCCAGGACCCTGGGATCATGACCTGAGCCGAAGGCAGACCCTTAACTGACTCAGCCACCCAGGCGACCTGGGATGGTGCACTTCTAAGAAGAGCAGAATCTAAGTTAGTCTGATTAAAGAGTGTTGCCTATATGACCTCTACAAGACAGACCCCAAAGGCAGCCTTTAATTCAACCAACAGTTGAGTGAGTGGCTACATGTACTTCCCGAGTGGCTCATACTCTGCTTGGTGAGTCACTGGGAGGACGATACTTCTACTCACAAGACGCTTACATCTGGCTGGGACAACATAACTGGCATCAGGAGATACTATAGTCTGAAAACAAATCTATTCAAGAAGGACATAGGCAAAATCAAAGTCTATGGTTTTCCTCAATAATTAATTACAGGTTCACCTGCCATGATTTTCCTAACCCCTTCTTGAACCTGATTATATTCTGAATCTGATCTACCTCTTGGGGTCATTAGCTCAATGAGTTTACTCCTTGCTGGCAAATAAAGGTGACTTTTTCACTAGCTTAAAAAACTACCTCTCTGAGAGTTCAAGGTGAAGTAGAGGGGACGGGGAGGGCATGAGGGCAGGAGAGGTTCTCATTTCTGTGCTTGGATTCGGTAAGAGACTGTGCTTCTCCCCTTCCTCCCAGGCATGATATTATGGGGCTCAATCATAGTCCCTCTGGACTTTCCATTCTGTTTAGTGGCAGCAGGCTGGCGTGACGACAGTGTGTTCCTGTCCCCTCTGCAATCCCAGCACAGTACAGGCGTTTGGCCACTTCCCATGCTTTCTGCCAGAAAACTGGATTTCAAACAGGTGCGATCCTGCTGATTAGCATTATAATAGATTGTAATTACTTAACCAGCGCATATATACCCGGAGGAACTTGGAGAGAAATATAATGTTTTGCCAAGTGTAGCTTTTATTTATGTAAAATACTGCAGGCCTGCTCTGGAGTTCTTTTAGTCTAAGTGAAAGCCCTCGAAGCTTTGTCCACATATGCTTCGACGAGCTCCAGCCCTGGAGCCCAGGCACCGGAATTTAAAATTTCATTTCTCATTGCTGCCAATTACTAAGGGTTTTGTATCTTAGGCCCTCATGAGAATTTGAACTTGATTTTAAACTCTGCAAAGGGAGGACAAGCGGGCCTTTTTTCTTCTCCCCTTCCCACAGCACCTTGCACAGGCCCTGGGCACCCAGAACGTTTACAATTCCTACTCTTGGAAACCCTAGACATGAGGGAGCTGCTTCAGCTTAGTGCAAACGGCCACATGGAAATAACAGGCATTCTCCCATAAGAACATTTTCAAGGAATCCTACAGATTTTTATAAGATATCCTTTTCTTCTGCCTTTTCCTCAATTCTTTCAACTGTACAGGAAGGCTGTTTAGAGAATTCCTTCAACTGCTTAGCATACTGGTCTTCCCAGCTAGATTTCATACTCCTTGGAGGCAGGAATGAGACCCCACACAACTTTGGTCTTACCACAGTAGGTGCTAGGGGAATACACACTTGTTTACTTAAATTCATTCACTCATTCAACAAGGGACCAGGAACTGTCTGGGGTCCCAAGAGAAGAACAGTGAACAAAAACCTGTGCATTTATAGAAACTCTGTTCTGGTGCTAGAGACAGATAATAAAGATAAATAAGAAAAATATATAAGAGAGATAAGAGCTAAAGAGTAGAACTAAAGAAGGAGAGTATATAAAGCATCAAGATGAAGGGTGAAATTTTATTTTATTTTATTTTTAAAGATTTATTTATTTGACAAAGAGAGAGAGAGAGCACAAGCAAGGGGAGCAGCAGAGGGAGAGAGAGAGAAGCAGGCTCTCCACCCAGCAGGGAGCCTGATGCAGGGCTAGATCCTAGGACCCTGGGGTCGTGACCTGAGACAAAGGCAGATGCTTAACCGACTGAGCCACCCAGGTCCCCCAAAGGTGAAATTTTAAACTTGAACCATGAGGGTATCTAGGAAAGGAACATTTCAGAAAGATGGAATGGCCAGTGCAAAGACTGAGGTAGGAACATGGTGAATATGTTGAAGGGTGGCAGGTGGGTCAATACGGCTGGGAAAAGAGTGAAGGGAAAGAGTAGCAGGCGATGTAGGGTCAGAGAGGTCATAACAGGAGCCTGACCATGTTGGTCTTGTAGAGTATAAAGACATGGGTTTCTACCAAGAGATGTGTGAGCTGAGTGACATACGCTGATGAAGTTGGGGCAATGGGGAACCAGTTAGGAGGCTGTTAAAATAATCCAGGTATGAGATGATAAGGTCTTGGACCAGAGTGATGTCAGCAGAAATATGCAAAGATGATCAGATCTGGGATATATTTAGAAGACAACAGATGCTGCTGTTGGCCTGGATATGGGGGTGTGAAAATGGCAGGCATCAAGAATGGCTTCTCACGGTTTCTGGCCTGGGCAACTGGAAGGATGCAGTTGCCATTTCTTGAGATGGGGAAGACTATGGGAGGCTGAGATTGGGGAGGAGGCACCTGGGTGGCTCGGATGGTTAAACATCTGCCTTCGGCTCAGGTCATGATGCCAGGGTCCTGGGATCTAGCCCTGCATCAGGACTCCTGGCTCAGCAGGGAGCCTGCTTCTGCCTCTCCCCCTGCTCATGCTCTCTCTCTGTGTATCTCTCTGTCTCAAACAAATAAATAAAATCTTAAAAAAAAAAAAAGATTGGGGAGGAGGGACATAGGATATACAGTTTTTGACATAACAGAGTTTGAGATGCCCTTGCACAATCAAATGACGATGACCAGAGGCAGTCACATATATGAGTTCTGAAGCTATAGCTAAATGGGCTGGAATTAGGAATTTGGAGAAAACAGCATTTGAGAATGCACTGAGATCCATGAAACTAGATGAAACTGGTACAGTAAAACCAAAACAGCAGCTCCCAAATATCCCTATTTTCAATTGGTCATACACTTCAACAAATAATTAACCTTTGGCTACAGTGGCCACACAATTCCTAGACTTTTCAAAACAATCTCATTTCAAGAGATTCTAATATTTTCAAGTAGGCAATTGTTAAGTGTAACTAAATTAACTTTATTTTTAGACTATTCATATAAATACATTCACAAATCAAAGAGAAAAATATCACTGGACCATATGTTCTGATTTAAGATTCTCAAACCATGAATACACACATATAAACTCTTCAAATATTAATAAAATTGTTAGAATGTACAGTAGCCTGGCCCTTTGCTAAGAACTTTACATAGACTCCCTTATTTCTCAGAACAACCGAAAGAGGTTGTCAAACTATTATAAGAACTATTATATTCCCATTTTACAGATGAAGAAACAGGCTTAAAGAGCCTAGGTCACCTGCCTCGAGAGTGGTAGACGCATCCTGTAGTTAGAACCCACAGATCTGAGAGAAAGAGATCCACTGAAGAGGTAGGGAACTGAGGATCTCAAATAATCACTAAATCTGCTGGTCAAAGACACAGAGAAGGGGAAACAGAACAGACAGACAAGGTCTGACTGCCCAGGAGACCCAAGGCCCTTTAACTGCAGAGCCCCAAAGCCAAGTAGCTTTCCCTGATAGCACTGGGGCAAGAACTAAGCCTCAGGGTAGTTGTTAAATAACCAATCATGTACCAAGGGGAGCCATATTTAATTAGATGGTAAGTATTACAGGAGTCTGTAGGGAGGGGAGTATGGAGAGATCCTGGAACCTCAGCTGCTGGTGGACAAATTCAAGGGATAGGTGCACACAAAGGGAGATCTGGCCATTCCCAGTCCTTCCACATCCCTTTCTAGACCTTCCCACCTCACTCCATTTAGATGATGATAAAAGTTTTCACGGATCCTCTAAGATTTCCCTACAGAAGTCCTGAAGGTAGACATATGCCTTCAGGCAGTGTATATCAAGGTGTACTCTAGCCACCCTCAGTGTGAGACTCAGCAGGGGCCTGTTTAACCACAGCACATGTCCTCAGGCCCCGCCCAGAGCATCAGCATCTGAACCAACAGCCTTAGCCTTGGGGTTATAACAATCCCCCCAAGGGATCCTGGGGCCAACAAAGAATAACAGTCCCTGAGCCTTACCCCTTCAAAAACAGTGTAGGCCTATCTCACAGGGTCAGCCGGGTGGGATAATTTTGGGAAACCCTGTCAATGAGCTATTTGGGAAATAGGAAACAGAAACACTAGTGTCCCATTCCTTGCCGAATGAGACTACCCAGCAGAAAAGAAACATTTTGAGGATGATGAAAAACTTGACTTCTTTAGGTCCTGTATGATAATCAAGTCAATAAAGAACCTTCTCCAAGGCCAGTCCCATGGCAGGTTTAGGGGACATAATAATAACTGTAGGAACTAAACATTCACTGAGCTCTCACTGAGGGCAGGCCTTGGTCCGTGCACTTTCCATGTAGTAACTCCTTTCATTCCCCTCAACAACCCCTTTTGTTAGAGGTAGATACATTTACTATCACCCACGTCTTACAGAGGAAGAAACAGGAAACAGGAACACAGGTTAAATAGCTCTCTAAAGGTCACAAATGTGGTTGGTGGTGGAGGCGGGATTCAAACCCAAGGAGCCTGGCTTCAGAGCTTAAGCGCTGGGCGGAACCACCTCTCAGAAAATGACATTTTTGTCCTTACAGCTGCATTATGGGGGCGGCACGGGAGTGACACAAACAGAGATGTCTTCAGAGGCGGGGAGCGCGGAGCTCAGCACACACACTAGTGAGGTGACCACACAGCAAACTCCATGCTGTGCACAGGAACAGCTAGCTGTCATGAGCTGGCTCCATGTACCCTCTCTGCCATCTACCACGCTCCCACCATCCGTCCGAAAGGCAAAGCAGCTCCATCCAGGCTTCACGGGGCCTCCGCTCCTAATGAACCCCAATACCTTTCCTTTACACAACGAGGCTCATAAATCTTGCTGAAGGAATTACAAAGGTCTATTATAAAATCTCAGGACATTTGTGTGTACAAAGTCTTCATACGATAATTATCTGGAGCCCTCCCCTGCCCACAATTTCTATTCTACTCCAGTGTTTCTCGAAGCATAGTCAAATTCTCTCGAGGAGCGCTTGATACACGTAAGGATTCCTAGTGCTTGTCCTAAACTCCAGAATGAAAAGCTCTGAAGGTGGTGGGCAGATCTATATTTCTAACACTTTCTAACACTGTCCCCTCCCCCCCCCGGTGATTCTCCTGCACACTCAAGTCAGAGCAGCATGAATATCTCATTCCTGCGGCTGCAATAGTGTTTAATGGGATTCTGCTTTCAGTATAAGTGAGATCCTCTCGTCTCTCTGTAATGAGCTTTCTCTAAAACAACCCCCTTTGTCATCACAACTGATACGTCTCTCATTATCTGGAGAATAATTATCTCAGCCTGGCTTTTAAACATTCTAGAATCCACCTCAGTTTTCTCCTACTCCAGGGTTTCCAAAGTGTGGCCCGCATATTGCTAATGGTTTTGAGAGGTACCTGAGATGAACATCTTTCCTTTTTATTGTAGAGGCCACGTGTTTATTCTAATGTGAACGAAATAAAACTGTAACTACAACATCCCAACTGGTGATTTCAAGCATACCGGGGCTTACGTGGGAAATAAGAGAATCAATGTTTAAAAATTTTAAGTAAATAATAGCACAGGTGGTACTCAGACAAAAGTCTTAAATTCGGGAAATTTTATCCTGCCTGGTCCTTGCTGACAGGCACCCTCACTTTCGGCCATGCTTCTCTGATTCCCCACTCCTAACCACAGGCCTTCTCGGCCTTTCTTCACACAGTGTCTGTGCCTGTGGAATGCTGTCTCCTCTTGTAAATAATCTCTAAATGTTACCCCCCACCTCACGCCCAATCCATGCCTCCTTCCAGGAACCCTCCAGATTCTTCCAGCTCTCCCCGCCACACTTCCTTTTTGAACTCCTGGAACATATGCCTAGTCCTACTCATCTAGAACCTAATTGCTACTTAAGTATCTACATGTATCTATCACTTCCCTAGTGAAATGGAAGCCCCCTAGGCTGTCACCCACAGTCTCCTTCGCCCCTGGGTTACCTAGAGTGCTAAACTTCTCTGGCTGGGCCTGAGCACAAAACAGGAACTGGGTGAGTACATGTGAATTCATGGTGCAGTTGAATGAACCTGTCCGCATCAATGAGAGAAGCAGCTGTTCCATGCCCTCCACCTCGCCTTACTTCAGGCCAGATTTCTTGGCCACACCCGAGAAAGGGTGTATCTCTTCATCACTTCCAAGTAAAGAGCACAGAGCCCGGGAGCCTGGGAAATGCTGCCCGAAGGTGTGATTCTGTGGGTGTCCTCTCACTGACTGCAATGGGAATGGGGACTTCCGTCAGCCCAGGTGAATGGGTCTGTTTCCAAGGGCCAGCCCCCTCTGCAGATGCCTCCCCACTCCCCCCACCCACCTCCCCGTCTGGAGGAACCAGAACGGCCACAGCATCCCCCAGTGAAACCAACCCCAGGTGAGCGAACAGAACCAGCTCCACTACCTAATTCATTTTGTGACTTTGGCCTTTTTGTAGCTCAAGTTTTTGTTCTGTTTTTTCAATCTGTCCAATACCTGTTGTACCTAATTCACCCTTGTTTTGAGACAAAGGAGAGATGATTTTGGAAAGCACTTTAAATTATTGAGTACAGTGAAAACATCAGGGACACAGCACATGAATCTGCAGGGAGAGTAGCCTGGGAGGGCCGGGGGGCTCCGTTCTCCACCAGGCAAGCCATGGTCAATTGGAAGTGTGGGCCCTACCTCCTGTGCGTGCCATGTGACCTTGCTTCTCCCTAAAACCTGCCTCTGCACTGGGGATCTGGTCTAGGGCCAAGTCCAACATGAAATTGAGCACCTTAGAGAATAATGACCAGGCAAGGCTGGTGCTCACGGCATGCTTTGCTGCAAGTGCTCCAAAGTGGGGATGGTGCCCTGATGCACCCAGGGTTTGGGCAGGCCCCAGCCAAGCATCACCAGACACACTCGGACACCTGTCCCTCCAACAGAGATGTGTTCTGTGGCTAAAGCAGCCTTACGGTTCATCCCACCTGCTCTCTGCCTCACTCCATCTTCCTCATCTGCATGCACAATAAAGGCCCCGGGGCCTCATGACGATACTCGTGTTTTTTCCGTCCTCTTCCTGTTCTAAAACAAGTTCAAAACCACAGGTTTTGAGTGTTAAGGTCTGGCCCTGAAATTAGGTACCCCTTCAGCTCACTACTCTCCTAAGTCAAAGAGCCCATGTGTGGAAAGGAAATGAGGAGTGAGTGGGAACTCTGGCGGTGGGAGGCAGGCAGAAGGAAGGGGCATCGGTGAATGGAACGGAATGGAATGGCCTGGTGTTCTCTGGAATTCCATAAAGGTTCGCCTGCTCCACAAAATGTAAGCCGCCAATCTCCCAGGGTTGTACTTGGTATGGTTTGTTGGAGCTTCCCTGTAAGCCCTGTAACCATGGTTTTGGGCAGACTACATCACAGCGTGAGCATAGAGAGAAGAGGCCTTTTTCCTATTTTTGTCTAAGACTCTATCTCCTTTTTAAAAAAATATGTAAGGTGACATGCCTAGGTGGTTCACATGCAGCCTCTGACCGTACGACAATCATAAAGTGGTCTGTTTCCAATCATTAGAAAGGGGATTCCTCTGTTTCTCCATGAGATGTCTCTTTTTGTATCGACCAAAGAACCCTGAAGACATATGCACCCAGAGCCACACCTGCTCTTGGTGGAAACATGGAGCAAATCAGAAAACACCGAAATCCATTTCCTAATTTAACACCTTCCTTCCAAAAAGAGCTAAAAGAAGGTTGGCTCTCCCTGCTTCTTTGGCTGCCAAGGTTGAATGCATTTGGTTCACAGTACCTGGACAAGGAAGGCCTGTTTCCAAGTCCCTAGTATTCTGACAGTATAATCAATTAATTCAATGTCAGACTTAGCAATATCTCATTGCACAGCATCTTGAAAATCAACACAGGGAAATCGAGTAACTTTAAGTAGGATTCAAAGCACTGACTTCCAATTTCTCACAAGCAGAACCACTTTTTAAGATACAACACTCATTCTGGATGCATGGGCGATGCATGGGGCAAAACAAGCTTGGCTTACGTTGCTGGGACCCTGGGGGAGACATCCTGGAGAACACATTTTTCTCCCTGTATGTCAGAAGATGAGCTAACCACCATGCAACAGAATAGAAACAAGCTAGCTTCTTCCTGGAGGGAATAAAGCAGCTCTTCACTCAGCCGCCCAGGACAAAGCCAGGACGTGCAAGAAGCCCTCAGTCTAGGGCTCCACGTGCCTCTCCAAGGACGGAGGAACCCACCCACACACAATCACACACAGCCAGCCCACCACGCTCCTGCGGAAGGCACCGGCTTCTCTGCCAGCCTTCAGCACCAGTGGCTGGGGGCTCTACCAGCTTGCGAGCTCCCTGTCGCACCCCTTGTCTGGAGGGGGAGAGGGCCTTCCTTACCCTCTTTCCAAGTCTCCTCCTCATTGCCCCAGTGCCTACTTCTCAACTACGAAATGGAGTATGCTTCCCTGAGGCAACTGAGACACATGACACACACACACCCCAGATGGCAATAAGTCTCGGCGCCCCATGACCAATGCCAAGGCCGTGAGTGCCTCCCCAGGACCCCACAGCTGGGCTCCCGGACCGGGAAGCGCCCGACTCACCCAGTCCTCGAAGTGCCGGCTCCCGTTCTGCAGCAGCTCCTCAAACTGGATGGTGCAGTTGGCCACGAAGTCGTCGTAGCCGATGGGGGCATCGTGGAAGACGGCCAGCTCGATCTTGCGCCCGTTGCACACATCGGTGACGAACTCGTCGTGCCAGGCCGGGCTGTTGGTCTTCTGCTTGGTGGCCGTTTGGCCGATGCGCGAGTCGTCCACGTTGAGGGCGATGTAGGGGTCGAGAAGGAAAGTCTGCGGCCGGGGTCCCACCGCATGGCGCAGCGACCAGGCTGTGGGCTTCAAGCTCACGGCCTCGCAGATTTTGATCTTAAGAAGGCCATTGAACACTACCATGGTCGGGGCGGGGAGTGGGGGCCGGGGTCACTCCGTCCGCCCCGAGGGCAGGAATAAAGAACCGACGCCCCGGCGCTCTGAGCCACGGGGACTCCTGGGTCCCCTCTCACCCCACCCCACACTGTCCCTACACCTTGTAGCGTTGTGCCCTGGCGCGGGCGATTCTCAGCGAGTGCATGTATTTCCCCGCCGGGTTCCTAACGGAAAACAGGGAGGGGGGGGAGAGCTGGGGGACGTCCGTGTTTGGAGCAAGTCTCTCCCCCCCTACCACCAGCAGCACCCCCAGAAGAGGAGACGAGCTGTCGGCTTCGCGGCAAGCCGCGGGGGCTGTGTCGCCGCCTCGCTGGCTCTCCCGGTCCGGGCTGCGGGGACGCGGGCGCCGCGCCCGGCGCTTACCTACCTTTCGGAAACATAATCCCCGGGAAATTTCGACTCCGGGAGGGGGAGGGGGATGTGGGACGGGGCGGGGACGAGAACCGGGGGCGCAGATTTCAACCCGGATCCTCTTCGCACACCCAGCGCCTGCCGCTGACCGCGCGGGGCGGGGGATGGATCGAGGGATGTTCAGTCTATCCGGAGGGATGCATGTCGAGAGGAAATGGTCCTCCTCGGAGCCAAATTTTAAAAAAAAATCCACAAGCCACACAGCCAGCCCGGCCGCCTCCTCTTGGGCGAAGCCGCGCGGCGCGGCGGTCAGCGATCCGGAGGCGCCAGGAGCCCGGAATCTCACATCCGCGCGGGCTCGGGAGTCGGGCTGGCCGCCGCTCGGGCTCGGGGCGCAGGCCGGCACCGGTCGGTGCGCAGCGCGGCGGCAAGCGGGGCCGGGACTGCGACTCGGCGCGGCCCCACCTCCCGGGCGCCGGCGCCCGCCCGCCGCGCTCCTCGCGTCCCCGCTCTCGGCTGCCGCTCGCTCGCCGCCCGCCCGCCCGCTCTCCCCCTCGGTCTCTTCTCCCTCCGTCGGTGTGCGAGCGAGTCTCCCTCCCTCTAATGCAGGAAATGCGCAAAAGACGTCAGTGTGTGTGTGTGTGTGTGTATGTGTGTGTGCGTGTGTATGTGTGTGCACGCGCGCGCGCGCTCCTGTGTTTGGGGAAATAGAAAGTTTTGCCTGTTGGGGGAGCAATACGGGAAAAGTGAGCGGAGGAGAGGACGACGCAGAGAGGGCGAGCCTGCCGGGTCGCGGCGGCGGGCGGGGGAGCCGAGCGGGGATCGGCGCGGAACCCCGGGGAGTGGCGGCGCTGCGGGCGGCGGTGCGTTTGCTGCGGGCTTGTGGACACCGCGTCTCCACGGGGAGACCCGCGGACCGCGCAGCTCCCCGGGGCTCCCCGGCCAAAACCCTCTCGTAGAGCGGGAGATGTGGCAGTGGCGGGGGTCGCCCTGCGGGAGGGGACTCGGGACCCTCCCCCAGCCCCACCCCCACTCGGACCGAGGCCGGGGAGAGCAGCCTGGGGAGCACTGGCCCGTCTGTCTGTCATTCTGTCCGGAGCCGCTCTGCTCCGCCGCGGTGGGGGAGGGGAGAAAGGGAGGGGCGTGCGAGGCTCGGTGTGTGAGTTTTTAAACACTCATTCTCTCCTCCCTTGCTTTGGGGGCATTCTCCCCCTTTGGGACATGTCCTGGACTTCTCGGGCCGCGAGAACTTGTTGACAAGTGAAAGCTTAGTAGAACCTCGGCTCTATTTGTCTTTGTTTAGTTTTTACAAAGTGACTTCATATTTACTCTGGACCTCGTCTGTGCCCTTTTGGGGGACAGGCCTCTGATCGGCGCGCTGACAGCGGCCGTCGGAGCTGCGGGAAAACGGGGCGCGCCCTCTGGGGGGCTAGTGACTGTGTCCGTGCTAATTTCCTCCATAACCTTTAAACTCTCGCTGGAAGCCGCGGCGGCTGATCACGTGAGGCGAGCCTTGGGCTGCTGGGGAAGAATTTCCTCCGCGGGGAGCCGGGGACGGGGTAGGCGGCCCCGCGAGGGACGGCCCCGCGCCGGGGGACGCGAACCTGGGAGGGCGGGGCGGAGAGCGCGGAGGCCCTGGGCGCGGCCCTGGCTGCTATAGCCGAAGGACTAGGCTGGGAAGAGGTCATCTCCCGCAACCTGCGAGCAGGACGTTGTGCACAGGGAAAAAGCAAACCTCGGCCCTCCCGCGTGTGCCGAGCCCAGTCAGGGACTTTGTAGGAATCGTGATAAACGGAGTATTTTATTTGGCGGGTTTGGTTAGTGTAGACCAAAATTTAAAACCCACCTCTCGATTACATTTTCTCAGTGGAAAAGGTTATCACTGCCTGTGGCTTAAAGGCTTAAAAAGGATTAAAGGCGAGGGAGGAGGCAGTCCCCTGAAACAACTGGATACCAAGCGCGGCACACAGGTCGCAAAAAGGATCAGGAAGTCCCGGGGTGATCCTCTCCTAAGGCCTGCAGTCGCTGCTCTCCCTGATCCTGTCATTTCTCCCAGCCCGCCCTGATGAATGGGGCAGCTGGGTGGAGAGTGCTAAAATGCAGTCTTGGGGACAACTGAGCTCTTCCGAATGTAAAAAGTCAGGATACGTATGAAAGTGATGCCTTACATGGTCACTCCCACCAGCGGGAGGTGTGTTTTAGAATCTGTCAGTTGGACAAAGCGCAAGTGGGACATCTCACTGCTGTTCAATTTTTATTATGTCTTTGATCATCAGAATTTTTTCCACCATTCTATTCTTATTAAACTTGTTTCCCCCTTCAGGGGGCATGTGATGGAAGGCAAAGGCAAATAGGGCTAGAGCTTCTGAAAATTCATTTGGGCAGCGGAGCAAGTAATAGAGATGAAATACTTGACAGAGAGGCCAAATTTAAGGGGTACCAATGAGCGCAGTAATCAAAATGAGTAATACTTTAATGCAATATTTTTAAAAATCTAAATTAATGTAAAAATGGATGAACATATCCAAAATTTAAACAATTTTAAATGTTGCATTAAAATATTTAGGTTACCAAGTTGATAGGTACCCCTGAAATTCTGTGCCTGAGATGAGTGCTCCATTTGCCTCACCCTAGCCCCAGCCCTGTTGAGGAGTCTAGAAAGGCAAGGATTTCATGAATTTAGGGATCCATAAATGTTTCATACCTTCTCTGTACTCTTTCTTTAGGTGAGATTACCACGCAAACAGAGAGGTACACAGGATTGAAAAACATTGGCCCAAATCCCTCCTCTTCAATGTGTTACACGGGAAGTAAGTTTAGAATTAAGGGCACGCTGAACTTGAACTTTTTGCATAATACCATATTCCACCCCTACCCAGACAAGACTTCCCAGATACATATAAATAAGGTCTATTGCCATCTCAGTGGTTAGGCATTCTTAAAACCAATAACCTACAACCTTCCAATTCCACTTCCTTCTGACCCGGGTATGGTTACAGGAGCACAGCATCTGCCTCTTAGCAGGCTGTTTGTTACACCATGTGAATAATCAGGCTGCGATTCTCAGATGCAACAAACACCAGTATAACCTCACCTTTTTTTGTGGGTTTTAACCATTTTTTAAGTTTTTATTTAAATTCAAGTTAGTTAGCATACAGTGTAATCTTAGTTTCAGGTGTACAATATAGTGATTCAACACTTCCATACAACACCTGGTGCTCATCACAAGTGCCCGCCTTTTAATTACAACTCTAAAAAGGGGTGAGGGGGGTGGAGTGATGAAAAGATCTCACCAAACTGCCTGTGTTGTACTGAATGAATATTTAAATAAAAAGGGAGAATGGTGGTACCTTACATTGCAACATTCCTAAATTCCTGCTCTTATTGCATCCTTATTTCTGAATAAATCTCACCTTCTTACTCTCCGACTTAGCCGAACAAAAAATCTGTATTCTCCAGTATCACCATGGATACGCCAGATGTGAGCTTGTTTAGGGAAAACCCTTAAATTTACCTGAAAGGGAGGATTGGGGGCGGGGAGGGGGGTGTCTAAAATAACCCTTTGCTCCAGATTCACATGAAAAGAAAAAACAAGCCCTTCGCGGGGGGAAAGTTTAGAAAGTAAAATTCCAATCAATAACTTTTGCCTACGTTATCCTTCTCTTGGCCCATGTATGCAGTCCTGAAAGATAGGACAGAGATTGGCATTGACACTGAGTAAGATGCCCTCTGGATTCCAACTATGGCCTAGTTATTTTGTGATCTTTGGGAGAGGGGAAGGACGAATGAGGATATCAGAATTTAACAAAAAGGACCAAGAGGGTGCTTTAAAAATTAAGCTCATGGGGGGGAAAGGACTGACTGAGCAAGAGTCCCCAGGCCCACCTGATTAAGACCCGCAGTAGGTGTAGGTAGGGGTGCACCAGCCTCTCTTGAGAGTGAGAGCACAAAGGCAGACTCACCCCTTGCCTGGGTTTGCCCGGGAAGGCATCACCCAGCAGGTCTAGACTTTCCAGTAGGCAAAGAGGAGAGGGAAGGGCACTGGAGGCAATGGGAATAGGGTATGCAGAGCACAAGTAGGGAAGGGGACGGCTGAGTGAGATGAGTCAGCCATCAGGGGGACCTGGCATGTTGGCAGGTAGGAAGAGGAGGTGAGGTAGGTGGGATGGGATCATTAAGACTCTGGGGAGCCTGTAAATGAGTTTGAATTTTTTCCCTGGCAGACACTGATCATTCCAAGGTCGGGAACAGCATAACCAGAGTTAACACCTTAAAAAAGCAATTTTGCAGGGATGGATAGGTTTCTCTTCTGCAATTTCCCCCCAGAAGACTCACCCCAAAACAGAATGTTAAAGAGATAGAAGATCCACACCTGAAGATGATTTACTCTAATCAAAAAGAAACATCCTGTGGATATTGTTGCAGTGGGTTAAAGGAAGCAGAGAGGGGGTATCAGAACCTTAGACTAGCATATCAATATTCATGTCCTCATTGCTGTGCTAGAGGATGCCATTTATAGGATGGTAATGGCTTCTGCAAAGGTCGGCCTGGTCAGGGACTGTCATCCATTCCACACATGCTCCTTGGAACAGAATTCAACCACCTGGGCCATGTGATGGAATACGCAGCAGCACAATGACACAGAAAACCTTCCAGAGTTCTGTTGGCCCTACCTGGCCTAGCCCCACCCGCGTTCCCACCCCACTGCTAACCCCACCCTAGCTCCACCCTCAGGTTGCCTGCCTATGTCTGGCCTGCCCTGTCTTCTTATTTTGGCCCTGACTCTGCTTTGAACTCCGTCGCGGTGACCCAGAGACCAAGCTTCACTCACACCCTGCAAAGAGCTGGAAGGATCAGAGATGATCCCATAGAGCTTAAAGGCGGATGCAGGCAGAAGATGGCCTGCTGCCCCTCCTTCCTCAGTTCTTTGACCCTGCATCCCACTCTCTCAAGCACCGTATGGAAAGTAACATCACATACCCCATCTTTGGCTGTGATGTTGATCTGCATCTTGGGACTTTTTTTTTTTTCTTAAAGATTTTATTTATTTATTTACTTATTTCAGAGAGAGAGAGAGAGCCAGCATGAACATGAGCAGGGGGAAGGGCAGAGGGAGAGGGACAAGCAGACTTCCCGCTGAGCAGGGAGCCTGGTGCAGGGCTCAGTCCAAGGACCCTGAGATCATGACCTGAGCGGAAGTCAGACACTTAACTGACTGAGCCACCCAGGCGCCCTGCATCTTGGGACTTTAAAGTATATAAATTAATCCATGGGTCTTGCTAAGCACCTGCTATGTTCACAATCCTGGGGCAGGTGCTCTAGGGAGGGCAAAGAGATATATGGATGATTCCTACTCCAGTGGGGGAGACAGGAAGTCATTTATTTAGCAGTTGGTCTTGAGTGCGACATCATTTGGAGCACTGGGGAAGCCAAGATGATGACACACAGTGACCCTTTATTTGTTGGACTGGGCCAGGTCATGCTGCTGTAATAAACAGTCCCCATATCCCATGGTCTTAAAATAACAAGTTTCTCCTTGCACTGCTCTAAATCCACAGCAGGTTGGCTGGGGGCTCTGCTCTGCCTCGGTATCATTCTTGCTCCTGCATCCAGACGAACAGAGAAGTCACTCTCTGAAACTTAACTGGTCACAGGCAGCAAGCAAAAGAACCTCTAGAGGGTCTTACCCAGGCAACTAACTAATCCACTGGATGTGCTAAATGATACTCACTTCTGCTCACTAGTTGTTAGCTAGAACCAGTCACATGGCCTCTCTCACCCAACCACCAGGGGCCTGGGACATTCCCCCAGGTACAGGGGTGAGGAGTCTGGACTGTTTGGTGAAGAACAATGAAGAATTCCATAGACCCTGTCCTCAAGTATCAGGTGCAGAAAGATGACTCAAGGCGGCGTACAATACATGACAGATAAATGGCACAGTCGCAAAGGGCTATAGAAATGTAGAGGTTAACGACAATCACAATCGGAGGGAAACTGTTTGATCCCCCATGGCCCTGGGCCACTGCATGCAGAAGACTTCAGATGACACAGAGAATCCAGCCTGTATCAGAACTAGTGGCCACCTAAGCCCCTCTGCCCTTCCCTCGATATGTTTAACCTCACAGGACCTGTAGGTCCTTCAAGCGACCTCAGAACCAAGTCAGCCCTAAGGGGGCCTTCGGATACCAACAGAACTAGGACTTGTTTGTTACGTGCTGCAAGAGTTGGGAGATGACCTGGTCTATATTCTTTCTTATTATCAAATTTCTCTATTAAATGAGGAAACTAAGAGCCAGAGAAGTTAACTAACATGCCACACAAGAGAATTTTTAACAATAACCCAAGAAAGCACTAATTAGAGGTCTAAAATCAACTCTTAACGTTTCCTAGTTGGAGTTTCCTGCTTTTCCTACATTGGCACACTAGAACCAGTGCAATGCCACTTAATAACAACTCCAATTACACTTTAATACCTTGGAGACAAAATTTCTGTAAATCAAAGGTCCAGGTTTGTTTTAATGTATTGGTTCCAAACTTACCTGGCCTCAGTGCAATAGGATATTATAGACTTGTAATGATTCTCAGGGGACTGTGATATTCACCGAGTTCTTCCTTAGGTTTTGGGGATATTGTAAACAGAGTCCCTAAAACAAAAGGACTTTGTTATTCCTCAGCTTTTCTATTTTTGCATCTTGTCTCCTAACACCAATTAGATGTATCTTTGGCGTATGATTTTATGATACCTGTACCAAATGTAACAGCTGTTTCTGCAGGCTCTTGTGGCTAATTCATCAATTAGTAGAAGGACTGATCTTCCTGTTCAGTGAAACCTTTTTTTTTTTTAATTTTTAATTTTAAGTAGGCTCCACATCCTACTTGGCACTCGAACTCAAGACCCTGAGATCAAGAGTGACATGCTCGACCAACTGAACCACCCAGGCGCCCCTCACCACACACACACGTTTTTCTTTTTGTTTTTTGGGTTTTTTGTTTTGTTTTGTTTTGTTTTTATTATCGGACTGTTCAGATTAGGTTATATATCTCTAACCCATTCTGGACATTAGGTCAATCCATCTCTACTTCTAATTTACCCTTCAAGATTAAAGAGCCAGTTCCCCAGGGCAGGGACTATTGCCTTGTCATCATCACTGGTAACAATCATTTAGGTATAACAGATGTACAACCAGAATGAGTTAAATTCACAGTTTCTGTTGCAACCAAAATGTGATGCAAAGTGGCAAATCCTTCTCTCTTTTAAGGCCCAACCCCTCCCTGTCCCAGCCCTATTCCCCTACCTGAAGCTATAGGTCCTCCTCTCTGAACCATCCCACCACTTCCTCGCACTTCTCATAGCCCTGATCTCTGCCCGAACGACAGTTTTTTGTTTGTTTGTTTGTTTGTTTTTGTTTTGGGGGGGAACCTGTCTTAATTCTGCCACTTCCCTGAAAGGTCTTTAAGTTTGGAGATACAGTATAACTCATCTCGATACTTACTTTCCAGGATCTTGCACGGAATAGGTGCAACCCTGTGCTCTATAAAAACTTGTCACAAGGATGACACTTTGAAATAAGAAGAGCGTCACAAATCTTGTTAGCCTCTCTCTTGCCTGCACAGATGAGCGCTTTGGCAATGGTTGGGTCGCTCCACTCCACCGCAACAGGGATCTAGTGATAAAGAGATTTCGTCACTGGGCGAACGGGCAGCCTCGCGGCCGCACCTCCACCCCCAGAGCTACCAAGGCGGGCTCTGCGAGCCGACGGCGCCCTCTGGCGGACGCAAGGGCGCCCAGCCGGGCTCCAAGAGCCGGGAGCGCTAAGATTGCTTGACAAGCTATGGAGATAGTTTCAGGGGCCGACTTAGTGGCATGGGACCACTGGCTTTATCCACATGCCTGTCATGAGCAGGCGACAAACGCAGTCAGCGAACACCTGCCTTATGAAAAAACAATGCTGAATCTTTAAAAAAAAATTTTTTTTTCTTTAACGAACTAAGCTTCTCAAAGTGAAGACTTCTGTGCCTATCACTGCATCAGAACAACAGGCCATCCATCTGCCAGTTAAATCCATGCTGGGTCCAGCAAGAACAATGAAGGAGAAGCAGTTCAGGATTTAAAGAATCTAGAACTTGAAGGTAAAGGAATGTTATCTCCAGATTGGCCCCGGGGACCCACCCCAACTTTTTCCTGATGTCAGACTGCAGGTCAGCTCCTGAAGCTGCGGTGAAGGCTGCGAAAGATGGCTGAGGAAGCCTACTGTCACCCCCAGACTGGGGACAATTGGGAGTGGTAGAGAATTGGGGCCCCCCAGAGGTTGCTCCTCTCGTTCCAGCAGATCACTCGGTTTCCTTTTCTGACAAAACACCGAAGCCCGGGGCTTACTTGACTTTCTGCCACCTAACCCCACAACCACTTAGGAAGGAAGAAGGGATGAGGGTCCTTCCTCCATCCCACCAGTTGTCATGGAAGCGGGTCCCCCCAGCCCAGGCCCCCGCCTGTGTCCTGGACCCCTTCCCCAGCCCTACTTCTCAGGGACTCTGCGGCTGGCCACCTCTCGCCCTCCTCTTCAACCTCCCCCTCGCTGCCATTCTTTCCCAGAAGTGAGACTCACCCGTCCTCAAAACATCTCACACCCTGCCTCACCTCAGATTTCTCTCTGGCCCCCTCTCAAACCTCTTCTCCCTAAACTCCTTAATAGTTATGTACGCTCCCTATCTCCTTTTCTTCCTCTGCATCTCATCTAAGCCCGAGCCCAGGTGCTGGGGCTCACTGAGACGCCTCTCGCTGAGGGGACCAATCATTTCCACCCTGCCAAGCCCATTTGTGGAGTCCCCCAGTGTACTTAGCCACTCTTTTGGCACCAGCTTATGCTGTTTCCTCTCCCTCCTTGAAATGCTCTCTTCCCCTTGGTTTCCATGACATCTGAGCTCTCCAAAATTTTCTTCCTGCCTCCTTGACTTCTCTTTTCCAGTTTCTCTCCTTTTCTTGGTCCTTTGCTCATCTTTTAAATGCATGATTATTTTATGGTTACACTGCAGAACGCTAAGACATTTAATGCAAAAGTTGCCTCAATGAAACTGTGACCCGAGGTGCAGTAAACGTTGAAGGAAGGAAAGATCATTGTGATGGGGAATGGTAAGAGAAGCCCCCAAGAAGGGAGCGAGATGGAAATTGGCAATGGAACGGCGGGTAGCATATCAGAGGCAGAGAAAAAGGGAAAGGGCATTCCTGGGGGAAGGCCTGCCCACTAAATGCACGGAGGGAAGTTTTATCTACTGACTATTAAGCATCTCCTTGCTAGACATGACATAAAATAGAGAAGACATGAGTCCCTAGTTTAACGTTTAGTTAACATTCCATTAAATAGCAATACAAGGTAGCAACAGACAGAGGAATGGGGGTAAAGTAAAAGAAGGAAGAGATCAGCATGGGCTTCCTGGAGGTGGCAGGTTTGTGGGCTATTCTGCTCTGTATGAATTACGGTTGGCTAACCATTCCAACAGGTATAACCCAATGTAGAAAAGCTCAAACACAACGGATGGTTATTTCTTGCTCACCTAACAGTAGTGAGTGAACAGGTCAAAGAGTGGCTCTGTCTCCTCAGGCTTCCACAGTCACTTTGGGGGTTGAAGCCAATGGAACCATCCAGAAAGAAAAAAGATCATGGAGGAGCATGGAGCCTGGAAGGTTGTTATGGGCGAGGTCACCTACATCCCACTGGCTATGACTTAGTTACACGGCCACAAAGAACTGCAAGGGAAGCTGGGAAACATAGTCTGTTTGAGAGCCAGGAAGAAGAGGAGAGCCATGGCTTTTTGGTGAACAGAGAGGGCAGCAGCTCACAGTTGGTCCTTTCTCCCTTTGCTGGAGATTAGGATGCTCCACTTGGAGCATTACTCCACTACACCATCCATGTAAATGTGATCTCCTCTCCGTTTTCCTCATTCTTTTCCCATCTGATGTGTGAAAAAGAGCTACAAGGACCCTGCAGCTGTGAAAAAAGACACAGGTGCAGGTGTGGGCCAAGAGAAGGGTGATGAAGCAGGAGAAAGAGAGCAGTGTGCTGAGCTACAGGTGTCCAGAGAGGACATGCTCTTCCAGCCCCGCCTCCCTGCCCATTACAATGCCAGGTTGCTCTCATCTTTGGTGCAGGTGTGACATGGCAGGAGACATCACCTATTGTTTCCCGGGAGAAAGGTCCATTCTCAACCCACAAGTGAACTTGGTCAGGGTTCGCCCTTCAGGTGACCTTGGAGATGCTGCAGTGCAGTGTGGGGTGAAAGTGTGGGGTGGCGAGTGAGCCACCAGGCAGAGACTTCAAATGTTACAATATTCTGTATTCTGAACTTCCTAGGGAGCTTTTAGATCTATCCCCCCTTTATTGCTCCCTTCTCAACCACAAGTTCAGGACAAGTATCATTATTCCCATTTTACAGATGGGGTAACTGAGAAGAAAAAGTACCTCAGAGAAGGTGAAGTGCACACAGGAGCAGAGCCCAGAGCAAAGCCTGGTTGCCTAGAAGGGGCTTCCCTAGGATGACCAACACTACCAACCTTTTCTGTGTGGTGGCCAAGGCATAGCAGGGAGTGGGGGTGGTGAGGCTGTTCCGGAATTTCCTGGTGAAACTGAACCTCCGAGTCCTCATTGCCCTGCAGGACACAGGCTGCTATTCCAGCTGGCGGGCTGCATGGAGACATGGGCTCCCACGTGCGAGTCATTCCATCCACTCTCTGCCCGGGGCTGTGAGGGTTGAAGGAGTCCTGGCCCGGGGGCACTCCCATCGTGGTGGAGCAGGGAGGGCACCGGCTGCACGGAGAGGAAATAAGGGCATTCAGAACATCGCCTGTGAAACTCAGAGCTACTAGAGCACCCTGCTGATGGCTTGTAAAGGGGGTACTAACTTCAGCCCCCTCTGGGTTAGGTTAGATGCCTCTCAGGTTCTTATCTCACTGAAGGATTTTATTTTAAAAGCCAGCCTCTCTCTACTTCTCCTTCCCCCCTTCTCCTATCTTTTCTTGCTTGGAACCTGTTGCACCTCAGGTTAACCTCTGACAAAGGAAGCTTTCCTGGATTGTTTTATTTCTACAAATGCCAGTGCAGGCCTGTGTTCTTAGAGTGCAGATGCCAAGCCTGGGCGCCTCCTCCTGGGACCTGAGATTTCCCAAGCAGCTGGGAGGAAAGGCGGAAACCCTGCCAGGGGCAAGTCCTGTTAACCTCTAGGATGTGGCAACTCAGGGCCCTGCACTTTGGGAGGGACCCTGGTGCCTTGGGGTCTAGTGAAGGAAGGAGAAAAGATGCTTTTCTCCTCACTCCCTGAAAACTGTGGCAGCTTCTTTCCCTTACCCGGATCCTGCCTCCCGTTACTCCCTCTGCCAGGGCTCCCTGCCCCGTCTGGGGAAGGGGGGGTCTCAGTTTAGATGGCATATCTCCCAAGAGACTCCTCTGCTCCCCCATCAGCCCTGATTCCACGTAATTGTCAGCGCAGGCCTGCCTGTTGGTTTCCCGCCAAGGCAGAATTGTAGGGAAGCTAATACAGCTTCAACTTCAGGACCCTCGCTTGCTCCTTCCAAGACCCTTTTGCTAATTTTATTTTCCTTTTCCTAAAGTGGGTTTTTCAAATTGTTTAAGTTTTGGGCCACATGAAACCCAGGTCTACCTGTGGTCTTTCCCATTATTCTTCGAACTCCCGGATTCAGGGTTGTGTGTCGGATTCCCTGGGGTATTCCTGGATCTAGAGCACAGGCAAGACTCTGAATAGACAGGTGTTAAATGAAAGAATGAAAGGAAGAAAGGATCTTTCGCTAGTGCTTAGCAGACCAGTGGTTCTCATTAGGAACTTTCAGCACTGTCACCTGGTCAATCTGAATGGGTTGGTATTAAGTGCCTGTCACTTCAGCACAGCACCACGTGGGGTGGAATCCAGCCTGGAAGCTCAGGGACTTCGTTTATAGGATCTGGGGCATATCGCCTGCCTCTCAGTGGGACCTGGTTTATTCAAATGTAACAAGGAGTTTGTAACGACTACTTTCTAGAATAACAATGGATATTGTATTACAGATAGGTACAGTACCTGGCACTGAGTACTTCTCAGGAAGTTTCTTTATATACTCGCTCCCTAGGAAACAATTCATTTTTAATCCTTTTTATCTCTAGCACTGGCAGTTCCCCCAAGGCTACTTAGAGCCTTTTAACCACACAGCTCCTGAACAACAAAGTTTGGGTGAAGGGTCCAAGCACACAAAGGAATTTGCACTGGGCCCAACACCCCAATAAGAATGACCCGGAGGGGTACCTGGGCGGCTCAGTTAAGCGTCTGATTCTTGATTTCAGCTCAAGTCATGCTCTCGGGGTTGTGAGATCGAGCCCCACGTTGGGCTCCGTGCTAGGCGTGGAGCCTGCTGAAGATTCTCTCTCTCCCTCTGCTCCCCGCCTCCCTCTCCCTCCCCCTCTAAAAAAAAAAAAATGGAAAAGGAAAAGAAAAGAAAAGAAAAAAGAAAAAAAGAATGGCCCTGGGACCAGGTCTGGGGTATCCCCCTATACACTGCTCCTTCCTACAATAAGATAGAGAACTGCAGGACAAATTCAAGGAACTTGAATAAAAGTATAGATAATAAGGAAAGAAATCATGTGGCTAACCAGCTTCCTTTTGCCATCATGGTTGTTTTCCAACCCTTTAACCCACCTGGAACTCTAATTTACGTATACCCCTCAGTAGCTGTAAAGTAGTCATTATTTCTCTCCGTCTCACAGAGAAGAAACTGAAACTGATATGGCCACATGCATGGCTGGCAAGTGGCAAACCCAGAAACGCAGGCTGGGTCCATGCTCCTGCCACCTTACACACGGCTTCCTGTCCCCTGTCCTTCAGGACGGGATTGACACACACACTGCTCCGTTAGTTCAAGTTCCCACTCTGACGCCCTCATCTCGTGGGAACCAGTCTATGTGCCGATGCAAGAAATGACCTTTGCCAACACAACATGTAGAGTGTCGTTGTGGTTGTTCTCTCACAAGAACTGAGAAGTGGTAAATGTTTCTCACGTTTTTCCTCCAGTGATGTCCACACATTCTGTGTTTGCATGTGCCAAAGCTTGAAAAATCAACAGCAAAGCGGGTGGGGCAGGCAGAAGGCAGAATAGAGTGGGAGGGGCGTTTTATAATTTATTACAATGCAAGTTCCGCTATTCGTTTCTTAAAATAGTAATAGTAGTAATGGTAATAATAACAACAATATAATCATAATGATAGCGAACAACTATTCATTGAGAACTATGTGCCAGGCATTAATTTTAACAACTTTTTTTTAATCACCAAAACAACCCAGTAGAATAAGCATTACCATGTATCTCCAATTCTAAGACACGCTTTTTTTGTTTTTGTTTTGTTTTTAAATCACATTTTAACATCTTATAATCCAAAAAAAGTACTGTGTCATACTATAATTGCTGGTGAGGTTTTTAAAAATCTCTTGCCAGTACATAAAATTGGGTTGGCAGGTTATAGATGAAGCAGTGGAGATGGAGAAAACCTAAGCAATGTACCCAGGGTCCCACCACTATTAGGCAGCACGGCCTGGCTTCAGACACAAGTGGTCTAGATCCAGCATCCACCAATTTATTTGTTTGTTTGTTTTGCAGTCTCTGGTATCCTGCAAACATCTTCCCTAATAGCCATAGGTCTGTCCATCAGGACCTGGGACCGTGCTGACGGCACACTCTATAAAATAGGATATGTATGTTTTTCATTCATACCAATTTTAACTTGCACATATAACCATGATTCTATTCTGTCTGTTACAGAAAACTCTGAATTTAGAAACTGCCTTAATTAAAAGAGCCACATTAAACCTGGCCGGGTAGGCTTGGAGTGAGACAGGCAACAGAGAGTTCCCAAGAGAAAATACACTCTTATGGTTGCTTCATATATTTTTTTGGCTCTAAGTTACTTTCACTTTCTGGACTCAGTTTCTCCAACTGTAAAATGAGGGGCCTGCTTCCACTCCAAAACACTTCCAAACTTTTTGATGGTGCATCTTTAACATTTTAAACATTTGGGCACACATCTTCAACATATGCATCCTTTTTATTTACAAAGAGTAAAACGTGTGTGTGTGTGTGTGTGTGTGTGTGTGTGTGTACACTTCTATGAGTTTTAACACACATACAGATTTGTATAACCATCACCCCAATAAGAATACAGAACAGTTCTATTACCTGCTCTGAATCCCCTTGTTTTACCTCTGGTAGTGAAATTTGCTTCCCATGCCTAAGCTCTGGCAACTACTGATCCGGTCTTCATCTCTATAGTGTTGCCTTTTCCAGAATATCATGAAAACGGAACCATACAATATGTAACCTCCTGAGACTGGTTGCTTTCACTTAGCAGAATGTCTTTGACCTTCATCCATGTTGTTGAGTGCATCAATAATTTGCTCCTTTTTCTCGCAGTGTAATGATCCATTGAAAAGGTATACTATGTTTTACTTAGCCATTCACTCACTGAAGGGCATTTAGGGTGTTCCCAGTTTTTTGGTAAATCCGAATAAAGCTGCCATAAACGTACGTGTATAATTTTCAGTTCTTAAGAGTAATTATCTAGGAGTGGGATTACTGGATTATATAATAAATATACACTTAACTTTATAAGAAACTGCCATAGCTACCACCTGTCACCTACAGCAGCAACAATTTAAAAAGAAAATAAAAAATTAAAAAACAAAAAAAACAAATCACTGCCAAACTGTTTTCAGAGTGTCTGTACCATTGTGCATTCCCACTGGCAGTATCTGAGGGTTCCAGCCATTCGGCATCCCCACTAGCATTCCACCTGCTGTTCCACTCTTCTGTCATTCTAATAGGTGTATAGGGGTATTTGTGGTCTTAATTTGCACTTTCATAATGACTAATGAGGTTGAGCATCTTTTCATGTGCTTATCAGCCATGCTATGTCTTCTTTGGTGAAGTGTATTCAGACCTTTTGCCTATTTTTTAAACTGGGTTGTTCTCTTACTGTTGAGTTTTGAAGTTTATTTACGTATTCTGGATACAAGTCCTTTGTTGGATTTTTGATTTGTTAATATTTGCTCCAAGTTTATAGTTCTCTTAACAATGTCTTTTGCAGAAAAAAAGTTTCAATTTTGATGAAGGCCAATTCATCATTTTTTTTTCTTTTATGGGTCATTTTTTTTTTATTTCTAAGAACTCTTTGCCTAACTCAAGGTCACAATCTTTTTCTCCTATGAATTATTTATTTACTTATTTTAAAGATTTTATTTATTTATTTGACAGAGAGAGACACAGCGAGAGAAGGAGCACAAGCAGGGGGCATGGGAGAGGGAAAAGCAGGCTTCCCACGGAGCAGGGAGCCCGATGCAGGGCTCGATCGGAGGAGCTGGGATCATGACCTGAGCTGAAGGCAGACGGTTAACGACTGAGCCACCCAGGCGCCCCTCCCATTTTCTTTTTAAATGTAAAATTTACCCTTTTGGTTTTACATGTAGATCTGTGATCCATTTGAGGTTAAATTTTCTATAAAATACTCTGATGTACAGGTTGAAGTTCATTTTTTTTTGCATATAGACGTCTAGTTGTTTCATTTGTTGAAAGGACTATCCTTTATCCACTGAATTGTCTTCCTACCTTTGTCAAAAATCAATTGATCATGAATTGTACACTTTAAAATGATGACAACAGTAAACTTTATAGATGTGAATTTTACCTTAATAAAACAATCTATCTTAAAAAAATCAATTGATCGTATTTGTGATGATTTATTTCTGGACTGTCTTATTTTTCTCCACAGGTCTATTTCATTTAGGTCTAAACATTCACCAATACTGCATTATCTTGATTGTTTATCTTTAGATTAAGTTTTAAAATTGAATAGTGTGAGTCGTCAAACTCTGTTTTTCTTTTCCAAAATGATTTTGGTTATTCTAGATCTTTTGCCTTTTCACATACATTTTAGAATCAGCCTCCCTATATCTACAAAAAGTCCTGTTATTGCATTAGGTCTCTAAAATCAGTTGGGCCCTATAGGGTTGCTAGATAATAGACAGGATGTCCAGTTAAGTTTAAATTTAAGATAAAAAACAAATGAATATTTAGCATTATAACATCCCAAATATTGCATGGAACATAATTATACTAAAAATTATTTATCATTTATCTAAAATTCA
Organism: Callorhinus ursinus; assembly: GCF_003265705.2. Taxonomy (NCBI): domain Eukaryota; kingdom Metazoa; phylum Chordata; class Mammalia; order Carnivora; family Otariidae; genus Callorhinus; species Callorhinus ursinus. The sequence goes on from NW_027397072.1 coordinate 74,479,807, forward strand.
AATTTAATTTGGCATCCTGAAATGTTTTTTTTTCCTAAATCTGGCAACTCTTGTTTGGGGAGAATTAACACTTAACTATATAAGTGTTCTGATTTATGAACACAGTATTTCTCTTATTTAGAGCTACTTTGATTTCTTTCATCAGTATTTTTTAGTTTTTAGCATACAAATCTTACACATGTTTTCTTAGATTTATACCTAAGTATCACTTATTTTGGAGCCCTTATAAGGTGGTATTTTTAAAAATTCACTTTTCACTTGTTCGTTGCTGGTGTACAGATATACTATTGATTTTTGTATGTTACTCTTGTATTCTACAACCTTGCTAAACTCAATTATCAGTTTTGGAAACTTTTTTTGTAAATTCTCGGGCCTTCCTATGTAAGCAATCCTATCATTTGCAAATAGGGACACTTTTCTTCCTTCCTTTGCAATATGCCTCTTATTTCTTTTGTCCAGGCTTAATTGCACTAAGACTTCGAGGAGAATGTTGAACAGGGATCATGAGAGTGGATGTACTTGCCTTTTTCTTGTTCTTAAGGAAGAGGTAGGTTTTTATAGATACACTTTATTAAGGATGTGCCAGTTCCCAGGTTGCTGAGATTTTTTCTTTGTCATAAATGAATAAATGAATATTAGAATTTGTCAAGTGCTTTTTTCCTGCATCAATTAATATGATCATTTCTTTTTCTTTAGTCTGTTAATATGGTGGACTACATTGATTTGATTTTTAAATGTTGAACTAGCCTTATCTTCCTGGAATAGATTCCACTTGGTCGTGATGTATTATGATTTTTATATATTGCTCTATTTTATTTGTTAATATTTTGTTGAAGATTCTTACATCTACATTCATGAGGGATATCCGTGTGTAGTTTTCTTTCTCTTATCATATAATTTAAGCATTTACTACTAAAGATTTCTCTCTCAGCATTGCTTTAAATGTAGCTCATACACTTTAACATGGTGTATTTTAATTTTCATTTAGTTCAAAATATCTTCTAATGTCTCCTAATGTTTCAAGATATTTTCCAATTTCCCTTGAAATTTCCTCTTTGATTGTTTTCGAGATTGGATAATTTCTACTAATCTCTTTTCAAGATCATTGATTCTCTCTTCTGTCCTTCCCACTCTGCTACTGATCTTCTCATGTGATTTTTAAATTTTGCTCATTAAAAATTTTTTTGCTTATTGTGTTTTTCAGTTCTAAAAACTCCATTTGCTTCTTTTTCAATACTTCTATTTCTCTGCTGAGATTTTTTTTTTTTTTGGTCTTTCCATTGTTCCAGTACTTACTTATTGGAACATGAATAAAATGGTCCCTTAAAGTCTTTGGTAATTCCAACATCTGAATCATCTAGAGATTGGTGTCTATCAGTTGTCTTTTCCTTTATTAGTTATGGAGCTTTTCCTGATTCTTCATAAGTTGAGTAATTTTGAATTGGATCCAAACATTTGAATTGACATTTTAAATATCGTAAGTTTCTGTGTTTCATTTAAATCCCATGGAGAATATAAATTTTTTGTTTACTTGTCCATCTTAATAGGCAATAAGTCTGTTAAGTTCAGGGTGCAAGTTCCAAATTGTCTTCTATGGGCTATGTTTCAATGTCTGGTTCAACTCTCATAGTCTTTGCTGTACTATTCAGATCTGCCCCCTTTTGTGCTCCTCAAACCAGAAAGATGTTTTCCTTGGGAAATGGCTGGTACAGTTTGGGGATTTGGTCTTTGTTTGAATCTAGACCAGAAGATATGGAAAAGAAAAAAGAGAACTCGTCACCAGGTCGTTAGTACTTTTAGTTCTGGTTTCCTTCCCACATATGTCTGCTATCGTTTACTTTTCAGAGTCTTCAGATGGCTTCTCCAAACATCCTGTCTAGTTTTTACATTACTTACTCCATCTACCCTGAACTGGAAGTACCGACCTTTATAGATACTTTCTTTTTGAGAGAGAGAGAGACAGTGCGAGTGGGGGGTGAGGTGAGGGGCAGAGGGAGAGGGGGAGAGAGAGAATCCCAGGCAGGCTCCATGCCCAGCATGGAGTCTGGTGGGGGCTCAATCCCATGACCCCTGAGATCATGACCTGAGCTGAAATCAAGAGTCAGATGTTCAAACGACTGAGCCGCCCAGGCACTCCTGTAGATTTACTTTTTAATGAATTTTAAACATGTCTTATTTTATTATGTGAAATATAAATAAATGATGAAATTTAAGAAGAGAAAAACCTCCACGTCCATCTAAGAATAACAAGGCCAGGATTTATCTATCCATCAGAACAATCATAAAAAGGACAAAATATATGAAGCAATGATTTTTTTTTTAAGATGCTTAATGTCAGGCAATAATGAAGAGTGATCCCTTTGAGATGGGAAACAAAGAAAGTCCTATGACTGGCTCAGCTTAATGCCTTGAGAGAGTTTCCCGGCTATAGTTCAATGGGGAAGAATCCAGATAGAGCCTGGTGGACTGCTGAGCTGGGGAGGGACAGCTGACAGTCTGGGAGACCACGGTGGCTCAAAGTTGTATGACACAGTACTGGAGAGGTGAGATATATGAGAGAGAAAACAGAGTACTGGAGAGGTGAGGTATACGAGAGAGAGAAAACATAGTAGTGGAGAGGTGAGATATACGAGAGAGAAAACATAGTAGTGGAGAGGTGAGATATACGAGAGAGAAAACAGAGTACTGGAGAGGTGAGATATACGAGAGAGAAAACAGAGTACTGGACAGGTGAGATATACGAGAGAGAAAACAGAGTACTGGACAGGTGAGATATACGAGAGAGAAAACAGAGTACTGGAGAGGTGAGATATACGAGAGAGAAAACAGAGTACTGGACAGGTGAGATATACGAGAGAGAAAACAGAGTACTGGACAGGTGAGATATACTAGAGAGAAAATATGTAGGGGGGCCTCCTCAAGTTTTCATCCATGTACCAATTAGCATATATGCATGGGTAAACTACCTGCCTGGGAAAGAACTACATGAGAGGATTAGAGGGAATAGTGCCCAGAGCTAGAATTAGCGCCTCTTTCCCATCAGCCAGAATGGGAAACCTCATTATTCACCGGGCATTGAGTACTAAGGGAGATTTTGTCTTATTAGTGGGGAAAATTAGCCCTAGACTGAGCACTGCTCCAGTTCTGCCTAATAATTTTATTTTATTTTTTAAAGACTTTATTTATTTAATAAATAAATAGAGGGAGAGAGATAGAGCACAAGCCAGGGGAGGAACAGAGGGAGAGGGAGAAGCAGTCTTCCCGCTGAGCAGGGAGCCTGACATGGGGCTTGATCCCAGAACCCCGGGATCATGACCTGAGCCGAAGGCAGATGCTTAACCAACTGAGCCACCCAGGCGCCCTGCCTAATAATTTTAAAAGAATACCCAAAAGGATCAAACAATTTACTGTACCCCAGAACAAGGCTTAAGAATATTTAAGGGTAGATAAAAATATCCATTGTGCAACAAGTTAAAATTCATAATGTCTAGCATCCAATCAAAAATCACCAGGCATGCAGGGTGCCTGGCTGGCTTAGTCGACTGGGAGTACAATTCCTGATCTTGGGGTCATGGGTTCAAGCCTCACACTGGGTGTGGAGCCTAGTTAAGAAAAATTACCAGGTATGCAAAGAAGCAAGAAAATGTGTCCCATATGAGGTGAAAAATAAATTGAAATAATTGAAACTGATGAAGAACTGGCACAGATATTAGAATTAGCAGACAAAAACATTACAAGTATGACTGAATTCCCTATGTCCAAAAGGTTAAATAGAGATAGATAATATTAAAAAGACCCAAATCAAAGATCTAGTGATATAAACTACAATATCTGAGAAGAAAAACTGCATTTAAATTAATGGCAAATTAGACAGCACAGAAGAAAAAACTGAGTGAATTTGAAGAATAGCAATAAAAATTATCCAAATGAAACACACAGTGAAAAAAAATCTTTTTAATGAAAAGGTCATCACTGACCTGTGGAACAACTTTAAACAGCCTTATCTATCTATATATATAATGTAATTGCAGTCCTAGAAGAGGAAAGACTGGGAGTGGGAGAGACAGAATAAATATTTGAATCCGACTCTTTCATTTTTATAATTCTAGATGTAAGGAATTCATTTAAAAAGTAAAAAATCTGCACGGCAGACATTTCCAGTAGGCTGTCAGGTCTCTGGCATAATAGCACGAGTAAGTAAGATACATCCCATGTCAGTACAATTGCATAATGAGGCAACAGTTTTTCTCCAGTGCTCCACTGCCTGAATTTAAACTCTTATCGGTGCTGCTCAGTGGGTAAGATGCCCAGAGGCTACTTTGTACTTGGATGGAATTTGAGGTAGATTTGAAAGGTAAGAGTAATAACAAGACAAGAACAATCAAGACAGGACCTCACAAGGTGTAGCTTGTATCAAAAGCTCCCTGAGTATAGAGCTAGTGAAAAGGAGGTTCATGCCTAAGTCAAGGGCAGGGGCTACTCCATGAAAATTGCCATTTTGACATTTCCTCTGGAGGGAAAATGTTTACCCTTTACCTGCAGGTCACAGGTTCAAATTAGGCTAAGTAAGATATGGCTAATCTCCCTATAGTCTCCAGGCTGACTTATTATTACTTTTTCTAAACTGATTTAAATGTAGATATCTTGGTCTTTCTTCCTCTAACATCTTTTCAGCCATATCTGAATAGCCAAATGATTTTTCCAAAGAGACATCCTGAGTTCTGAAAAGAGCTTTTTTCCTGGTGCTTTTAAACTTTGGTAATTTAAAAATACTGAGTGGACATGTATGGCTATTTACCTTAAGACAAGGTATCTATCTTTTGAAAGAATATTTTTTAAAAAGATCTTCCTTCCAGCCAAGTGCCCCCAAGTAGGTATGTTCCATGTGGTGGAGTACTGTGAACGGTAGGGGTCAGCCCTACAGCTGGTGGGAAAGGGGGTAGCACAAGGGGAGTGGTGGCTGCCTTCCAACAACCATCCATCAAGCCCTACTTCCTTATTGAGATTGCTTTATTTTGCTTTTGAGGGGAGGTTATATGTTTCTTAGAGGCTGGGCCCTCCCCTACTTCCCTAGTCCCAGGAGTGAATTCCTGATCAGTCTAACGCTCTAAGCCAACCACAGGAAATATAAAGCATCCCCCTTACCTGTGACTAGTTTAGGACTGAACATATAATACAAAGCTATCCAGTGAGAAGTAGAAGTAGGGGAGCTTTCTAGGAAGAAAATGATGAAAAGAAAGAAAGAGTTCCTTGGTAGTGCCTAAAATACCACTATTAGTGATTATTTTTCCTTTTAAACTAAGAATTGCCCTTTTCTTTTAGGTTAATATATTTATAATGCAAATATGCCAAGAAGGAATTATACCTGGGCTCATGTTGTCATGAATCAGTTGGTCAGCAAGGATTTGGATGGTTTAAGGAGGCTTCATGGTGGGCCCCCAAAAGATAGGATTACCTCCTAATTTCTGGAATCTAATCCTTGGGGCTGTGACTGTTACCTTATTTAGAAAAAGGTTTATTGCAGATGTAATTAAGTTAAAGATCCTGAGATGAGGAAACATCCCGAATTATCCACGTGGGCTCTAAATTCAATGACAAATATCCTTATAAGAGTAAAGTAGAGGGAGACTGACATAGAGAAGAAGGTGATGTGAAGACAGAGGCAGAGATTAGAATGATGAGGCCATAAGGCAAGGAAGCCAAAGAATGAGGACAACCACCAAAAGCAGGAAGAGGAAAGGAAGTATTCTCCCCTAGAGACTTCAGATGTAGTAAGGCCCTGCTGACACCTTGATTTCAGACTTCTGGCCTCCAGAACTGTGAAATAATAAAATTTCTGGTGCTTTAAACCTCCTAGCTTATGTTATAGCCACAGGAAACTAAGACAAGTGGCATGGGCTTGCTGAGTGATTAAATGAAATAAAGACCAAGAAAGGGAAGTCTTCACGTCATTGACTCTACACAGGTCAGCTTTTCTTCAGAGTCCCAGCTTTGACCCTAAGTAGGCCAGTTAGCCTGTGCCTTGTTCCATACTCAAAGATACACTCATAACTTCTAGTCACACATTTCATCTCAACCCTGACTCCTCACTTTGACCATGTCTTTCAGATGCATGCCCTTTGACCCAGGAATTCAGAGGAAACAGTATGGTAGACTGTTCAGTACAAATTTTTCTCATTCCTGGGGGTACAACTCAGAGGGCCCCATCTCTCCAAGAGCCTTCAAATTTCCTTAAGAAGAAGGAGACGTTTGGTAGATTCACTCCCCCCGGTGACTCCGACCAGGTAACTGATAGTTGAAGATTCTGGCAAAGAGCTAGGAATAAAAGTTTGGGGAAAAGGAACCAATGTTTGTTGTGCAAGCACTGTGAGCCTGGCCCTGTATTCGGTATTTACACACACAATCTTACTCAATTTTTACAAGAATTGTATGTGGTAGGTAGTGGCAGTATTCATGTTTCATATATGGGTAAACTGAGTCTCAGAGGGGACAAAATGTGCCCATGATCACAAAACCTGTGATAGAAACAAGACTCACTGTGGTCTGTTTGGCTCCTAAATCCATGTTTTCTATACAAGAAACTGCTGTCTCCCTGTGGAAGTAAGAAAAGCCTCAAGATTGAGAGCAAAAGATGAATGAGAGAAGCATTGGATTCATGCTTCTCTGTTGCTCTATCACCATAGACAGCAGAACATTTTCACTGTCCTTGGAAAGGAGCAATCAACTCTTTGATGAAATGTGTCTAGGCTAATTAAGGAAAAAATGCCACTCTGTGTATGAAATGACACAGAGCTTTTATGTGGTTCACTGGAGACATGAGCTTCTCAATTACCCTGGAACCGTGGATCACTCGGAGATGAAAAGATAGGAGTAGTTGCCTACCTCAGGCTTTGGGGCTTGTTTCAACCCAGGTCTGGTGACTAGTACTGGTGTGAGCCAAAAGTCTATTTGGAAAAGGAAGCAGTGCTGTTGATTTTTCCTCTTCTACTTCCCCCATGCTCCCAGTCCACCCTTCCTCAGTCTGCAGAACACACTCCCCTGAAAGAGGTATACTCACTGTGTTCGAACTGTGCCATTAGCTTTCAGGGTGGTGCAACTAGGAACAGAGCCAGAGGCCCCCTTTCTCTCCAATCCTTATGAATTTCCCAGGGAGCACCAGCTAAACTTTTAAGAGAAAAAAGTTAAGCTTACCATGGGAATATCGTTTTTAAACCCTCAATTTAAACCCCTGGTTATTATCACTGATTTCTCTCTTGCACCCCACAGTTGGGCGAAATCATGCTTCCTTTTCACTGCTTCTTATCTTCCTTAGAAGATAATTGTCCTTTTCCAGGAAACTGTCCAACTGCCCTATTTTCAAATCAAGCAACCCCACACTTGTTCCTTCCATGAATAAGCTTAATTCAGAAGAGGCAGGTGGAAGACTATCTCTGGAAAACTGTTCGGGCTGTATGCATTAAGACTAGTCTTTCTTTCACCGGCTTGTTTGCCTTAATTAGCTTTGAAGTTTACCAAAAACTCCTCTGGTCACCACCCAGCAGGATCTATTTACCTATAGTTCAGCTTTTCTTGTGACATTTCTCTTAGGATATGGACTGGATCCAGGTTCTAAGTACCTGCCTGACCAGCTAAACAGCCAGCTGTGCGATTTGGAGTGAATCACTAAATGACTCTGAACCTCAGTGTCCTCATCCACATAAAAGAGGCGAGCCATTGCTGCCACCTACTCACAGTGTTGATATCAAACAAGAGAGAGAAGATATGTGAAACCACAATGAAAACACTAGAAGTCCGTAGTGCTGATGTAAATAATACCATTGTAAAAATCTTTGCCCCACCAGGATGTTAACCATCACCACTGCTCAGCATTCAGCACTGGTCAGAGATCCTGAACTCCAACATCTTGTAGTTTGATAGAAAGAGAACAACTCTTTATATCCATTGACACTAACAGCTCAGTTGTGGTCAAAATAGGATACTATACCATGAGGGTGGGTGGTAGGAGAGGAATAACTTTGGACATCCCCAAGAGGATATTCTCTGTTCCGCTGTAGGAACATACACATTTCTAACAGTGCCATCGAGCCTCAGCTGGGACCCTTCTGGTAACTTCCTTTGAGGAGCCCCCTTCTCATGTGGGTCAGTTATGACTGTTACCAAATGCTTCATAAGTGAGAATCCAAACCTATCTTTTCTTTTTTTCCTGTTGGAGTTACATAGAGAAGGTCTGCCTACTCCACAGGCTGGAAGATACTTGTTTGCTTTATATCTTTTTCAGATATTTTGTGGTTAGCATATAGAAATGCAACAATTTCTGTATGTTAGTTTTATATCCTGCAACCTTACTGAATTTGTTGATTAATTCTAACAGTTTTTTGGTAAAGTCCTTAGGAGTTTCTACATATAAGATCATAATATCTGAAAACAGAGACAATTTTACTTCTTCCTTTCCAATTTGAAAGTCTTGTATTTTTTTTTTTTTTTTTCTTGCCTAGCTGTTCTGGCTAGAATTTCCAGTACTATGCTCAACAGGACTGGTGGGAGCAGACACCCTTGTCTTGTTCCTCACCTTAGAGGAAAGGCTTTCAACCTTTCACCATTGAGTATAATGTTAGCTGTGGGGTTGTCATATATGGCCTTTATTATATTGGGGTACATTCCTTCTATACCCCATTTATTGAGAGTTTTTATCATAAAAGGAGGCCGAATTTTGCCAAATGTTTATTCTGCATCTATTGAGATGATCATATGATTTTTATTTTTCATTCTATTACTGTGGTGTATCACATTTATTGATCTGCATATTTTGAGCCATTCTTGCATCCCAGGGATAACTCCCATTTGATCATGATTTGTGATCCTTTTAATGAGCTACTGAACTTGGTTTGCTAATATTTTGTTGTGAATTCTTGCATCTATATTCATCAGGGATATTGGCGTATAGTTTTCTTTTTTTGTAGTGTTCTTAGCTGGCTTTGGTATCAGGGTAATTCTGGCCATGTAAAATGAGTTTGGAAATATTCCCTCCTCTTCCATTGTTTGGAAGACTTTGCGAAGGATTAGTATTAATTCTTTAAATGTTGGTAGAATTCACTAAGGGAACCATCTGGTTCTGGGCTTTTCTTTCTTGGGAGGTTTTTGATTACTCATTCAGTTTCCTTCCTCATTATTGGTCTATTCTGATTTTCTATTTCTTTGTGATTCAGTCTTGGTAGGTTGTATGTTTCCGTGAATTTATTCTTTTCTTCTAGGCTGTCTAGTTTGTTAGCTTATAATTATTTATAGTAGTCTCTCTGATCCTTTTTATCTCTATGGTATCAGTTATAATGTCTTTTCTTTCATTTCTGATTTTATTTGGATCTTTTTTCTTAGTCTAGCTAAAGGTTTATCAATTTTGTTTATCTTATCAACAAACCAGCTCTTAGTTTTGTTGGTTTCCTTAAACCAGCTATTTTGAATTCTTCATTCATTGGGTAAATTACAGATAATCATCTTGTTGAGGTCAGTTACTAGATTATTGTGACCCTTTGGTGGTGTCACGTTTCCTTGATTTTTCATGTTTTTTGAAGTTTTCCATTGCTGCGTTTGCATTTGAATTAGCAATCACCTCCTCCAGTCTTTACTAACCAATGCATCCAAACTCGTATTTTTTTTTGCTTCAAAGGTATGCTGGAACCTTCTCTACTGGAAAGCTGGACTTCCACAAAAGTTATCTCATGAGTGATTGTCTGAGACAGTGTTTTCCAGGGATCCCAGATCATTGTCAAGAAGGGTTGGAGCTGGTTCACAGGCCACTGTAGGGTCCACAGCTGGGACTGAAGTTTGTATGTCCGTTACCTGACACACATGTGGGCGATACTCCTCCCAGACTCCTTAGTGTATGGTGTTGGATTGCACGGTTTCCAAAAAGGCACTTTTGTCCAAGGATGGATGCCAAATTGTTGTTGTTGAGGGATGGGACATGATGAGGGATGCTTTATTTAGTCATGATGCTGATGTCATCCAACTGGAAGGTATTTGCACTCAGAAGCCAGGTCCTCATTGGACTTTCCTACTTCAGACAGAAAGAACCTCAAGTGCAATCTACACGTGACAGGGCTTCACGCCCTAGTGCCCTCCTGATTGTCGTTCTTGGGTCACACTTAGGTTTGTTCAGTGTCCCTTAAAGTATGTGTCTTAGGCATCTATTGCCATGAAGCAAATTAGCCTAAAACTTTGTTGCTTAAAGCTACAAGTGCATATCATCTTACACTATTTCTGAGTGTACAGTTCAGTGATTTTTCACATATTCACGCAATTGTGCAACTATATCATTATTATGTAATTCCAGAATATTTTCATCATTCCAAAAAGAAAGAGAAATCCAGGAATGGCTTAGGTGGGTCGTTCTGGCTCTGGGTCTCTCATGAAGTCCCCAAAAGAATCAATCATTTGAAGGCTTGACTGGACCAGGAGGATCTGCTTCTAAGAAGGCTCATTCATGTACCTTGCAAGTTCTTTCTGGTTTCTGGCAGGAGTCCTCAGTTCTTGAAGGCCATAGTTCCTCACCACGTGGACCTCTCCATAGGGCTGCTTGGATGTTGTCAAAACATAACAGCTTGCTTACCTCAGAGATAGTGATCCAAGAAAGAGCACAAGAGGGAAGATATGTTTTATGTCCTAATATCAGAACAACATACTATTACTTCCTTCTTATTCTATAGAAATTAGTTACTAAGCACGACCCACACTCAAGGAGGGAAATTTGGCTTCACCTTTGAAGGTACAAGCATTAAAAAGTTTGTGAACATAATTTAAAACGATCAGTGTGTTTTTCTTTTTTTTTTTTTTTCAAGATTTTATTTATTTATTTGCGAAAGAGAGAATGAGAGACACAGAGCACGAGAGGGAAGAGGGAGAAGCAGACTCCCTGCTGAGCAGGGAGCCCGATGCGGGACTCGATCCCGGGACTCCAGGATCATGACCTGAGCCGAAGGCAGTCGCTTAACCAACTGAGCCACCCAGGCGCCCGATCAGTGTGTTTTTCAAAGCTGGTCACTCACGATGGCCAAGATGAAGTACAATCAGTACAGTTTGCCGTCAGGCTATCATATCCCTTGATCTGAAACTTTCATCTTTTTTTTTTTCTTTAAAGATTTTAAGTAATCTCTACACCCAACATGGGGCTCAAGCTTACAACCCTGAGATCAAGAGTCGTATGCTCCTCCAACTGAGCCAGCAAGGTGCCCCTGGACTTTTCATCTTTTCTTAATGCAAGTATGGTCCAGTGGTCAGGTACATAGGCTGAGTCAGCTAAACTGGATTCAAAATCTTGACTCTCCCTTTCCTAGCAGAGTGGCCTTGGGCAAATTACTTAACTTCAGGTTCCTTTTCTATAAAATGAAGATAATAGCCACTAACAAAGTTTTGTGATGATCCTGGGAATGCTTGACTCATTGTCCCCAATAAGTGTTGATGAAACCCAAGCTGGCATATCTTAAGCAGCCTTTTCAGTCTATTGATTTATTATGAATTCATAGGTAATTTAAAATTTCAGTTTTCATCATATAAAACTATGAAGTCTGGTCTCTGACACTGAATTTCTGTAAATACCTTTTAAATTCATTTTTTAAAACATTTTATTATTTGAGAGAGAGTATGTGTGGGAGAAGGGGTAGGGGAAAAGGGAGAAGCAGATTCCCTCATGAGTGAGGAGCCCGATGGAGGGCTTGACCCCAGGACCCAAGCGTAAGTCAGACGCTTAACCAACTGAGCCACCCAGATGCCCCTTAATTTTTTAGAGTAAGATAAAATTCACACGCTGTAAAATTCATCATTTTAAAGTGTGCAATTCAGTGATATTTGGTTTATTCACAAGACTGTATATCTGTCACTGCTACCTAATTCCAGAACATTTTCATCATTGCCAAAAGAAATTCTATACCCATTAGCAGTCATTCCCCATCGGCCCCATTCCAATACCCTGCCAACCAACAACCGATTTCGGTCTGTATTAATTTGCCTATTGTGGACATTTCATGTAATTGGAACCATATAATATGTGGCCTTTTGTGTCTGTCTTCCTTCATCTAGGATTATGTTTTCAAGATTCAGCCATATTGTAGTATATATCAGTACTTCATTCCTTTTAAAAGCTGAATAATATTCCATTGTGTGATTTTGCTACATTTTATCTATTCTTTCATCAACTGATGGTCAGTTGGGTTCATTTCCACTTCCTGGCTATTACAAATAGTGCTGCTATAAATATTCATATGTAAGTTTTTATATGTACACATCTTTCATTTCTAATGGGTATATATCTAGGGTAGAATTGCTAGGTCCTATGGCAACTTTATGTTTAATTTTTTGAGGAACCTCCAAACTGTTAGAAATAGAGGAGTTCAAGGACTTTATTGAATTTCCTTTTACTGATTTCAGAGATTGTTTTTTTTCCAAGTAGTACAAGATGATTTTGTACCCTGTTTCTCCCAATTTTACGGTTTTATTTATCAGTCAACACATGGTGTAGAAATGCCAGTCTGATTGGAACTAGGTGGAAATCTAATCCACATTTCTTCATCACTTCCACGAAGATTTTATGAGACATCAGACATTTTGCTTACATCAACAAACTCTAGATCTTCTAAATTCTCCAGATTATAGTTAAAATATATATAGTTATATATAATATAGGTACAACCAGGTTATAGTTAAAATATAATTCACTGGAAGAAACTTAGCAGTTAATGAATGTAATCTCCTTATTTTAGAGAAAGAAAAATAAGATGAAGTGGCATGCCCAAAGTCACTAGGTAGTGTCAGAGACAGGATTTGAATTCAATTTCAATTCCAATTTTCACCCAATTATGCTTGTTGTTCCTTTTTCTTTTCTTTCTTTTTAAGGAGGGGAATCTTTTTTGTTTGAGTGTAGTTGACATACAATGCATACTTGTTCTTTATAGGTCACTTGGAGCAGAGGTGAAGGGAACAGTCACATGACTCTTGATACAGTCATTTAGTTTGCTGGAAAAGCAAGCGTCTCTTGAGTTCTTTCCCCCACACCAGAGCCACAACCTGGCTGTGGCATAAGATTTCTAGAGAACCTATTCTGGGGCCTTTTAATTATCTTTCTTTAAATTTTAAAAATAGTATGACATTTTAGGGCACCTGGGTGGCTCAGATGGTTAAGCATCTGCCTTCGGCTCAGGTCATGATCCCAGAGTCCGGGGATCGAGTCCCGCATCGGGCTCCCTGCTCCTTGGGAGCCTGCTTCTCCTTCTGCCTCTCTCTCTCTCTCTCTCTGTCTCTCATGAATAAATAAATAAAAATTTAAAAAAATAGTATGACATTTTAATTTTTAAATGCTAATAAACCATCTTTTTAATAATGTATTTTAAAACTTCTGAATGAAAAACTTTACGTCTGTATTTCTTATAATCTACATTTTCCACTTGTGCAAAAACCTTTAGTCACCTCTTCTTTCCTTCATATTTCACAGTTATTCCCAAGAATGATTTTGTCACATCTGTGTGTTTTAGTGTTGTGGTTTGTATTTGTACACAGAGACTTTAACTCCTAAAACCTGACTAGAGATCATCTTAGTATTTTTGTTCTTCTATGGTAAACTTGAGTCTTTCTTCACAATATTTGTTCTACACTTTCCAATTTGAAGATCTTTATCCTTGGAGAAGAAAGAAACAAAATTAGGGTTATTGGTTTTTTTTTTCCTCCAGTCTTCTGCTGCTTATTCATGATCTTTTCTAAAGAGTGTCCTATTCCTTCCGTTTTTACTTTCTGACTTAGGACATACTGGTTAAACACCACGTTTCATAGTGTTCCCACATAAAAAAGGAGAAAGAAATGCCTTAGATACAAAATAAGCTCCAAGAGGTTCTGTTAAGTGAGGCAAGCATGATACAGAATCAAAAACATAGGCTACTATCTTTAGTGTTAAATTAAAAAAAAAATAAAATAGAGCATATTTTACTGGTTATAAAATGCAGATTTTTATATTTTTGATGTCTCTGAAGTTAGAGTTCACTGTACAGTTGACAACAAGACATGGTTTAATTGCCAGGGCTCTAAAAAAATTCTTTTGTAGTATTATAATAATATACTATATTTGTAGTATATATAAGAAAAAGCATATATAGTGCATATAAAAGAAAATTGCATCTTGTATGCAATCAATGGCATCCTAGATTTGATAAAATATATTATTTCATTTGCTTGCATACGCAAAGAATTTTCTCTGGGAGGATTTACAAGAAACTGGTAACATAGGTTGCTCATAGGGATGGGTACTAAGTGGCTAGGAAACAGAGGTGATAATTTCTATCACATTCTTTTTTGTATATTTTGCATTTTGAATCACATAACTAGGTTAACAAATAAAATGTTTGAATAATAAATTCAGATTTAAAAAATGCAACTGGACGTGAGTCCTCTTGACACCACTACTTTGTTCAGACTTGTATGTAGGTTTGTGTTTGTTCCTAGTAATGGCCAATGAGCACTGTGAAGGAAGAGCTTTGCCACTGCATACACCACTCTTCATCTAGAGTCCAGCATGGTGCCCGGCCAGCCGTTAAGTCCAGCTGACATCATCCCTTTCTCCCAGGATTTTTGTCACTTGTAAATCATCAACCAGATATTTGTTGGTTAAAATTAAGTTCAATATAGCTGTTTCCCTCATTGTTTCCTTGATATTTCTACTGATAAATCTGTTCCATGAGGCAAGGTGTAAATATATCAGATGCTCTGTTTTAGTTAGACTTTGACTTCCAGCAGAACCATCTAGCAGCATCGAGATGAATGAGGAGAGAAACATCTTGAAAAGAGAAGAAAAACAGTTTAATTGGCACCAGTGCACTTGGCAACAACTGGGTTACCATGATAGCTCATACGTGGTGTTCGCTAAATAAACCAGGAAGCAACTGCAATGAATGACTCTAAGATGTTGGCAGTTATGCATGCGATTAAAACGGCATTGCTGATTCATTCCTGTTGTCGATAATATTTAGAAATGCAAAGATCCACTTCCCAGACCACTCTGAATGTTTTATAAACACAAAACATAGTATTAAATCTCAAGTAGGCAAAATCAATCCCAGCAATCCTGGGTAGCAAAGAATAACGGATAACCAGTGCAGGGGTGAGATATCAGGCCTATTTCGAAAAGAACTCAGAAAGTTCAGGGTGATTACCATCAATTCCTGTTGGCATATGTGGTTCCTTGTTATAAGCAGGCTGGTGCAGGGTGAAGCAAGCTTAAAGGTCCAGGAGTGAAATGAACAATTTTCAGTGGTTTGTGTTTTAGGGTACAGATACAAGACTTCTTAAAATTAGGACAGACCTAATTTTATATAAATTTACTTTTTAATAAGATTGTTTAATGTGCAACAAACATAAAACATTTCCATGTGATGAAAACATTTAAGATCTTACTCTCTTAGTACCTTTCATATATGATATAATATTGTTAACTAAACTCATTATGATGTGCATTACAACCCTAGAACGTGTTTATCTTGTAACTGGAAGCTTTTATTCTATTATGAAACAGTCTGCAGACATTATTTTTTTCTGGACATTATTTTCAATATATCTTTGAACATGTACTCTTACTTACCAGACTCTGTCCCTCTGGACTTCAGTTCATCCAGTATATTTACCAGATTATTTAAAATATTTACAGCACTAAAATAATATTTTGGGGTAATTTGATATGCAGTGATGGGTAACTAATACATACGGGTTTAGTTGAAGTAGGTATATAACTATTTTACATAACTATATATTTTTTAGTTCTTGAGGTTTGTGATACTTATATTTGTGTTCTGTAATTTCGGGTGAATTAAACTTCCTAAGCTTCAGTTTCATCTTAAAATGGGGATAAGTATATCACCTGTTTGCCTCAAAGTGTTACTTTTAAAACAAACAAACAAAATATATATTTAGCAGAGTATCTTACAAATATCAAGCAATCTGTAAGTGTAAGCTATTTTTTTTTAAGATTTATTTATTTGAGAGAGCAAGAATGAGAGAGAGAGGGAGTACATGAGAGGGGGGAGGGTCAGAGGGAGAAGGAGGCTCCTTCCTGAGCAGGGAGTCCGATGCGGGACTTGATCCAGGGACTCCAGGATCATGACCTGAGCTGAAGGCAGTCACCCAATGAATTGAGCCACCCAGGCGCCCCTAAGCTATTTTCAATTAGTAATCTATACCTACAGTAGTACTCACAGTTCCTACTAGCCACACTGACAACTGTGGTATAGATTATTAGCTATTTTCAATTAGTAATCTATACCACAGTAGTCAGTGTGGCTAGTAGGAACTGTGAATATCTAGTTTAACCTTTTGGAAGGACATGTTTAAGGTTAAGCATCATAAAACACTACATTTAGACACCAGACTGCTACAACTTAGTCCTCTAGCTTTCTTAAATCAAGTGCCCAGTAAATCAGGCCGATCTTTCTGTAATGCATTGAACAACCCATCAGAATCACCTGGTGCTGTCATATACATATAGATACCACCCTAAACTCATTAATTTGGGATCTTGGAGGCTAGGGACCAGAAATCAGCATTTATTTATTTATTTATTTATTTATTTATTTATTTATTTATTTAAATTTTAAAATTTTATTATGTTATGTTAGTCACCACACAATACATCATTAGTTTTTGATGTGGTGATCCACGATCCATTGTTTTCGTATAACACCCAGTGCTCCATGCAGTATGTGCCCTCCTTAATACCCATCACCAGGCTAACCCATCCCCCATCCCCCTCCCCTCTAAAACCCTCAATTTGTTTCTCGGAATCATCTCTCATGGTTCATCTCCCCCCTCTGATGCCCCCCCTTCATTTTTCCCTCCCTTCTCCTAATGTCCTCCATGCTATTCCATATGTTCCACAAATAAGTGAAACCATATGATAATTGACTTTCTCTGCTTGACTTATTTCACTTAGTATGAACTCCTCCAGTCCCATCCATATTTATGTAAAAGTTGGGTATTCATCCTTTCTGATGGCTGAGTAATATTCCATTGTATATATGGACCACATCTTCTTTATCCATTTGTCTGTTGAAGGGCATCTCTGCTCTTTCCACGGTTTGGCTATTGCAGACATTGCTGCTATGAACATTGGGGTGCATACGGCCCTTCTTTTCACTACATCTGTGTCTTTGGGGTAAATATCCAGGAGTGCAATTGCTGGGTCATAGGGTAGCTCTATTTTTAAATTTTTGAGGCACCTCTCCACTGTTTTCCAAAGTGGTTGTACCAACTTACATTCCCACCAACAGTGTAAGAGGGTTCCCCTTTCTCCACAACCTCTCCAACATTTGTTGTTTCTTGCCCTGTCCATTTTTGCCATTCTAACTGGTGTAAGGTGGTATCTCAATGTGGTTTTGATTTGAATTTCCCTGATGGCTAATGATGATGAACATTTTTTCATGTGTCTGTTAGCCATTTGTATGTCTTCTTCAGAGAAGTGTCTTTTCATATCTTCTGCCCACTTTTTGACTTGATTATTTGTTTTTTTGGGTGTTGAGTTTGAGAAGTTCTTTATAGATCTTGGATACCAGCCCTTTATCTGTAGTGTCATTTGCAAATATCTTCTCCCATTCTGTGGGTTGCCTCTTTGTTTTGTTGACTGTTTCCTTTGCTGTGCAGAAGCTTTTTATCTTGATGAAGTCTCAAAAGTTCATTTTTGCTTTTGTTTCACTAGCTTTTGGAGATGTATCTTGAAAGAAGTTGCTGTGGCTGATGTCGAAGAGGTTACTGCCTATGTTCTCCTCTAGGATTTTGATGGATTCCTGTCTCACATTGAGGTCTTTCATCCATTTTGAGTTTATCTTTGTGTATGGTGTTAGAGAATGGTCGAGTTTCTTTCTTCTGCATGTGGCCATCCAATTTTCCCAGCACCATTTATTGAAGAGACTGTCTTTTTTCCATTGCATGTTTTTTCCTGCCTTGTCGAAGATTATTTGACTATAGAGTTGAGGGTCCATATTTGGGCTCTCTATTCTGTTCCACTGGTCTATATGTCTGTTTTTGTGCCAGTACCATGCCGTCTTGGTGATCATAGCTTTGTAATATAGCTTGAAATCGGGCAATGTGATGCCCCCAGCTTTGTTTTTCTTTTCAACATTTCCTTGATTTGGGGTCTTTTCTGATTCCATACAAATTTTAGGATTGTTTGTTCCAGCACTTTGAAAAATGTCATTGGAATTTTGATCAGGATGGCATTGAAGGTATAGATTGCTCTGAGTAGGACAGACATTTTAACAATGTTTATTCTTCTGATCCATGAGCATGGAATATTTTTCCATCTTTTTGTGCTTCTTCAATTTCTTTCATGAGTGTTCTGTAGTTCCTAGAGTATAGATCCTTTACCTCTTTGGTTAGGTTTATTCCGAGGTATCTTATGGTTTTTGGTGCTATTGTAAATGGAATCGTTTCTCTAATTTCTCTTTCTACAGGTGCGTTGTTAGTGTATAAGAAAGCAACTGATTTCTGTGCATTGATTTTGTATCCTGCCACATTACTGAATTACTGTATGAGTTCTAGTAATTTGGGGGTGGAGTCTTTTGGGTTTTCCACATAAAGTATCATGTCATTTGCGAAAAGAGAGAGTTTGACTTCTTCTTTGCAAATTTGAATACCTTTTATTTCTTTTTGTTGTCTGATTGCTGTTGCTAGGACTTCTAGTACTATGTTGAACAACAGTGGCGAGAGTGGGCATCCTTGACGTGTTCCTGATCTTAAGGGAAAGGCTCTCAGCTTTTCCCCATTGAGGATGATATTTGCTGTGGGTTTTTCATAGATGGATTTTATGAACCTGAGGAATTTTCCCTCTATCCCTATGCTCTGAAGAGTTTTAATCAGGAAAGGATGTTGTATTTTGTCAAATGCTTTTTCTGCATCGAGAGGACCATATGGTTCTTCTCCCTCCTCTTATTAATGTGTTCTATCACATTGATTGATTTGCGAATGTTGAACCACCCTTGCATCCCGGGGATAAATCCCACTTGGTCGTGGTGGATGATCCTTTTAATGTATTGTTGGATCCTATTAGCTAGGATTTTGTTGAAGATTTTGGAATCCATATTCATCAGGGATATTGGTCTGAAATTCTCTTTTTTGATGAGGTCTTTGCCTGGTTTGGGGATTAAGGTAATGCTGGCCTCATAGACTGAGTTTGGAAGTTTTCCTTCTGTTTCTAAATTTTGAAACAGCTTCAGTAGAATAGATATTATTTCTTCTTTGAATGTTTGGTAGAATTCCCCAGGGAATCCATCAGGCCCTGGACTCTTGTTTTTGGGGAGGTTTTTGATCATTGCTTCAATCTTGTTACTGGTTATTGACCTATTCAGGTTGTCAATTTCTTCCTGTTTCAGTCTTGGCAGCTTATAGGTTTCCAGGAAGGCATCCATTTCATCCAGATTGCTCAGTTTATTGGCATATAGTTGATAATAATTTCTAATAACTGTTTCTATTTCCTTGGTGTTAGTCGTGATCTCTCCCCTTTCATTCATAATTTTATTAATTTGGGTCATTTCTCTTTTGTTTTGGATAAGTCTGGCCAGTGGTTTACCGATCTTATTAATTCTTTCAAAGAACCAACTTCTAGTTTCGTTGATCTTATCTACTGTGTTTCTGGTTTCTAACTCATTGATTTCTGCTCTAATCTTAATTATTTCTCTTCTAATGCATGATTTAGGCATCATTTGTTGCTTTTTCTCTAGTTCCTTAAGGTGTAGAGTTAGTTGGTGAATTCGGGATTTTTCTATTTTTTTGAATGAGGCTTGGATGGCTATGTATTTCCCACTTAGGACCACCTTTGCAGTATCCCATAGGTTTTGGACTGATGTGTTTTCGTTCTCATTGTTTTCCATGAATTGCTTAAGTTCTTGTTTGATTTCCTAGTTGACCCAAACATTCTTGAGCAGAGTGGTCTTTGGCTTCCAAGTGTTTGAATTTCTGCCAAATTTTTTCTTGTGATTGAGTTCCAGTTTTAAAGCATTGTGGTCTGAGAATATGCAGGGGATAATTTCAGTCTTTTGGTATTGGTTGAGACCTGATTTGTGACCCAGTATGTGGTCTATTCTGGAGAAAGTTCCATGTGTGCTCGAGAAGAATGAGTATTCTGTTGTTTTAGGGTGGAATGTTGTGTATATATGTATGAGGTCCATCTGGTCCAGTGTATCATTCAAAGCTCTTGTTTTCTTGTTGATTTTCTGCTTAGATGATCTGTCCATTGCTGAGAGTGGAGTATTGAGGTCTCCTACAATTAACGTATTGTTATCAATATGACTCTTTATTTTGGTTAACAGTTGGCTTATGTAGATGGCTGCTCCCATGTTGGGGGCATAGATATTTATAATTGTTAGATCTTCTTGTTGGATAGACTCTTTAAGAATGATATGGTGTCCTTCTGTGTCTCTAACTACAGACTCTAGTTTAAAATCTAATTTGTCTGATATAAGAATTGCTACCCCAGCTTTCTTTTGAGGTCTGCTGGCATGGAAGATGGATCTCCACCCCTTCACTTTCAGTCTGGATGTATCTTTAGGTTCAAAATGAGTCTCTTGTAGACAGCATATGGATGGGTCCTGTCTTTTTATCCAATCTGCAACCCTGTGCCATTTTATGGGAGCATTTAGGCCATTCACGTTGAGAGCGATTATTGAAAGATATGAATTAATTGTCATCATGTTGCCTGTGAAGACGTTATTTTTATAGATTGTCCCTCTAAATTTCTTTTGTATATCACTCTTGGGGTCTTTCTCCTTTTATAGAACCCCTTAATATTTCTTGCAGGGCCAGCTTAGTGGTCACATATTCTTTCAGTTTTTGCCGGTCTTGGAAGCTCTGCATCTCTCCATCCATTCTAAATGACAGCCTTGCCGTATAATGTATTCTTGGCTGCATATTCTTCTCGTTTAGTACCCTGAATATGTCTTGCCAGGCCTTTCTGGCTTGCCAGGTCTCTGTAGATAGGTCTGACATTATTCTGATGTTCCTCTGTCTGTACATAAGGAATCTCTTCCCCCTAACTGCCCTCAAGATGGTTTCCTTGGTTCTAGGATTTGCGAGTTTTACTATTTCATGCTGGGGTGTTGGCCTATTTTCCATGATCTTGGGAGGGGTCTTCTCTGCCTCTAGGACACGAATGTTTGTTTCATTCCCCAGATTAGGGAAGTTCTCAGCTACGATTTGCTCAAATACATCTTCTAGTCCTCTCTCTCTCTACACTCCCTCTGGGATTCCAATAATTCTGACATTGGAATGTTTCATGGTGTCACTTATTTCTCTGATTGTATTTTCATGGATTCTCAGTTGTTTTTCCCTGGCCTCATCTTTTCTCTTTTTATCTATTGTCTTCCAGGTCACTAATTTGTTCTTCTGCCTCACTTACCCTAGCTGTTAGATTATCTAGATTAGATTGGATTTCATTGATAGCATTTGTAAGTTCTGCCAATTCAGCTTTCATTTCTGCCCTCAGAGACTCTATGTTGCCATTAATGGATTTCTCCATTTTAGCTATTGTCTTCACAACTGCTAGCCTGAATTCCATCTCCGACATCTTGGTTATATCTGCATCCATTTGTAAATCTGTGGAGTAAGTCATAATCTCTGAGTCTTTCCTATTTTGGGGGTTCCCCCTTCTAGTCATTCTGTTGATGGGTGGTTGAGGGAATGTATAGAGTCCAAATTATTGACCAGAACCCAAGCAAGATGCACCTGTTTTCTTTTTTAAGATTTTATTTATTTATTTGACAGAAAGAGACACAGCAAGAGAGGGGACACAAGCAGAGGGAGTGGGAGAGGGCGAAGCAGGCCTTCCACTGAGCAGGGAACCTGATGCAGGGCCCGATCCCAGGACCCTGGGACCATGATCCGAGCCAAAGGCAGATGCTTAACAACTGAGCCACCCAGGTGCCTGAAGATGCGCCTGTTTTCTAGGGACCTTGGGGTTGCTGGCCTCTTGTTTTCCCAGCCTGTCTTCTGGGGGAGGGGCCTGCTGCGCTGTTACTCAGGCAATCCTGTTTGGGCGGAGTTGCCCTGCCCCCCTGTGGCGGGCGGTGGGCTCAGTGGGAATCAGTTTTGGGGGCTTTTGTTCTCTGGGCTTTCCGCGTATTTTCTGTGAGTCAGAGCAGAAGAGACCGTTTCCAACCCTCTGCCTCAGAGCAGAAAGACCGCAGTCTGTTCTTCAGTGAGCTCTCCAGGCCACACTGTCTCCATTTCTGTCCATGCTGCTATAAACTGCAGCGCACTGGGTCGTGCACCCCTCTGCAGCGCTCCCAGTCTTGCCTCCAGGTCGGGGCACGTCTCTGCCCTTTGTGCTTCGAAAACCGCCAGCCACTCCCAGTTCATGTGCATGACCCCGCCACTCTGGGTTTCTGCCCCGGGGGCTGCCCTAACATCCTTTCCCCACCACTACCGGTCCACGAGTCTGTGCCCCGTTCCCAGAGAGCTAGGCTGTCGCTCACCAGTGGTGTAGGATCCCCACGGCCAGGCATCCTCCAGCTGCCGTTTATCTCCGATATCAGCCCGCAGAATCACGGCTCCCTGCTTTGTACATCGAAACCAACCACCTGCGATATTCTGTTTGTAGAGATCCAGATCTTCTTACATCTCAGGCTGATTTCATGGGTGCTCAGAGTGGTCTGGTAGATATCCAGCTCAATTCTGGAGACCAGTTGAAATAGGGTCCCTTACTGCTCTGCCACCTTTTCCCCAGTTAGAAACCAGCTTTTAAAAGGATCTCTACTGGTGATTCTTATGTGCATTAAAATTTGGGAAACACTAGCTAATAATTTCTAGAAACACACCTGAAAGTTATAGGAATTATAGACCTGGTTCTCCTGACAAAAGCTCATGGCAGAAAGTTATCAAAGGCCCTTATATATGCAATACCTACTTCTGCTAAAAGTTTCTTGGTAAACT
The DNA here is from genome assembly GCF_003265705.2 of Callorhinus ursinus. NCBI lineage: Eukaryota > Metazoa > Chordata > Mammalia > Carnivora > Otariidae > Callorhinus > Callorhinus ursinus. Next base: position 74,502,751 of record NW_027397072.1, read on the forward strand.
ATATATTTTCTTATATTCTTATATATTTCTTATATTCTTATATATTTCTTATATTCAGACCATGGTCCAGTCTAAATAAAATACCCAGTTATGTTGGATGAACACTATGGCTTAACTAACTTTCCACATTGTTTGCAAAAGCTTGTGGGTACCACCTTCTCAATTTTAAAGCATTCTTTTAGAGTGATATCTTTCACTGTGAAATTAGGTCATTTTTCTACAAAGAATGTTTTCTGTCTGCGGTAATGTTGGTTTCAGAAAAATTCATGTATGTAAAAATGATGGTGGTTTTGATATCATCTTTTAGCTAGCCTCTTGAAAAACACTTGGCTGTGGCAGAGTTTTCTTTGTGGTCAGAGAAGAATTCATTTTTCTGTGTGCTATTATGCTGGCAACTGCCTGTGATAACTTACAACTCTTAAAGCCAAGTGTCATACTTGATAAAGGACTAGTATGCACAGTATATAAAGAACTCTCATGATTCACAAATCAAAAAATCCAATTAAAAATTGTCAAAATATTTTAACAGATACTTCACCAAAGAAGATATATGGGTGGCAAATAAACACATTAGTAATAAATATCATTAGTCATTAAGAAAATGCAAATTAAAACTCTAATGAGATACTCCTACACACCTATTAAAGGGTAGAAAGAAAGAAAGAAACAGACTTGACAATATCAAGTCCGAGCAAGGGTGTGGAGCAACTGTAACTCTCATGCATTACTGGTAGGAATGCAAAATGGTATAGCTACTTTGGAAGACAATTTACTAGTCTCATAAAACTAAACACTCACTTACCATATGACCCAACAATCCTGTTCCTTGGTTATTTATCTACCCAAGATAAATTAAAATATACGCTCACATAAAAAAATTTGTACATGAATGTTCATAGCAGCATTATTAATGATAGCCAAAAAGTGGAAAAAACTGTATGTCCATCAACTATTTTTTTTTACTTTTTATTTTTTTTTTTAAGATTTTATTTACTTGACAGACACAGAGAGAGAGGGAACACAAGCAGGGGGAGTGGGAGAGGGAGAAGCAGGCTTCCCACTGAGCAGGGAGCCTGATAAGGGCTCGATCCCAGGATGCTGGGATCATGACCTGAGCCGAAGGCAGACGCTTAACGACTAAGCCACCCAGGTGCCCCCTGTCCATCAACTACTGAAAGGATAAGTAAACGTCAGTACATTCACAATGGACTGCTAACTGGCAATAAAAAGAAAAAAAAAACCTATTGATACATACAATAACATGGATTAATCTCAAATGTGTTATCCTAAGTGAAAGAAACCAGACTCAAATGGCTACTTACTGTATGAAACCATTTATATGACAATCTGGAAAAGGTAAAATTATTAAGACAGAAAACAGATGAGTGGTTGCAGGGGCTGGGCATGGGGGAGGAGACTGACTACAAAGTGGCATTTTTTTTTTTTTAGGCGATGGAAATGTTTTATATCTTCATTGTGGTGGTGGTTACATGACTGTGTGTGTTTGTCAGAATAAAAGAGTTGAGTTTTACTCTGTGTAAATTATATCAAAACTCTGATTTAAAAAAAAAGGGCAAACTTGGACATAAACTGATCTGACACACAATGCTTTTCTGAATTTGAATTCCAGTTAGTGTGTGAAGCTTCCAGTATTAGAACTCTGTAGGCGTTCCGGATGAGTGCTTCTAGCAAGCACTTTGCAGGATAGTTCCAGCTTATTAAGCTGTAAGATAGACCAAAGGTGTTAGAAACAAAACCTAGTTCTGATGTACAGTCTCCAGACATGGCTCCCTATGGTGAGGAACAAAATAAATTTGGCCCCACTATGCTGCCTTTCATCCCTTCCCTGCAATCCAACCACCCATGCCATCATTAGGATCCTAATGAACCCTGTGGGGCTTCTATGCTTAGATCTCAGGTTGTTTAAGACACTAGTCTGTCCCAGGACTTTAAAAACTCTGGGCTAGAACAATGTCCTCAGCACTAGACAAGCACTTTGGAATTAGGCTGCTGCTCCCAGTCAGACTGAAAAAATAATAGAGAAGGCCAAGTTTGGCAACCCAACTACCAGCCTGGTCTAGCTCACTTAACACAGTTTCTTATTAGGAAAACAGAGGGAGTCCCCTCTCTGTTTACCAACCTCTTATATTTTGCAGGAAATCTCTAAGTTCCTGGCTGAATTATTGAGAGAAGCTCTCTGAAGCCAATGAGTTTCAGTGTCAGGAATGAGAGCTTCTAAGAGTGGGAAAGTGGATGGGCGAGGCTAATATGCAAATTCATAAAATAGGGCTTAGTTTCCATTTGTACATTCTCTAATCTGAAACAGACTCCTCTACCTTTGCTAGGTGATTGACTCTATGGACAAAAAGTTTGAGCTTCCAAAAGTACACTTGAGTTTTTAAATGGTAACCCACAATGGCAGGAGCTTTAGATTACTTTCATAGTATGAGAAAGGATTTTTTTTTTTTTTACTCCAGGCACATTCTTTGGGCCATAAGTTAGTCTACAATTTAATTAAGTACCTATTATTTGTCAAGATTATTAGGCACTTTGTGGGTGGAGGGAGAAGTTGTGAAGGGGAGACCAAAATGACTAAGACTTAGTTCTAAGACTTAGATCCAAGTACCTTACAATTTAGTGGGTGCAAAATATAGTGCATCTATATTTAGAATTTTTGTTCCCATGGAACTTTGATTAGTTTGAAGTCAAGGGGGAGAAGGGCATTATTAAGTCTATTCAGAGATTTAACAGTTCCTGAGCATCTAAAAGATTCAGTCTTGCACTGGCCAACACAGTGGAAAAAGGAAAGATCTTTGCTTTGAGTTGGTGGTATATGGATGTCTTTAAGAGTACTGGGTTTAGGGGTGCCTGGGTGGCTCAGTTGGTTAAGCATCTGCCTTCAGCTCAGGTCATGATCCCAAAGTCCTGTGACAGAGCCCTGTGTCAGACTCCCTGCTCAGTGAGGAGCCTGCTTCTCCTTCTCCCTCTGCTGCTCCCCCTGCTTGTGCTCTCTCTGTCAAATAAATAAATAAAATCTTAAGGAAAAAAAAAAGAGTACTGGGTTTAAGGGTGCCTGGGTGGCTCAGTCAGTTGAACGACAGACTCTTGGTTTCAGCTCAGGTCATGATCATGTGGTCCTGGGACTGAGCCCCACGTCAGGTTCCGAGTTTAGAGGGGAGTCAGCTTGAGGATTCTTTCTTTCCCTCTCCCTCTGCCCCTCCCCTGTCTTTCTCTCTCTCTCTCAAATAAATAAATAAATCTTAAAAAAAAAAGAGTACTAGGTTTAAATCCAGATCTGCAATTTAATAGCTGATATGACTTTGGCTGGTCCTCTCATTTATAAAAACAGAATAATAGTAACATCTCATTGAGCTACTATGTGAGTTAAATACACATACATGTAAAAGCTTTAACTTAGTGCCTGACACAAAGTAGATGATCCATGACTAGAAGTCATTACCATTATTACAGTGTCCCTGGGGAGACAGACCCCATAGGGAAAGAACTTGAAAACACAGACAATAACATGCAAGTGATAACATACCAATGAATACCATATGAATAGCTGTATGTTTTACAGCAATAAAATAACCTGCAAGCAAATCCAAAACATGTTTCATTACTCACAAACCCTATTGCATAAGTCTCAGGTAAGAGTCTAGATTACTCCAGGCTAAAGCCATGAACTTTTTGAAATTCAGCACTTAAGATCCAAAAGTAAACAATAGATTGGGCAAGGTCCTAGAGAGAAAAGGCAGTTTTTGTGGTGGGGCCTGCTTTATATTTAGTGATTATAAATTTCCTTTGACAGATTTTAGTGGGAGTGACTGTCTTACAAAATTCCAACACAGAAATGTTTTCTGGACAGTCTTGTCTTTGGAGTACGTCGCCACCTGCATTAATTTTAGAGGACTCCGCCCCAGCTTTTATTTTTCCCAGATGTCTGATGTCTAAAACCTTATAGGTTATTTACTTTTGTTTAATAATTTTTTCTTCCCCAGTTGAAAGGCAAATATCCGTGATGGAGGAGTCAAGATCCAACACAATGCTGCTTAATCCCTATTCTTGCCCTCACTTTATACTGTGGCTACTTTGATATATAAACTAATCCTGATTCTAGACTGTCTTATATGGATCTCCACCTCTTGCGACTATATGTAGTCTCCAGCTTGTTTGTAAATTCCTCCAGGGCAGAAATTATGTCAAAAGATTTTGTAAAATATTGGTTTACCTTAATCCTTATTATCCCTTACCTTAAACCTCTATAGGATAATTCAACATCAAAAGTAGGTGAATAGTAAAGAGTAAATTATTATTGTTGATTATTATGACCTGGTTTCCCTTTCTATAATCCTGAACTGTAATGTGTTTCTCTAGTATTTTCAGAACTAGAAATTACAGAGCAGCCTATGATTATAGCAGACAGTTCCAAACCTTCTGGAACCATTTCAAAAGGCAACATTAGACTACAAATTAAGAAGGAAAAAAAAAAACAAAACACCAACCTCTGAACAATCTCAGAAACTGATCCTTACTCACCAAGAAGCTTAGATATAGCTGAACAGACTTGTTCAAAAAAGAATCTTGTTCTCTTCCTGTCTCAAACGTTATCCAGTAAAATTTATTTTCACTTTGGGTGAATCTGTAGCAAAGCCCACTCATAAGACATTTCAATGTCTTGCTTGGTCTTTCAGTACTCACATGGAAATGAGTCATTAGCACGGGAAGCTGCTCTACAGAATCTTCTAAAACAAATCCGTTTGTTTTTTCATTAAATATAAAAAAAATTTTTTTAAGTAAACTTTATGCCTAATATGGGGTTCACACTTACAACCCCAAGATCAAGAGTCACATGTTCTACTAACTGAGCCAGCAAGGCATCCCAAATCCATAGGGTTTTGATCTGCTAAATTTGAATCTAGACTACCAACAGACTTATTTCCCTAATTTTTCAGTCTAATTTTTTTGTCTGTTTTTGTGAGTTTAGGGTTTGGTGTATTTGGCAAAAAAACACATCACCAAAAAACAAGTCATTTTTCATTTCTACTGAATACTGATTTTTGAGAAAATATATTCAAGGAAAAGGCAAAGAATTGCTGGAGAGGCCTTTATAGCTTTTAACTTGGGTTAGTGAAAAAAAAAAAGTGGAGCTTAGGGAGTACAAGTGGGGTTAAGATACTTTGGAGTCATCAAAATAAAAAGCAGGAGCTACTTTTGTGCTTTGCCGGCAGGGGAATGGAAATGCTGGATTAGGAGCAAGGCTCACCTAGGACACTTGGGTTGTTAGGACTCAAGTCACAGCACTTTCCAAAAATCTGAAAATGAAATGGGGCAGGGTTTTCTCATTCTTGCCCAAGGTGAGGTAGCTCGAGCTGCGATTACCTTGAGTAAATTAATTCTGTGAGTAGAGTATTTACTCCCAATATGTAAGGGGGTACCTTATCAGGTATGGGGTAAGATGGAAGGGAGGGGGTGAAAACAAGTTCAAAGACATAAGGGGATTTGCCCAAGTGTACTAGTAAGTTTTTAAGAGAATCAGGTTTCCAAATCGATGTACTTGGCAGTACAAGCTGCCTCAGAGACTGTAGTAAGACAACGATGACTCTAGGGTTAAACTCTTCCATTGAGGTAGCATGCACCTCGGATGTGTGAGGGCTTCTCAGAAGAGGCAAGATTTGGGTATTTTCATAGACTAGAGCAAAAATCCTTATGTCGGGGCTTAGGAAATAATGAAACATGCTAAAAATACACTTAAAACACCCTGAGGGAAGTTCATTAACGATAATCAAAATTGACTTTAGAAAGAATAAAACTTTTTTCTCATTTTTCTACTGCCAATTACAAATAAGGTAATGAAAATATTCTTGACTGAATTTAAAAGACGCTGGATGCAAAGAGAGTACAGTGGGTCAAGAGAAAGAAGAGAGAGGCGGGTCCGAGCTCTTGGCACCGCCGGCCCCACCTCCACCCGGATCCGGGGAGAGAAAGCTCGCCCCCGGCCCCCGGAGCAGGGCCCCACCTCAGCGCTCCCACGGGATCCTCGCTCTAGCCCCGCCTCCGTCCGGCTCCGTTCCACGCCGCTCCGGTAGCCCCGCGCCTCTGCGGCGAGTGAGGGAGAAGCGAGGCGGGACTTCCGGCGTTTGAAAAACTTCCGGCGGGAACCGGAAGATGCGGTCATACACACAGAATCCCGGGCCTTCTGACTCGCCGGGCGGGAAGGTGAGCTGAGCGTCCGCCTTGGCGGTGTTCCTGAGGGCTCGCGTGAGCCCGGCTCCCGGGCTCCGGTATTTTGGGGCCATTTAAAAAGTTCGGAGCGCTCATTTGGGAAATAACATCCCTTTTTAAAGTGAGAAGTTTCATTACATTTTACAGTCTGCGGTCTGTATCTTCCAGCCTACACCCGGAAAACCCCTCCTAGCTGCCGCGTGTCACCTGGCGCGTCTTCTCAGTCAAATTGCAGCTCTTAGCGCGTAGGGGTAGACATGGGAAAACCCAGGCAAACCTGGATTATCTGTATACCTCAAGTTATCAAAGATGGGGGAGGAAGCACCCTTTTCAACTAGCACATCATGGCCTTGACTGCATCCACAGCATCCTCAGCAGTGTGTCTGGCATATAGGAGGCGCTCAGTAACTCTTGAGGAAAGGAATGAAGGAATGGGAACTCTAGGCAACTTTCCTCGAACCTCCCACGCGCCAGAATGTTATTAATATGTTTGTGGAATGGGAAACAAGCCTAGTCTTGCTGTTTGGGGCTCTGGGTTCTAGCTACATAACTAGAACATAGGTTTTCCCTTTGAGTAAACCATTTCACTTCACTGGATTTCAGGCTTCTGAGATTAAAAAAAAAAGACTATCTGATTTCTCAGGCTCTTTCCAGGTGTATTTCTTTATTTTTATTATGGAGGGATCTTTGCTGACATTCCAAGCACTTCATTTTGTACTCAGGGAAACTGCTTTAGGTGCCTCTTAAAAAGGTGTTCCCTTCTGCTCTTAAGATTTCTAATTGTGGTTTTCCCAATTTTAATGTAATATTTGTGTCTGCAGGTTTTCTTCATCCCCCCTTCCCTTGATTTTTACTTGCCCTAGTTTAGTGCCTCCTCCCTTAGTAATATCACAGCAACTGATTTTGAATATGCTCATGTGTCCACAGAGAAAAGACAACTTTGAAAATGAAAAATCTCAAGCCACTAAGAATAGGAATGTTCTTCTATTTCATCACTTTAAAATAATAATAATAATAATAATGAGTGCCTTGTCTGCTATTGCCTAATAGTAATGGGGAAAAATGTATACTCTTCTATAGAGACCATGTTGCATATATTCTTACGTTCATTTAATAAATAGTTATTAACAGCTATTAAGTGCTAAGCTCTGTGTTATGCAGAAGTGAGTAAGGCAAATGTGGTTTCTTCATGGTGTTTACTGTCATGCAGTAAACATGGAGGATGCAGACAATAAACAAGGATAATTATAGATTTTGCTTTATATAGTACTGTATGAAGGAATTAAATAAGTACTAAATTATATAGTACTGTATGAAGGAATTAAATTAAAAAAAGGAATTTAATTCCTTTAATTTCATTTTTTTAAAAAGGCCCATTTTAGGCCTGAAATGCTGAGCTATAAGAGATGAGAAGGAGCCAGGCTATTGATGAGCAGGGAGAATAGTGTTCCAGGCAGAGTGAACCTGCGAAGGCAAAGAATCATGCTTGTTACAGTGACTGAAACAATGTGACTGTGGCTGAAGAGCTGCAGCACAGGGTAAATGTGGTTAGAAAGGTAGGCGGAGGGGCACCTGGGTGGCTCAGTCGTTAGGCGTCTGCCTTTGGCTCGGGTCATGATCCCAGGGACCTGGGATCGAGCCCCACATACGGCTCCCTGCTCAGTGGGAAGCCTGCTTCTCCCTCTCCCACTCCCTCTGCTTGTGTTCCCTCTCTCGCTGTGTCTCTCTCTGCCAAATAAATAAATAAAAATCCTTTAAAGAAAGGTAGGCGGAGGCGCCATTTTAGAAGGCCATGGTAAAAAATATGATTTGATTCTAAATGGATAATGGAGTGGAAAGCCACTGAATGGTTTTTATTTTCTAAATGGTCTTTTGGGTTGATATATGGAAAATGGGTAGTAGAGGCAAAAGGGGAAGCAGGGAAGCCAGTAGAGGCTATTATAATAGTCTAGATAAGAGATACTGTGGACTAAAGACTCACTGGAGATCATAGAAATTTAACCTATTTTTTTTAAAGATTTTATTTATTTATTTAATTGACAGAGACAGCATAAGAGGGAACACAAACAGGGGGAGTGGGAGAGGGAGAAGCAGGCTTCCAGCCAAGCAGGGAGCCCGATGTGGGGCTCTATCCCAGGACCCTGGGATCATGACCTGAGCCAAAGGCAGTCACTTAACCAACTGAGCCACCCAGGCACCCCTAACCTATATTTTGGTGGAAGAATTTATGTTATTTACTAGTAGACTGGTTGTGGGAGGTGACAGAAAAAAAGATTTGCACGGCTTTGGCTTAGCAAATGAAACTTTAGAGGATGATAGACGTATTCAGTATTTTGGTTGTGGAGATGTGTATACATGTGCCAGAACTTATCAAGTTTGTACACTTCAAGCATGTACAATTTATTGTATATCTATTATAGCTCAATGAAGCTGTTAAAAATTTTCTAGGGTTCTGGCTCAGCCATCCATTTAGGTGGATGTTGGTGTCATTTACTGAGATGAGAAAGACTGGAGTAGGAATGGGTTTTAAAACAAGAAATGGTTATCAAGATTTCTTTGTGGGTATGTTACATTTTAGGTAACTTTGAGGCATCTGCACAGTTTCATAGGCAGTATGGATAGTTTATTATGTAAATCTGTATCTTTGGCAAGATTGGAATGGAGATATTCAGATTGTTATTAAGTAGGTGATATAGATATTTAAAACCATGGAAATGGATGGAATTTTGTTAATCTAACAAATCCTATGATATAAAGAAAGGGGACATGGGAGGAGTGGGGATGGAGAAGCTTCTCCCACAAACATTGGTTTTTAAACTGGAATATGAATATTCTTGGGATATACCTGGCATAGGCAGTTTTTAAGAAATAATTTCTAGGTCCTTAGTTTCTGTATATACTCTTTCTAAAGCCGATTGACCTATGTGCTCATGCATATTCTCTTTTCCCATGCATATTGACCTATGTGCTCATGCATATTCTCTTTTCCCACCTCCCTTTTCTTTTTTTAGAGAAAGCACGCCCATGCACATGTATGAGGGGAGGGGAGAGGCAGCAGGAGAGGGAGAGAGAGAATCTTAAGCAGGCTCCACACCCAGTGCAGAGCCTGCTACAGGGCTGGATCTCACAACCCTGAGATCATGACCTGAGCCGAAATCAGAGTCTGAAGCTGAACTGACTGAGCCACCTCGGCACCCCCCCACCTCCCTTTTCAAACTCATTATTTTTCTGCTTGTCAAAAGACAAGTTTACATCTTACTCATCTTTCAATGGTAACATTGCTTCCCGGGTGCCTAGTTAAGGGGCATTTGGAAATACTTGTTTCAGGGAAGTTTTCTTTAATGGGCAATCAAAATTTTATGAGACTGCCAAGGGTTTGTCTACTCCTATTTGTAAACCCATTTCTATTAGGGATGAAGTATGGAGTGAGAACTGGTGCATGGTGGTCTGTAAGGGAATGTTCTGAATTCAGGTATATTGTAGAATGGGGTGGTGGGAGTAGATGATTTGGTTGGGTTGTTTGTTGGGAAACTTAGTATGTTCAGGTTTTTATTTTGGGGCTGGTCAGATTGTCCAGAGAAGTCTTTCCAGTCTTTCCATTCTCCCTGGAAGGTAAGGATCTGACTAGGAGCTTGGTGGGAAAAGAGGACTGGGGGGAGGGGTCCTCTATATATTTAGCATTCAGTCTGTATGGTTCCCATGCCCACAACTATACTTGCTGTCCTCTAGTCCAGAAACTCTGTTTTATCCTCTTCAGTGAATAAACCTCCAGATGTTTTCCTGGGGCAATTGCTTAATAGCATGAAGTAGAGTGGGGCCTCTAGAGATATTTCTTTGCCTCAGATAGCTTACACCAACCCCTTAGTCCCTTCATCCATAGTTCCAAGGTATTAGGTACTGCTTCTTGTAGTTTTTTTTGAGGATAGTGCAAAGCAGATTGGTTTGCTTCTGAAAAGCTCCCACTGCCTACTTGGAATTTTAATTTTTATGTAGTGAAATCTGTCTTTTTGGCTTTTGAAATTTTGAGTTACGCCTCGGAAAACTTTTATTCCCCCACCTCTACTCCAAATTATGAAAATGATCATCTTTATTTTCTGTAGTACTTTTATAGTTTATTTTGTACATTTTATTTTTATTTATTTTTTAAAAGATTTTTTATTTATTTATTTGACAAAGAAAGAGACAGCGAGAGAGGGACACAATGAGGGGGAGTGGGAGACAGAGAAGAAGGCTTCCAGCTGAGCAGGGAGCCCGATGTGGGGCTCGATCCCAGGACCCTGGGATCATGACCTGAGCTGAAGGCAGATGCTTAACGACTAAGCCACCCAGGCGCCCCTATTTTGTACATTTTAAGTCATTAGTCAGTGTGGAATACATTTTTGTTCAGGATGTCGTAGTAGGACTTAAATACTTGTTTTCCTCCAGAGGGGTAGCTTGTTGTCTTAATACCACTTATTGAATAATTCATTTCTGCCCTGGTTTAAAATGCTACCCCGTCATACACTAATTTTCTCCGTTTGCATTTTTGTTTTATTCTGGTAAAGTACATGTGACACAGAAATCAAAAGTTAACCATTCCTTTATGATCAATATCTAGAAGCACTTATTTGAGGAAGGATGACCTGCATAAACATAAAATGTCACAAAGGGGGGTGAAGGAAAAGATGGAGGATTATCTTGTCTACTTCCTGGAGACCCTTTTCCTTTTGTTCTCCCGCTTTACTCTGAGTGCTCTCTTGGCTAATAGTGCTACACTTCCTGGAATTGAGCTATGGAACCGAGGGCACATGTTCTGTTTTTTGAGAACCTGTTTGGTATTTCTGTGAGGCATTCCTTTCTCCTCTAAGTGGAAGTTAGAACCAGAGGCGTTGTAACATCTGACTGGTTTAGAAACTTTTTTAAAGGGTTCCAAGCATGTCAGAGTCTCATGTAGTTTTTGTGGTTTGATATATACTCTTAAGGTAATAAAATATACTAGCTAAAGTGAATTTGCTTACTTCCTATATTATAGGATGCTTCTGGTTATCTGTCTCAATTTCTTAAAGCACTAGGCTTTTGAATTTGGTAAATATTTTCTAGGGACATTGGTGATTTGTTTTTATTTTCAAATAAGTGTTTTATTTAAATACTGTAAATTTTATTATAAGGGAATGAATTATCTTGTTTTAGGAATAACCTGGCTGCTTCTTCAGTCCATCAACATCATTTATTTGACTGTCAACTTTATAGAAAGGCCTTTCTTTTATATTGTGAGAAGATAAAGAAGTGGGGAAATATTTCTTACAGTTTAATAAAGGATTTTATAATTTGCTGACTGATGAGCCATCTAATAGCACTTGTGGTATATGCAAGCATATAACTCTAACGAAACTAAAAATTGTCACCCTGTTGGAGCTTACATTTTTCCAAAGATGGTACATACTCATCAGGCTTTTAAACCATTCGAAGGCTGTTAGCTGCTCTTAAAGTTGGCAGCTGCATGGGAGGGGAAACCAGTGTTCAGGCTTTTGAATGCTTCTCATTTTTTTTCCTGTGGCACTTTTTAACAGCAGAGCTATTGGAGCATTAGTTTTGAATGGCACATCACTTGGTAGACAACGTAAGTGATCAGTCATTCAAGTGATTCAGATCATGCTGATTGTATATTCTGTTTCTTCCAGATGTCATCATTGCCAAGAAGAGCAAAAGTAAAGGTCCAGACTGTGGTATCCAAAGATGAATTCTCTTCCTTGTCTGAATTGTAAGCATATTGGTTTCATATGGGGTTAGGAGAATGATGTATATTTTAAGGAGGAATGAAAGTCATTTGTATCTTTTTCATTCTCTCATGAGACAAATGTTTATTGAACTCATGCTGTGTCTCAGGTGCTGTTTCAGTGTTGGTGTTAAACTATTGAACAAGGAGAGAGAAAGTAACCAACTAAATATATAACATGATACTTACACTAGAATATGAGCTCCATGAGAGCAGGGAGTTTTTTATATCACTTCAAAGTAGGGTTTCCCAAACTCAGCACTACTGATCAGATAATTCTTTGATGTGGAGACTGTCCTTTGCGTTGTAGGATGTTTAGCAGCATCCCTGGTCTCTACCAACTAGATGCCAGTCACATCTCCCCAGTTGTGACAATCAAAAATGTCTCCAGACATGGCCAAATATTCCCCATGGGGGCAAAATTGTCTCCGGTTGAGAACCTCTGCTTTAGAGCACTGTAGTGTTTGTGCCCTGAAGATATTTGTTAAATAAGTGACCGATTAATGTTAGGCAGTAATAAGTACTCTAAAGGAACATAAAACAGGGCAAGGGAGAGCGTGGTCAGTGGTTCTGGGCAGGGGACATCTTGGATATAGTATTCAGGAGAGTTCTTTTGGAGGATGTGGCAAGAGATTTAAATGAAATTTGGAAGTACTATAACTTGTAAAGATCCAAGTAGAGGGAGCAGCAAGTGTGAAGACCCTATGGCAGGAACAAGCTTTGTGTGTTCAGGGAACAGTAAGACCAGTGTGGCCAGACAAGTCACCAAGGCAGAGAGTGATTGGAAATGAGATGGGAATGGGCAGGACCTAATAGGCCATGACAGAGCATTATGGTCTTATTTGAAGTGGTGTAACTGAAGCAACATGAGTTTGCTCCTTGGTGAGTCACAGATATACCAGGTGGGGTTGTCATGCAAAGTAAACTTTATTTGCAGCAAATAAAGAGATCATGGGGAATAGCTTTCAAAGCCTCCAAGGAGAGTGAATGGGTACCTTTTGTTTATGGTTAGGATGAATATTTAGATAGGGAAGCCTTGTCATCTGTGTAGAGGCAGGCATCAGGTTGCACGTGCACCTTAAGGAATCATGCCTATACATACATTGAGTGTCATATAAATGACACTGAGCCTCCTCTTTGGGCAGAGATTTTAGTATTATGATGAGGTAAAGGTAATTGCCAGTCATTCCAGGGGTCGCTCCAAAGTCCATCTGCGCAGGCATGAGTCAGGGGTGTAGTTCAAAGGAGCTGAGTGGTCTGGGCCAGTGAGAGGTCTTGTCAGGGCAGTTGCCATCACCTGAAGGGTGGTTTCCGGTTTCATTTGCCTGAGTTAAGAGGTAAGCTGAAAAGAAGAGCTTAAGGAAAAATGTAAACAAAGCAGGTGGGCAATAAAGGTCAGGTCTTGGGGTCTAGCTGGTGACAGTGGGTTAGAAAGCCATTGGAAGGCTTGGGGCAGGGATGTGACATGCTCTGGTTTACATTTGTAAAAGATCATTCTGATTCCTTGGTGACCGTAGGGGAGCAAGAATGGAAGCAAGCGGTCAGTTAAGGAGATTACTGTAGAAGTCTAGGGTCCTGGAAGTGAAAGTGGTGAGAAGTAGTCTAATTTGGGATATATTTTGAAGATAAACTAGACCATATATGGGGATGGATTAGATTTGGGGTGTGAAGGAAAGACAGGAATTTGGGGAAGACTGGAAGAGGATCAGGTATGAGGGTGGTAAAATCAAGGGTTCTGTTTTGGACTTGGTAAGTTTGAGATGATTGTGAGGCATCCAATGAAGGTAGATATACAAGTCTTGAGCTCAGGTCAAGTGGGAAAGGGAGATAGAAAATTGAGATTCCTCTCTGTTCCACTATCGAATAAGATAAGGTCGTCTAGTAAGATTGCTTAGAGGAGTGCTGAGGACTGAGTCTTAGAGTATCCCAACATTGAAAGGTTGGGAAGAGGAAGAGCGGTAAGCAAAGGGACAAGGAGAAGCTGGAAAAGCTGCCAGGGAAGTAGGAGGAAAACCAGGGGCGTGAAGACCTTGGAAAGACCTGGAAGGTGTGAAGAATGTGTTGTAAGAAGTGACGGCCAGATGCCAGTAATAGGTCAGGTATGGTTAGTGGGAGATGACTTAAAACTGCCTTACATATAAAATAATACCTGTTCTTATGTTTTTCTTTCTGATACCTGAAAGCCCTTTTGTATCTGTCATGTGACTTTTGCATTGTTCCCCTATAAACTGGGGTCCACGCTCCTGCTGGAATGAAGTTGTTCTGCTAGTTTGGAGATAGTATGAGCAGAACCCTGGTTTTCTGTTTCCTTAGTTTTCTAATTCTCCCTCCTTTCAATGCCACTGCTATGTGTTAGGTGAGTTTAAATGATTTTGTTTGTTTTTGCCTACTCTTAGGCTTTAGTTTGCATCTGCTTCTGAAGAGAACTCACTGGGGGTTGGGGGGAACTATCAGTGGCTTGACCTAGGATAGCATAATTTAGAAGAAGTCATTTAATCAGGTTTTTGCCTCTAGGCAGAACATAAAACCATTCAAAAAGCGAGATACCCTATTCACTAGCCTTAGTGAAGGAAGTGGTTGTCCTTCCCACCAATACTGACCTTTTACATTGGGGGTAGACGTAGATTTAAGTGGGTTGGCAGGAGCATGATGTTCCTTTACCAGAGTTCACATGGCTATTTTTCCTCTGCTGTTGCTGTGAGTTTGATTCATGGATTGTTAGAAAGTACTGTAGCTGCACCTGATCCAGTCTAGGAAAGAAATCCATTCTGTGAAAGGGAAAAACAAAACAAAACGAAACGGTTAATTGAAGCATTTGGAAGGGTCTTGGTGCTAACTTTATGTAATTTAGGGTGTTTCCTAGCACCATTTCCCATTCCTTACATTGGTTTGAATAAGTAAATTTGATTATTTCTTAGGAAATTGTTTAAGCACTTTTTGCTGTTATAATGGTAAACCTTACAATGACTATGGTGTGACACCACTCAGTAAATTGCTTAAGGTAATAAATGGTTTTCTCTGTTTTGAATGTGTGTGTGTGTGTGTGTGTGTGTGTGTGTGTGTGTGTGAGGGGAATGGAGGGATGCCTAGCCTCTAAATATCACATCCCATCCCCCTCTCACTCACCAGAGGGGAATGGAGAGACCTGTGATTCATAGCATATCAGGGGCTATTGGTCCTCGATCAACTCTTATTTTAGTACTTAGCTATATCTGTTCGTAGCCTGTGCTCATATCACTCCATTTTATATTAAACACCTCCTACCTTATTTTTCTTTCAAGAAGCATGTTTCTTTTGCCTTTAACATTTAGCTTCATTTTTCCTAGATATTTTTCTGTCACTTTACTTTTAGATCATCTGCCTCTGAAGAAGATGACAAGGAAGATAGTGCCTGGGAGCCCCAAAAGAAAGCCCCCAGAAGTCGTAAGCAGCCTGTTTCCAAAGAATCCAGACCAAAGAGGGTGCCACGAGTGAAGAAGACCACCCTACAGATCAGTGATGGCTCGGAAGGCGTGGCTGTTAAGGAGGAGCTGGTAGGTGCTTGAGTTGGGTGGAGGGAACTCTATAGTGCTTTCCTAATTGGTGACGCTACTTTCTCCTTACAGAGAGCAGAACAGTGTAGGTAGTTGACAAAAGTACAGGGCAGTGGCATTCTCTACTGCAGGCCGTAAAATATTTATCATTAGACCCACTGTGTTGGAGGGGAAAGAATATGTATCAACAATACATATTGATGTATTTTGCTATAAGCAAACAATGTATTTATACTGATCTGGATTAAAACAACAACAGCAATAAATTACAGGCTTTGTTGCATTACAAAAAGTGTTGTGCATTTCCAAAATCATTCTCTATGGTACTCCGCTTAAGAAACTGCTTCCATGGTACATTTGAAATAATACTCTTTCAATATGCAGTAGAAACCTGACTTTTCAGGGACACATTTATTGTGTATAGTAGAGGACATTATATTGTACCTGCTTTGCTCTTAGGGCTTTTATTTAAATCAGTCTTTCTCCTGTTATTTAGTACCTCTGTTTCTTCATCTTTACATACAAGCTTTTCACTGAACACACTTGAATGGGTGAGTAGGCTTTACCTATAGCTGAGAAAGTATTGACTTCTATCACCTTGTTGGCAAAATTTGGAGGTTTTTCATTAAGCGTGGCATGGCTGCACCTAAAAAGTAGCTTGATTGCCTAACCTACAAAATAGCTCTTAGTTCAGTGGTTTTTGGCATTAGGATCATAAACCCTTTGAGAATCTGACAAAAGTTATGAACCCTCTCTTCAGTAGAATGTGCACATGCCTAGCCTCTAAATATTAAAATATAGCTCAAGAAGGTACAGCTTAAGAACCCTTGTGGTGATTTCTTGATTCTTTCAGTAATGCTCAGTTATATGTGTATAAAAAAGAATTAGAAAGTCTTTCACTTAAACATTCTGGGGGTTTTTAAAATTTTCTTTCAGAATTGCCAAAATTCACCCATTTTATACCTCAGCGAGAGCACATGGAGCATGTTAGAAGACTTTATTTCATTAGGTTTGGCGTTCTGCTCTGCTGTAGTCACCATTGAACAAAATAATTGAAAACCTTATTTTCGGTAGAACTAGAATTGGTAGCCTCCTTATAACTATTTTTAGCAAACATCATAGACAAAATTAATCGTTATTTAGCCTCTTCCTCTCTATGTTGCTGGCATTTACCAAGCCGGTGGCCACTTTAGCTCAGCTCCAATTCTCATCCCCTGTCTGCCACCTTCTGCTGTTGTTTTTGGGGATTTCCCCTCCATTTGGATGAACTCCCTAGGGCCTTCTGTTCTTGGTTCTTTGACCTCCTCATCTCCAGGGACTGTGTCTTCTCTGCCTTCACCACCCCTCTCAGGAACTCAGCCTGAATCTTGCCATCATCAAAAACTGTGCTACTGACATTCCTTTTCAAGCATCCGGCATTCGGAGCACCATCTTACCATTTTCTGTTCTCCCAGCTCACTGTCCAGGTGCCCTCATGGCCACACTTTTCCAGCCTTGTCACATCTTCTCCTTGGTAGCTCTCAACCCGGGCAGCTTGAAAAAATGCCAGTGCTGAAGTCCCTGTCCTAGACCAGTTAAACATGGAAAGGATTCTAGGGGTGGGGCTGAGCCCGAACCTCAGCAGTATTTCTTTCCTAAAGCTCTCAGGTGACTTCTGTGGACAGCCAGGGCCGAGGGCTACGACCTAATCCTTGGACTCCAGCGCTTCACCAGATCTGCTTCACATATCACTATCAGTCAGCCCTTTTCTTTTCCTACCTTACCTAGTCCAGGCCACGGAATGTCTCATTTCAGTCACTTTTTATTAGTCTCACCAGTTCTGCCCTTGTTTCCTTCAGTGACACAGGGCCGATCAGAGCCGACACCGGGTGAGCCATCGCCTCTGCTCTGCCAGCACCGAGCAGCTGACTCTTGCGGAGAACAACCTTGACTGAATTTGTTTCCCTTTAGATTCATAATCTCAGACCTCAAAATTACACTAAGAATACCTGGTAGACTCCTTCCTTTTCTCTGGCAGATATGTTTTTCCAGTTTTTTTTCTCATTTCTTAAACTTCCTAAATTCCTTTCTCTTCCTCTCAGCTGATGACATTGCCTTTTACGTATTTGCGAACACAGGAAGCTCATTATCTCACAACCGGGCTAGCTATGTTTGGGTTCCTCTTCTGTCCTGTTATGATGGAGGAAGTGTCATCCTTCCTGTCCGGGATTTGTCCCACCGCTGGGGCTGTCGTTGCCGTCCCCTCTTGCTCAAGGTCTGTGTGTCTTCAGTCATCTCCTTTCTTTTCTCTCGTCAACTTTTATTCCAGTGGCTCAGTTGCTACAGAGTATAAAAATGCTTTTAAATCTAATTTTTAAGAAGCCTCCCTTCAGCTCCTTATCCGTCTCCAGTTATCTGTCAAGCTCACCCAGTACAACACAGGCCAAGGCCAAAGCCTGCTGACTGATTTGACTGGAAAAGACACAATGAGCTACTTTTTTGCTTTAGATAGTTGACTGCTTTCAGAGACAGCAAAAAGAAGAATAGTCAAATTCTTTTTGGAGTCTTGGGTTTAGTCATAGGCTACATAATAACCATGTGGAGTGTTAAGGCTGATTAAAAAAGCAATGAAGGCAGAAGAAAATGAACTTTGATTATTCAGTCTGCCAAAGATTCAGGTTGAATGTAAGGAAGGAAAATGTTCTCATGGAGGCTTACTAAACTTGAGTATATCACTGAGACAGGCTGTAGAATCTTAGAAGCTTCATAAAATGGAGAGAGATTTCCCTATGTTTCAATAGTTTAGATCTACCTCTTTCAAACTTTTGGTCTTTGAACCGCTTTACACTCTTAAAACTTAAGGAGGACCCCAAGGAACTTTTGGTTATGTGGGTTATTGATATTGCTATTTACCATATAAAAATTAAAAATGAGAAATTAAAATATTGATTAGTTTTTTAAAAAACCTAGTACGTGTTAATGCAGCTAATTTTTATTTTAATGAAAAATAAGTATATGTTTTCCCAACCAACAAGAAAAAATTAATGAGAAGAATGACATTACTTACATTTTTACAGATGTCTTTAATGTCTGACCTACTAGAATATAACTGAAATGTGTAAAGAAAACCCACCTCCACACAGATATGTATTTGGAAAAGGGAGACATGTTTTAAAAGCTTTTTCAGATGGATATTCTTATTTGATGTGGTACCAAAACTCAGTAAATGGTAGTTTCTTAAAAGTTTGTTTCATTGTGGAATCTGAAACCATATTAATGAACTTCTTATACTCTACTACATTAAAATCCACTGGTTCGTGTTATTTGAATGGGTCTTCTACCCATGCATGATTTTATGACATATATCGGTCATTTGAAAAATATCGGTTCACCGATTTATGCAGCTCTTCCAAATGTTGGCATCTTTCATTATCTGATGTCAAAAAAACACATTTGTTAATATAACCTCCAGTCTCATCACAGTGTTGGGAAGCTGTCAAGTTCACAGTGGATACAAATTTTCCAAAAATTCTAATTTTCACTTTTGAAGCCTGAAATTTACTACTGGTTGCAAATGTCAGGTGTTTCCTTAAAGTGACAGTCTCAGTTCATTTCTGAAAAAATGTCCACCAGATACCCAAGTCTGAATAACCATAGTTTGTCAGTCATTATTTCAAGTAAAAATGCTGCTTTATGGAAAAAGAAGCTGGTTTGGTTCACAACTGAAACGGATGCATGAGCGTTTTTCTTTGAGATGACCACTGCACATCCGTATGCACTGGCGTGCAGCAGAAGTATTTTATGTGTACTCGCTATTTCAGCATAGAGTATTACAAAGGTGTGTTTTCAAGGACTGAGACCTTAAAAATTAATACTTTATTTATTTATTTATAAATTAAGGCTCCATGCTCAGTGTGGGGCTTGAACACACAACCCTGAGTTCAAGAGTCACATGCTCTACAACTGAGCCAGCCAGGCGCCCCTAAAAATGAATAATTTTTAACGGCTTTGTTAAATGAAACTTACATCGTTTTGCTGCAAGTGTGGCAGTGAAGGGAACAGTGATTGCTACTATTGCTTGGTGCCATTGCCTTGGGGTTTGCTACCATTGCTGTTGTACTTCAGTGAAATGTCAACAGAAAAAGGCAAAGCATGTCTTAGCATTATTATGAATAGAGTGTGACCTCGCAGACCCCCTGGAAGGGTCTGTGGACAACACTGAGAAACACGAGGTAAATCTTGCCTGAAGACTACACAGAGGATGCCTTAAAGTCTTTATGATTGCTGACTTTTCTTTTTTTCCTCTCGGTCATTTTACTTTTTCCTCATTTCTTTGTCTACTTCCTTTTCCCTCTACTAGGAAGTGGTCTAGTATGGTAGTGGCTCTAATGATGGTGGGATCTGCAGATGTTTTAGTGCTTATCATCAGCCAGGCAACATAACATGTTCAACACTTCGGTTGTGTGAGCTTTCATAATCCTCACAACAACCCCTCAAGGCAGGTGCTGTTACTATCCTAACTTTATAGATGAGAAAGCCAAGGCAAGAAATGTGAAGTGATTTGCTCATGGATAATAGATAGTAGGTGATGGAATTGGGTTTCTAAGTTAGCAACATGATTTTGTCAGCATTTCAGGAACCAATATATCTCTCATGGGTGGTTTTACCTCAGCCATGCTCATAAGAGGGATGTGTAAAACCAGAGTGCTGATTTAATAATTAATGATTTGATATAATAATCATAAGAACATGAAATTTTTTCTGACTGGTAGTGTCTCTCCTCAGAGGTTGAAGTAAGTAGGCACTTAAATAAGAATCGGAAATTTACTTGATGAGCATGGGTCCAGATTGGGAGAATTAGATAAATCCATTCTATTGGATTTAATGAATGCCTACTGTGGTCTAGGCATTATGTTTGTCACAATGACATCAAATGTTTTAAATGCACGAATCTAAGGTAGTCTGATGTATCTGTCTCATAGGAGGGCTGTCTTACCATTGGGACCAAAATACTCAGAGTCTGTTTGCTAAGCTTTCCTCTTCCTTGTACATTGCTTAGAAGAATGCTGATCATCTTTGCTTTTTACAATTCCTCTTTTTCTGCTGCCCTATGGCTGACAGACAGCCCTCTGCATGGTTGACACCTTTCTTTTACTATATCAAGTCATTTGATCAGGTTATTATCAACTCTTACGGACATAGGAGTCATTCTATTTTTATATCTCTGTTCTTATCCATTATGTTTCAGCTAAAAATGTAATATTCAGAGGGCTATCTAATGTACATCATTTCCAGGTTAGGTAGTGGTGGGTGGGTATTAGGTTGGGGATGCTCTTTATAGTAGTTCCCAGTATTTTCAGTAGTCAGTAATTCTGGAAAAATAACCTGATAGGAGAGAAAATTGAATTTGACTGAATAGTTTGGGAGTTCTTCTTTTATTTGAGTTTGTGCCATCTGCATCTGCTTAGGTAACCAGAAACAGGCTAGCTTGTGAAATTGTAAACTCCATACAGGTAGGGTCTGTATGTTATTTACCACTCCAGTGCCAAAATGAATGCCAGGTGGTTAGGGTTAGGGTTAGCTGTCATGGGGGGGAGGTGGTGGAGAGAGTGGCCCCTGGACAGTAGTATGGACTATTATGTAGATTCTTCCTAAAGAAAAATGCCTGACACCACTCTGCTGTCATGCTGTGTTTTCTGTTCCCTTCTGTATAAATTGGTGGCAGGTATAGTCTGTTGAGTTTTAGGAGTGTATGAGTGTTACTTTTTTCCCCCAAAGGGTTGACTTTTGATTGCAAGTTTTAAATCTTGGTTTTTCCAGCATGCGTAGACTTATCCTTTACTCATTTTAAAAAATGAAACTTTTTATTTCTAGATAATTATAGATTCACACACAGTTATAAAAAATAATACAGAGATTGTGTACCCTTTAATTTCTTCCATTGGTGCATTTTACAAAACTATAGTAAAATATCACAACCAGGATATTTATATTGATAAAAATCCAGAGATCTTATGAGATTTCTCCAGTTTTTTTGTATTCATTTATTTGTGTATTTCTGTA
Source organism: Callorhinus ursinus (assembly GCF_003265705.2). Taxonomy (NCBI): domain Eukaryota; kingdom Metazoa; phylum Chordata; class Mammalia; order Carnivora; family Otariidae; genus Callorhinus; species Callorhinus ursinus. Next base: position 74,524,306 of record NW_027397072.1, read on the forward strand.
TGTTTAGCTCTGTACAATTTTATCACATGTATGCATATGTGTATCCCTCATCCAGAATGGTTCCATCACTACAAGAATCCCTAGTACTGCCTAGTATTTGCCTATTTGTAGCCACGCCCACCTCCCTTCGGACCCTTACCCCCATCTTGACCCCCCCAGTAACCACTAATTTTTTCGGGAATGTTATATAAAGCATACATCATTAATGTTATGTAAATTATAAGGTATGTAACTTTTTGCAAATTGCTTTTCCCCCCTTCATTCAACATAGTTTCTGTGAGATTCTTCCAAGTTATTGTGTGTTTCAATAATTTGTTCCTTTTTATTGCTGAATAATATTCTAGAGCATTCGGTTTTTTCTTTTAATTCTCCTGTGTTCTATTTGTGGTTTGATAGAATAACTCTGTGGCTATTGCTGATGTTGATTTGGAAGACAGAAAAAATGAATTGGATAGTGTGAAGACTCTGAAAACAGCAAAGACAAAACGGAAGAATTCAGCTCGGTCACCTTCGGGTCAGAGGACCAAAAAGCTGAAAGTTGACGAAGAAACCAACATGGTCAACACTGCTGAGATGCCATCCACGAGCACCGTGTGGGAAGGTGCATGCAAGAAGGAAGAGAATGAAGATGACTTTACATTTGGTCAGTCCCCTTTAAAGAAAATGAAGACTGAAACATGTCCTCAGGGGCAGCCCGTGAGGTTTCCAGCAAATGCCAACAGCATTAAAGAGGAGGTGGAAATGAACTGGGACATAGTACAGGTATGTGTAGTCATTTTAGTTTGTGGGGTTCCTTTCTTTTTGACTAGGATAGGAGTGCCACTGGCTAAGAAAGGGTTGGGAGTTTTCAGGTCTCTTTTCACTTTTGCCAGTGATTTCTTTTTTTTTTTTCTTATTTTATTTTATTATGTTATGTTAATCACCATACATTACATCATTAGTTTTTGATGTAGTGTTCCATGATTCATTGTTTGCGTATAACACCCAGTGCTCCATTCAATACGTGCCCTCTTTAATATCCACCACCAGGCTAACCTATCCCCCCCACCCCAACTCCTCTAGAACCCTCAGTTTGTTTCTCAGAGTCCATAGTGTCTCATGGTTTGTCTCCCCCTCCCAATTCCCCCCCTTCATTTTTCCCTTCCTGCTGTCTTCCTTTTTTTTAACATATAATGTATTATTTGTTTCAGAGGTACAGATCAGTGATTCAACAGTCTTACACAATTCACAGCGCTCACCATAGTGCATACCCTCCCCAATGTCTGTCACCCAGCCACCCCCATCCCTCCCA
>NW_027397072.1:74525696-74760566 GCF_003265705.2 Callorhinus ursinus
GTGTGTGTGTGTGTGTGTGTGCGCGCGCACCACATCTTCTTTATCCATTCATCTGTCAATGGACATCTTTCGCCAGTGATTTCTGGAGGCTTTGGCCACTGGTTCCTAGTTCCTATCCTAGGTATGCTGTTTCATATTATAGCTCATCATCATCAGCTCTTGAGCTAAGAGCTGTGACCTCAGGTGAGGTGGGTCTCTGCCATGGTGTTTTGGTGAACGTGACTCTATAGAGAGATTACACCAACAGACTGGGCCCTCATAAGTTCATTGTGAAGGTTTTGTTTTGAACTTGGACTGTATTTCCCTATAAAAGTAGTGTGAGTGATTAGGACATTGGCCATTAGTACAGCTCTAATTCTTAAAGTAATGTTGTAATATACTATAAACAAGGTCTAGAAATTTCTTAGGAAAAGTCTATATGAATTCCAACTTGAGCTGCCTTGGATTTCTCCCAATTTCTTGGTTGGCTTTAGGGATGGCAGAGAAGACCTGAAGAGTGATTTTTAAACGGTGATTCTCAACCTTTTGTCTGTGCCAACACACACTGGGAACGTTTCAGACTTAATTATGGTAGTGCCTCTCAGGGTAGATGCGTGTGACCTGCCTTCCTCTTGTCTGTCTATGGTGATTCTGATGGGTACTCCTTCCCCTTCTGTGAATTACTGCTTAGAGCCCAGGGCCTCTGCTTGCTCCAAATACTACTTCTCAGTCTGAGACTAGCTGTGCGTTACCTTTTTCTTCAGAGGAATTTTTTTTTCCCCATGTTGTCTCTTCTGTTACCTATTAGTAGAACATCACCAGTATTTTTTAATTACGATTTTTCTTTTCTCTGGCCCACGAAGGAGTAGAATGTTGCCTCAGAACTTTCTTCTCATCCTTGTTCCTGAACTGAACAGTCCAAAGTTTCTTGGAGAAACAGTGTATCATTAGCCTCCTTTCTATACCATCTTTTTCTTTATTAGGTCTACAAGGACATGTTTTGTTTTGTTTTTTTACTTTTTCTCCCTACCCTCTACCCTCCTAGAAGGTCATGTTTTAAAAGGATGGTTCATATACCACCTGCATCAGATTTACCTGAAGGCTTTCTTAAAATGCAGACCCCTTGCTTAGTTCCAGTCCAGACTCACAGGGACAGATGGATGTGTCCCACTTCCCTTTCCTTGTACTAACACTTAAAAGCTTATGTCTCTGCTGTTGACATAGATCTGCTTCTAGTAGTGGACAGTCAGCAGGAGGGAGGAAAGAAGGTTTCAGAGACCATGAAGTCTCTTGAAATGCAGAGATAAGTTCTTCAAAGTTAAGGGCTCCTTACTCTGTGACACTTTGCTTCACACCCATCCCCTAATCTGTGTAACAGAGAAAGTGATGAAAATGGTCCTGCCTTAGCCCATTATCTCTTGGTTATAAGTAATAGAAACCTGCTTCTAATGATCTGAAACAGAAAAGAGTTTATTACCAAGGACACAGGGGTCTTTCAAAGAATGGAAGGGACGAAGTGTGATCAAGGCTCCCAAAGGCCTTGAACCAGAAATTGGAAAACCATGAGGACTTGAGGAAGGCACTTTCTCAGTTTTCTCTTTCTTTTCATTTCCAAGCATTGTTTTCTCCTCTTCCTCCTTATTGGAAGTGATTTTTTGACAGTTCAAACAGTCCTGCTCTTGGGATCTGGCACTCCTTGCTTGTGAGTTGGGAGAGAAATGGCTGCTATAGCTGCCACTTTCACTAGGCACCCTGACAACTAGTAAGCTCAGCATTTTCTAGTTGGCTTTAGGCGTTGCCCAGGGAACTATAGGTGTGATTTGCATTTGGGTTTTTTTGTTTAACCAGGTGCAGTCCTCCTTGTCCAACCTTGTGTTACTTTTTCAGACAGTTCTTGTGGTATATGTGGATTTCTTTTCCATTCCTTTCTTATTCCCTCATAAACAGCAGAGAATAATTTTATCTTGGCCCTGCATTCCTGCTTACAAACATGGTGGACAGCAGTGGCAGATGTTAGGGGAGAGGAGACTAAGAAGAGGGAGAGTCACCAGTGCTGAGTCCAACAGTCAGAAGGCCTTGACCTGTTGGATGAGGAGCAGACTCATTGAAATGCCTGTGATATGCTTATTATCTGCCACAAAACAAAATATGTGGCCAAGTTCTTGGGGAAATCCTGAAAGATACCTAGTTAGTAAGGAATTGTCAATAGAAATTAATTGTATAGAGATTATTAATCATTACTAATTGATCATGTGGGAAATGTCATTTCTCTCTCCTTTTTTTTTTAAGGATTTTATTTATTTATTTGACAGAGAGAGACAGCGAGAGAGGGAACACAGGCAGGGGGAATGGGAGAGAGAGAAGCAGGCTCCCACTGAGCAGGGAGCCCGATGCCAGGCTCCATCCCAGGATCCTGGGATCATGACCTCAGCTGAAGGCAGACTCTTAACGACTGAGCCACCCAGGCAGCCCTATTTCCTTCATTTTATGTGCTGTTCCCCATAGCCCCTGTCCACCATGTCATCATGAACCTCTGTTTTTCCCTTCATGGTGTGTTTCTCAACTCTATAAAGTCGACTGCTTTTTCAGGAACATTACCAACTTGTTTGGGGAGGGAAAACTGCATTGCCAATACTTAAGTACTTAGGTTACTTACAGACTTTATGTATAAACAGACTTTGTGTCCATTTCTTACTCAGGCTTTGGGGATTTCCAGGTCTCTTGAGGAGAAGCAACCTATTCTTCAGCCCTTTCCCCCAAACTGCAAATGTGTGGTCGCTATCAGAAACTAGTTTTCGTTAAAAAACATTATATATTTATGCAAATATGATACAAATACCATGACCTTTTATAGAATTTGAAGAGGTAACTAGCTACAACCAGTTTTTGAGAAAATTAAATGCTTCAAAATGGTGATTGCTGTTAGAGTCTCTTTATTTTGAGGGGGCTGGGAATATGGGAGTGGAGTAGCCACATATATGTTAGTAAAGTTTGCCAAATTAGAGAGGAAAAGCAAGCAAAACCCTCTTTATTAGCCATTTTTCTTGCAAGAGATGATGGGGAATGATGTGACCATGGGATGACAAAATTGGGGAAAGAAATGGGACTGGAAGGAGGTGAGTGTGTCTGAGTTGGCTTTCTCACTGCACTTCTGTGTATAAGCACACACCACCCATTAGGTTACCTGTTTGTTCCAGGAGGGATTAAGTAAAACAATTGGATTAGCCCTTTTTGTTTTTATGATTTAGCTGGTATTTGTTATGGGCTTTAAAAAGCATCTCTCTTTTTTTTTTTAAGATTTTATTTATTTGTGAGAGAGAGAGAAAGAGCACAAGCAGGGAGCGGCAGGCAGAGGGAGAAACAGGCTCCCCACTGAGCAAGGAGCCTGGTGTGGGACTCGATCCCTGGGATCATGACCCAGGCCAAAGGCAGACGCTTAACCAACTGAGCCACCCAGGCGCCCCTGGGGCTGGCTTCTAATGAGGGGAAGTATATATACTTCTATATTGAAGTATATATACTATTTTGAAGTATATATAGCTCATGAATGTTCGAAAGTAACAAACTTCCAGATCAAGAAACAGAACCTTACCAGCACTCTACAATCCCCTTTATATGGTTTTCCAATCTCCTGTCCCCTTTCTTTTAACCACTCTTCTGACTTCTGACAGCATAGTTTTTCCTTTTGCAGGAAAAGCTTTAAGGAAGCTTCTATGTGTGATAAAATAAGTAATAAAATAAATAGGCAGGGATAAAGAGAACAGCAGGAATCAAAAGCTTTTGAGAAAGGAGGTGTCAAACTGCTGATTGGGGAATGACTTTGAGTAGAAAATTCTCTCAATCTATTCATTAGAGTAGAATTTAATTTAATTTTAGTTCTTTTAAAATATAGATGCTGCCAGGATGATTAAGGCTATAGTTTGTTGATACTCAGATATTTTGTTTTTTAACTGAGGGAACAGGAATATAGCTTGGAGGAGTAAATCTCCATTTTGGGAGAAGGCCATTTTGTTGGCAATTTTAGACACCAGAGGGCAGTATGAAGGCACCATGTTTGATCTGCAATGGGATTCAGGAAGAGAAGTGAGGCTATTTGTTCAATTTGTATTTTTGCCTAAAAAAAAAAATCGTCTTGCTTTGCACACAAATCAAATTTTTGAAAAGGTAATGTAGCTTGTGGGACTTTGGGCAATTAACTTTTTTGGGCCTTAGTTTTCCTATCTATAAAATGTGAGTAATAATACCTATCTCATATAGTTTGAGTTAATACTGAATATGTGAAAGTGTTTGGAACATAATAAACTCTATACAAGTGTTAGCTTCAAACAACAGTCACAAAAACTGCCTCTCTTATATAAGTGTTAGGGTTGAAAAAAATCTTGAGACTGCCTTCCTTTTTACTTACTCTCATTCCTAACCAGTTAATTATAAATAATATTACAGTAATAAGTGTGAATAGCCTAAAAGTAAAAACTATAGTAGTTCTCTGGCCTTACCCTTATCCATCCCTAAGGTTTGATCTCTGCTTTTAACTCTTTTAGTTACATCTTTGTTGTGTGCCTCATTTTTCTAAAACACAGATATCTGGGCCCTACTCCAGAGGTTCTTCTTCAGTGGATCTGGGTAGGGCTCAAGAATTTGCATTTCTGACAAGTTCCCAGGTGATGCTTATGCTACTGGTTTGAGGACCACACACTGTGAGCCACTTTCTCTAGTCCACAGATCTCACTGACTTGTAAAATGTCACAGGGATTTGCACAGGGAGGTTGACTCAACAGCTGAAATTAAGTAATGAGCAGATCATCACTGAGTGGCTTAAAATTGAGTATAGAATAAAGTTCAAACTACATGGAATTCACCATATAGCTCTATCCACCTTTCCATTCCTCACCTCACCTCACCACCCCTTGTACATTTTATCATTGCTAAACTTACAGCGATTTAAAAAATGTGCTGTGGTTTCTCATCAGTGGTTTTTGATATGCTATTCTTTCTTTGTGGAATTCCTGTCCCTATTTGGCTGCCTGGAGGTACCTTCATTCTCTTTGTTGCTTTTCTATCGCTGCAGAATTGGATGTTTCTACCTCCCATATGCTCTTGAAACAATCTATATGTGCTTCTGTCAGAGTACAGATCACAATATATTTTACCTACTTGTCTGTCTTTCTTCTTTCTAGCTTGTTAGCTGCTTGGGAAGAGAGTCTTGGTATTTTACATTTCATTTTCACTGGCTTGGTATAGTTGTTGACATATAATATGAGCTAAAATAAACATTTGACTAAAGACAGAAGGAATTGGATGATTTGGAGGCCCAAAAGTGGAGACTGCTTATATGGAGTTTTGTTGTCTTTAATTTCAAGGAGCAAATCTACATAAGCAGCAGTATACACTCCCTGAGGATTTCTGTGGTGGAAGATGATGTTGGTTGGAATAAGAAATAGGAAGAGGTACCGGTTTGAGAAAATACTACTGAGTCTGATTTTGGAGGGGTCAGGGAAGATAACAAGCAAGAGCAGCATTTCTGAATGATAGAGCAACCTCAGGAAGGCCTCTAAAGAGGGAAATAGCTGGGATTGTTCTAGAAACTAAGAGGAAGTCATTGGGGCTGGCTTTTTTTTTTTTTTTTTATTTAACTGAGAGAGAGACAGCACAAGCAAGGGGAGCAACAGAGGGAGAGGGAGAAGCAGGCTGCCTGCTGAGGTCCCAGGACCCCGAGATCATGACCTGAGCTGAAGGCAGACGCTTAACTGACTGAGCCACCCAGGTGCCCCTGGGGCTGGCTTCTAATGAGGGGAAGACTAGATAAGATGAGGTTGGCAGGAGGCTGATGTTTTTGGGTCGTGGTAAGGAGTTTAGATTCTAAATGCAGGGCGCCTGGGTGGCTCAGATGGTTAAGCGTCTGCCTTCGGCTCAGGTCGTGATCCCAGGGTCCTGGGATCGAGCCCCGCATCGGGCTCCCTGCTCCTTGGGAGCCTGCTTCTCCTTCTGCTTCTCTCTCTCTCCCTCTCTCTCTCTCTCTGTTTCTCATGAATAAATAAATAAAATTTAAAAAAAAAGATTCTAAATGCAATGGGAAATCATTGAAAGGTTTTAACTAGTCAAGTGACATGATTCAATATACATTTTATCCTTTTTTTTTAAGATTTATTTATTTAAGAGAGAGCGCCTGTGTGTGTACATGCATGCAAGCAGGGGGGAGGGGCAGAGGGGGAGGGAGAGAGAGAGAACATCAAGTAGACTCACCGCTGAGCATGGAGCCCAATGCGGGGCTCAATCTCACGATCCTAAGATCATGACCTGAGCTGAAATCAAGAGTTGGACCCTTAACCCACTGAGCCACCCAAGCGCCCCCCAGTATACATTTTAAAAAGATGATCCTTGTTTGTCCATGGAGACTGGAATAGATGGGATTGGGGTGGGTGGGAGAAGAGTAGTTACAGGCTGTTGAGTAATCCTGGCTTGAACTAGACAGGTATGGGGAGGAAGGAATGAGGAACAGTAAGAGACTACAGAAATAGTCTGTAGCTAGACTTAATTAGTTCTTGTGATAAGAGTGGATTTAAGAGTTGAAGGAAACGGAAGAGTTAGACTTAGCTTTCTGGCTTGAACTGCTGTTTGGACATAAGAAGTGGGAAAGCTGGAGAAGGAATAAGTCTGAGAGGACGATCACTTTGCAAAGCCAAGTTTGAGATGCCCATTATGTTTTCAAGAGAATATCTCAGGTAGTTGTCTAAATGAGTCTGGAGCTCATGTGGAAGAGAGCCAGGGCTGGAGATACGAAGTTAACGTTCTCACTCACCAGAGAGACGGTATTAATGCATCAAAACGTGATAAGGTGTAGGACTCAGGATTTAAGATGGCCAGAAGAATGAGAGTATCCTCCCTTGATAATCTCTGGATTTCAGCCTCTTATTTCATCTGTAGTTTTGAAATTCACTCTATTTTATATATTCACTTGATTTTGTTAATTAGTTGATTTTGATAATTCCTTAGTGATTTTTCTGTTTTTTTTTTTTTTCTCCCCTTCCAGTTTTGGCTGATCTTGGGCATCAGGATTGAAATAATAAAATTTATGGGGGCGCCTGGGTGGCTCAGTCATTGAGTGTCTGCCTTCGGCTCAGGTCATGATCCCAGGGTCCCGGGATCGAGCCCCACATCGGGCTCCCTGCTCCACGGGAAGCCTGCTTCTCCCTCTCCCACTCCCCCTACTTGTGTTCCCTTTCTCGCTGTCTCTCTCTCTCTCTGTCAAAAAATAAATAAAATCTTAAAAAAAATAAAATTTATACCTTTTGTACTGTACTTTGAAAAATCTGTAAGGTTTTGAGAACAGTTACTGAAATTGCCTTTCCTTCTTTCTCTTCTTCAGGCTGACTGCCCTAAACTTTTCTGCTTACATGTACATTCTCCTGAAACCTATAGATTTGTTTTTTTTTAAGAATTAATTATTTCAAATATGTAGTATATGTGTATGATATGGAAATCAAAAGATACAGAAGAGTCTTCCTACCCTTACCCATCCCAGTCAATTACCTTTTCTGAAAGTAAGCCATGTTCCTAGGTCTTGTGAGTCATTCCATATCATTTCACATAAGATTAGTTGCATGGTATGCATTCTACTCTTATTGTATCATGATTTATTTACCAGTTTCCCATTATAGACTTACATTTTTGCTCTTTTCCATACTGGAAAAAGTTCTTCAAAAGATATCACTATAAATAATATCGTTTTCCAGGAGTATGAATATATCAGGATAAATTCTGAGGAGTGGAATTGCTGGGTCAAAGAGTTTATGCATTATAAATTTTGATAGATACTGCCAGATTGTTCTTCCTCCAGAGGATATACCATTGCACTTTCTCACTAGCAGTGAGACAACAGTGTCATATGTTGACACATGTCAACATAATGAGTTACCAACTCCTTGATCTTTGCTGCTAATCTTGAGAGGTGAAAAATGTGTCTTATTGAGCCCTGTAGAATTTGAATGATTACAGAGTGGCTTTGATTTTATTTTACTGAATTAGTGAAATGACTATTTTATGATTGTCAGTATATATATGTATTTTTTTTAAACCACCACAAGTGTTTCTAAGTGACTGGAGAACATTATTTGATTCTATATTTAAACCATACATTATAATATGGATGTTTAAGTTTCAGGATTTTAAATCATTATCCTTAATTTGCAGGTTTTATCTGAGAGAACTAATATTGAACTTTGGGTTTGTGCCAACATTATTCGTCTCTTTAATGATGATAACACAATTCCCTTCATTATACGGTATCGAAAAGAGCTTATTAATAACCTCGATGCTGATTCCTTGAGAGAAGTTCGACAAACCCTGGAGGAGCTCCGGTAAGAAACCTGGGAAGGGATGAGTCTACTGTGAAGCGAGAGAGGCCATGTGAGCCAGTGAGGAGAAACAGTGAGGAAGTGAATTACAGCTTATTTCAACAGTTCCATTGTTTTGTTTTCTTGAATTATTGTAATTGAATGTAGTCGCCTTCTGACAGAGGAAGTCAGCTCCATTTTACTTCTTTAGGTGTATACAGAGTCCCTCTGCTGGATTGTTTATGAATAGCTCAGGCACGCATGGGCAGAAAGGAGGTTTGCCTTAAAAGTGTGTGCCTAAGAGTTTGACTGTCATATTCTCTCATAAAAATAGTTGTGCATAATGGCAAAGGAAGGAAACTGAGAAAAATACATTTTAGTCTGAATCTTCAGTAGGTTATGTAAAACCGTCCTCTTAATACTATGAAGTCCCTAAATGGAGAGTTTTTGGCAGTATAGAGTTTGTGGGAAATATGTGTATTTCCTTTTTCTGATCTTTTAAAGGGCATGGTAATTTGGTATTGGTGGGTTTTAAGTTTTGTATAGTTACAAAATGAAAAGCATCCTTTAAAAATTATTTCTTTGGACTTACTGTAGTAACTCAGAAATAAGCATGCAAAGACTATAAGATTAACTATATTTTTCAGTAGAGTTTATTAAACACTCTTCACCATTCATGCATTTATTGCATGTCTCCTACATGCCAAGCACTGTGTTGTTAATGTGTGTGTTCTTCAACTCTATGACAAGGATCTGATTAAAATTGGATAGAATCTTACCTTCAAGCCATTCTAAAAGTGCTAAAAGTTATTTTTTAAAAGCAACCTAATAATCTTCCTGTGATTTGGGGGGAACCTGCATCTAACTAGGAGTTCTACACCTTTTGTTGAAGTCTTTTAGTGCCAGGAGAATTAAGATGCTAATAGGTGGAGAGTTATATTTCACTGAGAGAAAAATCAATTAGCCAGCCCAGAAGTATAAATGACTAGCTAATCAGGTGGTTTCAGATTTAAATCTTCCAGGCCCAGGTTAGTATAATCAAGCATTAAGGGATACAAACTCAAGATCCTAACTCCTAAGAGGATTAGCATCTATTCCAGCTGATTACTGACATGCAGGCTTGTCCACCCAGTTTGCCAGCTTGTCCTATTTTTTTTTTCCCAAAGAACCTGGTAATCTGAGTTTTTATATAAAAACTTTCTGGGCCAGACAAAACCATCCACAGGTCACATGTAGAAGGCCAGTAGTTTACAAATTAGAAAGTAAGCTTTCTATTTGGTTAAATTCAGGGTAATGAAGAAAATCTGAGGATTTGGGGATCTGAAATTGGGGAGAGTGTCACAAACAAGCAGGAATAGTTTACATTAAAAATTAAAGGTATTCTAATAATATTTGGTTGTGTGGGGGACAAATAGCTTTATGTCGAGATTACTATTATTTTTCTATTAAAAACATTTCTGCAAAAGAGTTCATTTCCTGAGTATCTATTAATAGTGAAATACATTGAATATTAGTGGAGGAATATTTCTCTAAGTGGGGGCATTGACTGGGGACTCTGAGCAGAATTCGCTGTCAAGGACATTATTGAAATGGTTGATGAAACTTAGGTGAGATCTGTGGATTAGAATATAGTAATATATCTATATTCATTACCTGATTTAGATGGCTATATTGTTATGTAGGAGGAGATTCTTGTTTATAGAAAATATGCACTAAAATATTTGGGTAATGGTAACTTATCCTTAAATGGTCCAGAGGGGGGAAATTGTTTTTATCTCAACTACAACATTCCTGTAAGTTTGAGATAGCTTCAAAAAGGAAGTTTTGACACATAAGTCTTGTGTGTTACAAAAGTTTTTATTTTCAGGGCTGTTGCAAAGAAGGTTCATAGTACAATCCAAAAAATTAAGAAGGAGGGAAAGATGTCTGAGTGCTTGTTAAAAACCTTGCTGAACTGTAAAACTTTTGAAGAACTAGAACATGTGGTAAGGAACTCTTTTAATCTTTTAATATAATACCTACCTAATTATATTATGATTTGGATCTTTTTATATAAAGTTAAAAAAGATCTGGAAATAAAAAGCTAAAGTCATCAGCCATCATTATTTAATTCAACCAAGTGCTTATTCAATAAATACCTATCAAATGCTTTTTTGTGTGGTTTGCTAAGATAGGTAATACAGAGTCCTTGTCTCCAAGGCATTCCCAGTTGAGTGGGGAGACAAAGGAGTGTAGGTTATGGAATTGAGAAGCCTAAGGGAGAGTGCTCACTCAGCTGGAGACCTAGCTGTGAGGGTCTTCAGCATGTAGTTGGTATTTAAAACCATGAGAATGGATGATTTCACTCAGGGAGAGTTTATGGGTAAGCAAGTCAGGGTAGACCATTGAGGAACACTAACTTTTAAAGCATGGGTGGAGGAAGGGAAAACCGAAGGAGGAGACATGGAAAGAATGGTCAGGGAAGTAGGAGGAGAATCAGGAGATGATGACACCATGGAAGACTGTAGGGAAGAGAGTCTTAGAAGGAGGTAATGATCAATAGTTAAGTAAGTAAATGTAGCAGGGAGGTTTGGCAAGATGAGGACTGAAAAATGTATATTTGATAATTAGGGGATCATGGTGCCTCTTTGGGATACCACTTTCAGCAAGGTGTGGGAAGAGAAGCCTACTGGCTCAGGTTGAGGAGTGAATGTGTGTAAGAAGTAGAAGCATTGTGTGTCAGCAGCTATTAGAGGAGCTCCCTTGGGTTGTGGAGAGGACCTTACAGTCCTTGCAGTCCAGGCACTGAGTTTTTAAGATGAGGGAATACAAACAAATGACTAATGTGAAGTGAATAGAAAAGTCTAAAGAATCAGATAAGGAATAACCATCTTTGTACAGCTAGTAGTCTCTGGTTAGTATTAATTCATCTCTGAAGGGAGAGGAAAGGGTTGAGAAAAGGATGTCTTTAGCATTCCCACGATGTCTTCTGATTTTGTGTTTTAATTTTGACTTGCTTTTTAAAACTGAACGATATGGTATATTTTCTGACTTTTTTTTTCTAGTCAGCTCCATATAAAACTGGAAGCAAAGGCACCAAAGCCCAGAGAGCAAAGCAGTTGGGATTAGAAGGAGCAGCCAAGACACTGCTTGAGAATCCAGGGCAGCTGAATCTGCTATCTTACATTAGACCCAATGTAAAAGGTACCGGCTTTACCTTAAGAGATCATCCCTGTTTCTTTCTCTTCCTTTTTTAATTTGAAAACTATGTTTAAAAAGTTTTTCATTAAGTAATGACTATACAAGAGTATTATAGCATATAAGAATAAATAATTCTAATAAAACAAATCCCCATATACCTCTTGCTTAGGCATCAACTTCCTCTTTTGAAGTGCCTGTTCTAGTCTTTTGCCCATTTTTATTATGTTGTTTCTCTCTTTTTAAATTAATTTATAAGTACTTTTTAAGATATTCTTTCTCAGTTATATGTATTACAAATCTTTTCTCCCAGTTTGTAACTTCTTTTCATTTTTCTTTATGCTGTCTATTAAATAAACAGAAAGTAGAAGGTCTTAGTTTTATTATAATTTATTAATCTTTTCAGTTTTGCTAATCTTTTCTCTAGGATACTTGCTTTTTTTTCTTTTTAGAGAAATTTCTTCATGTTCCAAAGTTATAAAGAATGTCCTATATTTTCTTTTAAAACTTTGATTCTATTTCTAAAAATTTATTTAATTATAAAAGTCATATCTACTTTTTAAAACTAATTTTAACAATTCTGACATATATTAGTTATAAAGTGAAGTCCTGCTCCCACACTTCTACTCTCCAGGAGGGAAGGGTCTTTTTCTGAAATGTATCTTTAACCTTTTGTGTATGTGTGCACAAGAAGGAGAGTGAGATGGGAGATGGTGTAGGGGAGAGAGAATTTCTAAGAGAAACCCATGGAAAGTGGCAACTGATACATGTCGAGAGACATTGGTTTTATTGGCAAAATTAGCCCTAGAGTGAGAGCTCTTTGAGCAAGAGTGACTTTTTACAGGAGTGCTCTGACAGGATAGGATGGGGAAATTGGTGCTCTCCTAAGTCCTATTCTCATTCTAGTTTCTTTGGTCTTGTGTTTATTCTTTTGGCTAGGAGACCTAAGTGTCTATAGGGGGCAGTCTCTGATAAGAATATCCACATTCTGTACTACACTTTGGGGAATCCTGGCATATTGTAACCTGCATTCATTTTAAACTATTCAGCAATGTGAGTTTGCAATTAAAAAATTAAGGATGAGTGTCTGTAACTATTCACATACAAATATACACATCTTAATATCTGATTTGAAAATGGCAATAATGAAAAGAAAAAGCAAATAAGTATTGAATTTAGAGATGGATCGAAATGAGTAAAACTTGTTTGTTTCATTTTTTAATGTGTATTTTTAGTTAGATTTTCAAATGATGCAATTTTAATGTTTTAATAGTAGCTGAGACTGTATAGCCAAGCATTAGGGTCACCCACAGTGGTAACTTTCTTGCCCAGTGATAGTATGTTTTCTTAGAATCAAATATTGGAATTTTCAGAATGTCAGGTGCATAAAGGTTTATTGTCTGTTCTTACTCTTTAATGGTCGATCTCCATTCCTTTTCACCTCCTTTGGTACCAAGTTTTCCTTAGTTTACACATATACTGCGTTCCTACTGGGTAGGTTTGATAACTCTGTCTCTTTGCATGGCCATATACGGTGATGTTCATGAACTACATGGTGATGGACACTTGGTGATACTTCTGTTAATGGGGCTCAGTCAGGGCTCACTGCAGTTACAGTCATACTAGCACATATATTGAACTTTCTGTTTGCTTTATTCCCTCTTTCTTTTACTCTGATCATAAATGTCAAAGAATTACAATTAATTCCAAACAAGATAGATACTGGTTTTTAAAGTTTGCTTGGATTGTGTTTTTCTTTTCTCTGTCCCTTCATTTCTTGGGCTATACACGTACTCATGATCATCCTCAGTTCTCTTATTTTTCTAAAGACATATTTTCATTATTCCCATCATTTCTCAAAGAAATGTTCAAGAAACCAACTGTTTTCAGTGTGAAGTGGAAGACACTTCTTACTTGCCACAGACCAATAAGAATTTGGTCTGAATCAAAAAGATATACATGCCACAAATGAACTACATCCTAGAATTTTCAGAATATCCCATGTTGTTTACAAGGAGGAGTAGCTGATTACTCTGTTGTGTGGAAGAAGAGGTAGCCGTATTGCAGATAAAGTGAAAAGAAGTGTTGGCCCTTCAATTTTTGTTACAGTTGTGGAGCTTTGAAGAATCTGGCTGGAAAGTTTTCACTGCAACAAAGGAGATACGATTTTCTGCTTCTGTGGTCCTTATTTCCTTCTGATTTCATTGAGGTGCTAAACTTTTTGAACTCTTGTTATTTTTGGCTGTCTTAAGCCCCAATGATCAGTTCTGTCTGATGGAAGAAGATGCTTATTCAAACACACAAGACTCTTTTCCCAGTCCTTTCTCTTCCTAGTTGGACTGAGAGGGAGGTAATGTAATGTGGATGAGCTACCCAAGTGACTCTGATAATTTCTACCTCCCATGAGGAGCCCCTGCTCTAAAGGTAGCTCAAGGCACCTCCCCAGCGTTGTTTTTGCCTTTTTTTTTTTTTTTTTTAAACTTTAGTGGGTATCAGAATCATCTGGAATGCTCTGCAAAACAAAAATCCCCAAGTCTAGGAATCCATATTTTTAGTAAGTACCTAGTGTGATTTTATTTTTGGGTCCTTAGACTATACAAAACATTGCTCTAGAGCTCTAGTTTAATTTTAATTACATAAGGTTTGTCAATTATAAAAAGTTTACAAATTGTATTCGCCAAAAATGATGGGGGCTTTTTAAAGGTCTCTTATTATAATAGAAAAATATATAACTTCCTTTTTCTGTTTTCTCTCATTGATGATTCTCATTGGAGATAGGTTCCATCTTTACTTCTGACTTACTACCCTGGTGTTTTTATTAAATTTTGTGTAATGATGCTGTAAGGTGCTTTGGGACTCCAGGAATTAGTGCATAGTGACTGGTTTTCTTTTCTTTCTTTCTTTCCTTTTTTCTTTTTTTGTAAGATTTTATGTATTTATTTGAGAGAGAGGAAGAGTGAGAGAGAGAGCTTGAGTGGGGTGAGGAGCAGAGGGAGAAGTAGGCTTAATCCTGGGGCGGGGCTCAATCCCAGGACTCCGGGATCTTGACCTGAGCTGAAGGCAGCCGCTCAACCAACTGAGGCACCCAGGTGCCCCAGTGACTGGTTTTCTTAGATGAAGACTAATGTAGGGAGATAGCTCACCCAAGAGCAGATATTTACTGACTGCTTACTATATGTCACAGCTGTTCTAGGTCCTTTATATATACAACCTTGCACCTCTCAAAGGTAATTCACTCCTGAAAATCCCCTCATAGGGAAACTCTCTTAAAATGTAAACAGAATTTATACTAATTTTAATGGTTAAATTTCTTTAAAATAATTTTAGTTATTTTAATAGTTAAGATTAGTTATAAGAAAACCCAACAAGGCATTTCTTTTTATTAATGACTCCCTAAGTCTGTCCTCATATTTTCTTTGTCTTCTGTACCTATTACTCATTAAAACTATGCTCTCAGAAAAACATACTTATGATACTTACTGCTTATGTAATTCAAACTTTAATGCAAGAATAAAAAAGCTTTAATAGAACAACTAAGAAGAAATGGAACAAAAGCAATGCAAATGATCTCTCTCAATGTATATATAAGTTGAGATCACAGGGCCCTGATGTTCAAGAGTCACTGCTATAAATTAGCAAACCAGAAGCACTTGGAAAGAACATAATGCTCCACTGGTAGACAATTCAACTGTGAAGATGAATGACCACATAATGGCCTTGTTTTGTGCTCATGAGATTTGAGAAATTCAAATGGATCATTAAAAATGTGAATAAATGCCTCATAAGTCAACATAAGAATATTAATAAAATTACTTGTAAAGGATAATTTTTGTACCTGGTATGAAATGGTATACCTTAGATTATAACTTTGTTAATATATATTTCCCATAGCACATTTATTCTTTATAAACACTTCATGAAGTAGGTGCTATTATTCCATTTTTATAGGAAGCTGAGGCACAGAGAGGTCAGGTAATTTGCCCAAGGTTACACATTTGGTAAGTGGTGGAACTGGGATTAGACTAGGCAGCTGGCTCTGGAGCTGCATTTTTTACCACTAGGTTATATGATATGTAAAGGTCCTGTATTATTGCTTTGGAGACTTGTTACTTTTTGGAGAGGTAAGCTAGTCACTGCTATGATACTTGTCTGTCTTAAGGTTTTCAATTTAAGGGTTTATTTTGACTGGAATAAATTTATTACGATTTAATTGTAGACTTAAAAAACCAATCTGTAGTTCTTGCTTTGTTTTCCCCCTTATCCTTCTCCTAAAGGACTTTCAGCACTCCAGGATATTGAAACAGGAGTGCAGCATATTTTAGCAGACATGATTGCTAAAGACAAAGACACGCTTGACTTCATTCGGAAATTGTGAGTAACTCCTTTATAGAGTTTTCTGCTTTGTGGACTCATGCTGTTAAGGGTCATATGGTTAGTGCTAACACTAGTGTTCATTAAAAACTTTATCTTTAGACTTTTTTTTTGGTAGCAGAACTCTTTGTTCAAGCAACAGAACACTAATATATAAAACAGATAAAAGTGAAGTTGCTTTAATTGAATTCTAGGCAGGAAGCCTGGCACTCTGCCTGCTCATCTTCCTTACACTGACATACCTCAGTGGAGGGCTCTGAGGAACAGTTTAAAAACCATTGCATTAGAGACCTAAATATGAGGCAGGAGTCCATCAAAATCCTAGAGGAGAACACAGGCAGCAACCTCTTTGACCTCAGCTGCAGCAACTTCTTCCTGGGAACATTGCCAAAGGCAAGGGAAGCAAGGGCAAAAATGAACTATTGGGACTTCATCAAGATAAAAAGCTTTTGCACAGCAAAGGAAACAGTCAAAAAACCAAAAGACAGCTGACAGAATGGGAGAAGATATTTGCAAATGACATATCAGATAAAGGGCTAGTATCCAAAATCTATAAAGAACTTATCAAACTCAACACCCAAAGAACAAAGAATCCAATCAAGAAATGGGCAGAAGACATGAACAGACATTTTTCCAAAGAAGACATCCAAATGGCCAACAGACACATGAGAAAGTGCTCAACATTGCTTGGTTTCAGGGAAATCCAAACCAAAACCTCAACGAGATACCACCTCACACCTGTCAGAATGGCTAAAATTAACAAGTCAGGAAACGACAGATGTTGGAGAGGATGCTAAGCAAGGGTAACCCTCCTACACTGTTGGTGAGAATGCAAGCTGGTGCAGCCACTCTGGAAAACAGTATGGAGGTTCCTCAAAAAGTTGAAAATAGAGCTACCGTATGACCCAGCAATTACACTGCCGGGTATTTACCCCAAAGATACAAATGTAGTGATCCGAAGGGGTACATGCACCCCAATGTTTATAGCAGAAGTGACCACAATAGCCAAACTATGGAAAGAGCTAAGATGTCCATCAACAGATGAATGGATAAAGCTGATGTGGTATATAGATACAATGGAATATTATGCAGCCATCAAAAACCCAAAATCTTGCCATTTGCAACGACGTGCATGGAACTAGAGGGTATTATGCTAAGCGAAATAAGTCAATCAGAAAAAGACATGTATCATATGATCTCACTGATATGAGGAATTCTTAATCTCAGGAAACAAACTGAGGGTTGCTGGAGTGGTGGGGGGTGGGAGGGATGGGGTGGCTGGGTGATAGACATTGGGGAGGTTATGTGCTATGGTGAGCACTGTGAATTGTGTAAGACTGTTGAATCACAGACCTGTACCTCTGAAACAAATAATATATTATATGTTAAAAAAAAAGAAGAAGAAGAAGATAGTAGGAAGGGAAAAATAAAGGGGGGGGAATCGGAGGGGAAGACGAACCATGAGAGACTATGGACTCTGAGAAACAAACTGAGGGTTCTAGAGGGGAGGGGAGTTAGGGGATGGGTTAGCCTGGTGATGGGTATTAAAGAGGGCACGTATTGAATGGAGCACTGGGTGTTATATGCAAACAATGAATCATGGAACATTACATCAAAAACTAAAAAATAAAAATAAAAAAAAACCCATTGCATTACACAATGTATGCTAGAGAGAGATTCATATTCATTTAGACTGGGTGGCATGCTTTTTAGACGTATATACTATACATGTATTATAATAGCTCATTTCTGGTATTTATAAGTGATTGAGTTAACTTGAAAATGTTTAATATCAGGTATAGATAAAAGTGCTAACCTCAAAATGAATTTCAGCTGATGGAGAGAGCTGCTTATCCATGGTATCATGGTCCATTTATAAGAGATTAAAACCTCATGACCTAGTAGGCCCTACTTGGGCTTTTGGATTTTATGCCTCATTAAAAAAAGATACTATCCGAAAATGCTATTTTAATATATTTTTCAGCTGTGTATCAGCAGAGAAGACTGCTCTTACTCTTTCTCCACATCTCTGTATGAGGTGTGCAGAGGAGAGGAAAGGTGGAGATGAACCAGTTGACTTCAGTAGCTTGTCAGGGTTTTTGTTAATACAGGGAGAGAAGTTTCCTATTTCCTCAGTAATAGTAAAAGTAATTGCTAGTAGGAATAAGTCAAAGGAGGAAAATCTCCCAGGTTTAAATGTGTTTTTATAAGTAATCATACTCCCGAAATTTGTTTCAGTTTTATAAACTGTCACTGGAAAGCTGTCCTGCCATATCCTCTCATTTCCCTTCTTTTTAGCTTTGACTTGGCTCTTGACTGCCTGACTCAGTGGTTAGAAAAGGATGATATCTAGACCAGAATTATTGATCTGGTATGTGTAGTTTTGGTCTCTTACATAACTACAGATGAACTGATTTAGGCATTTTATAGGAGGATTGGGTTGACATATACATAGATCTGGAAGTATATACCTATACTAGCAGAGTCCTCTTTTGATGGGTCAGTACCTTTTTATACTTGGGCATTACTTAAAAAAAAAAAAATCTCATTTGGTAATAGCTTAAGTTTTTTGCTAACATTGTTTCCATATAATGTGTTTCTTTACTGAGCAGGTGCCAAAATAGGTATATTTGTATCCAGTCATCTCTGGCAAAGGTGTCCTCAAAGAAAGTAAATGAGAAAGACATTGATAAGTTTCTGCTCTATCAGAATTTTTCATGCAACATAAGAAACATCCAACATCATCAGGTAAATAAAGAAACTGCTTATTCATGCTGATAGTAATAATAATGATGATACTTTGGATTTGCCTACAACTCTACTTATTAAGGAACTAAAGAATTTTAAGGCAACCATTTTCTTCTTTTTTTCATATAAATTCTTATAATATTGTCATATCTTTCGCATTTCACAAATGTGGAACTCAAGACCCAGAAAAGTTAGTAAAACTGAGATTTATTAGCAGAGCTGACAGTATACCACTTCAGATAGCTTGAGGTTTTGGCTGGTGATCTTTCGTATTAGACTTTGCTTCTCACCGTGCTTGGTTTAGAGCTCAGTACTTTTCCGTGTGACATACAAATTAGAGATAATCTGATTTAAAGTGTGAGATCTCACTTAGTTGTGAAAAGTATAGTTCTTATATCTCTGTCTTTAATATCATTTTTCAGTTTACTAATTTTTTTCCTAATTGTTATATCTACAATGTGGAAAGTGGCTTTTATGTCATAAGGGGGAAAAGAAAGATGATTTACAAACTGAAAATAAAATAATACTGGCTTTACACTTACCTATGTAGCTACTTTTACCAGTGTTCTTTATTTCTTTGTATGCTTTTGAGTTACTGTCTAATGTCCTTTCATTTCTGCCTGGAGGACTTCCTGTAACATTTCATGTAGGGCTGGTCTACTAGAGAGAAACCCCCTCGGTTTTTGTTTATCTGTAAGGTCTTAATTTGTTTTTTTAAATTTATTTTTAATTGTGGTAAAATACATGTAACATATGTATTTAACTTATAATTTTACCATCCTAACCATTTTTAAGTGCACAGTTCAGTAATGTTGAGTGTATTTACATTGTTGTGCAACCAATCTCCAAAACTTTTTCTGGGTATAGAATTCTAGGTTGACAGTTTTTTTCTTTCAGCTCTTTGAATTTATCATCCCACTGTCTTCTGGCCTCCATGGTTTTGATGAAGAATCAGCTGTTAGTCTTACCGAGTCCTTAACACATGATGAATTACTTCTCTTCTTCCAGGATTCTCTGGCTTTAGTTTTTAACAGTTTGATTATAATGTGTCTCACTGTGGATCTCCTTGAGTTTATCTTTCTTGGGGTTCATTCTGATTCTTGGATGTGTTGATTATTTTTCATCAAAACTGAGAAATTTGGGTCATTATTTCTTCAAATATTCTTTCTGCCTCTTTCTCCTCTCCTGGGTCTCCTGTTATGTTACATTATGTTACTTGATAATGTCTCACAGGTTTCTTAGGCTCTGTTTCTTTCTTTTTTTTTTTTTCCCCTTTCTCTTCTCAGACTGTATAATCTCAATTGACCAGTCTTCAAGTTTGCTGATTCTTTCTTCTGCTTGCTCAAATTAACTCTTGAACCCTTTCAGTAAATTTTTCATTTCAGTCATTGTAGTTCTCAGCTCAGAATTTCCGTTTGGTTTCTTTTTGTAATTCTCAACTCTATTGATATTCTGTGTTTGTTGAGACCACGTTCTCCTGATTTTTTTTAGGACACTGTCCGTGATTTCCTTTAACTCTGAGCATATTTAAGACAGTTGATTTAAAGTGGTCTTGTAAGACCAGTGTCTGAGTTTCTTCAGAGATAGTTTCTGTTAGTTTCTTTTTCCCTGTAAATGGGTGATACTTTCTTGTTTCTTTGCATGCCTTGTAATTTTATGTTAAAAACTTGACATTTTGAATATTATAAATTGGCAACACTGAAAATCAGATCCTCCTCCTCAATATTTGTTGTTGCTGCTGTTGGGGATTTTATTGTTTGTTTAGTACCTTCTAAACTATTTTTTAAGTGTCTGTATTCTTTGTCATGTGTGACCACTGAAATCTCTTCCATTAGCTTAGTGGACCACTAGTTATTTGACAGAGATTTTCTTAATGCCTAGATAGCCAAAACAAAAAGCACATTCTCCTAGTTCTTGCAGATTGACTGTATGTTAGGGGTACTCTTTCAACATTAGCATAGCAAGGGTATTTACAGTTCTGTCCTTAGCCTTCACTTCCTGTTTGCATGGAGCCCAAAGGTTAGTCAAAGGTGAAAGCTTAAGGTCTTTTCAGAGCATGTGTCTAGTTCCAAGCATGCATACAAACTCCGAGATTCTCTAATCTATGCAGGAACTTTAAAAAAAACCCTTCCCCTCAAATATCTAATATTCAAGCCTCTTTTTCATCCAGGTTTTTGTGGTCTGTTTGTCGGTTACCCTGACTGTAATCCCTCATCACCTACTGTTATCCCTTACCCCTCAACACTGCGACTAATTTATTTGCCTTTAAATACTTTTGACAAATGCCACCCAGAGAATGGCTTCTGTCCTGGGGAAGCTCTGAGACAGGCAAAACAAAGGCAAGCCATTGAGTCCATCCTGCACGGAGCCATCAGACAGATCAAAACACATAATCACAAATTTTTGAGAATAAGGTCCATGTTGCTCCCTCTGGCACTAGCAACCTCTGCTAGGAATGTAGGCTGTTATCTTCATGGCCACTGTGGAGGATAGCAAATGGGCAAGTTAAAAGTGCTCTTTTACCAAAACTCTGTGGCTCCTTTTTTCTTTAGATGTTCCTCTGGTTGTTGTAAGCTTTTTATCAGGGTCCAGAGTTCTAAAAATGTTGATTCTGACAGTTTTGGCCAGTTTCTTACTGTTGTAGAGGGATGGACTTTTGGAGTTCCCTTCTCTATTGTGTTGGTGATGTCACACCTAACAGCAATTTTAAAGTGTGCTAATAGTCCTTGCTCTATTCCAGAACCAGAATGTGGCTTTAACTTTATAAACTGTCCTTCTTTATCTTGTCTAATGGTTTTTAGCTTAAAGTCTACTTTGGTGTCAGGATTGTACCTCTTACTTTTATTAATTTTTTATTTTTATGTTAATCACCATACATAATATCATTAGTTTTTGATGTAGTGTTCCATGATTCATTGTTTGTGCATAACACCCAGTGCTCCACGCAGAACGTGCCCTCTTTAATACCCATCACCAGGCTAACCCATCCCCCCCCCTCCCCTCTACAACCCTCAGTTTGTTTTCCAGAGTCCATCGTCTCTCATGGTTCGTCTCCCCCTCCGATTTACTCCCCTTCATTCTTCCCCTCCTGCTATCTTCTTCTTCTTTTTTTTTCTTAACATATATTGCATTATTGGTTTCAGAGGTACAGATCTGTGATTCAACAGTCTTGCACAATTCACGGCGCTTACCATAGCACATACCCTCCCCAATGTCTATCACCCAGCCACCCCATCCCTCCCACACCCCCACCACTCCAGCGACCCTCAGTTTGTTTCCCAAGATTAAGAATTCCTCATATCAGTGAGGTCATATGATACATGTCTTTCTCTGATTGACTTATTTCACTCAGCATAACACCCTCCAGTTCCATCCACATCGTTGCAAATGGCAAGATCTCATTCCTTTTGATGGCTGCATAATATTCCATTGTGTATATATACCACATCTTCTTTATCCATTCATCTGTTGATGAACATCTTGGCTCTTTCCACAGTTTGGCTATTGTGGACATTGCTGCTATAAACGTTGGGGTGCACGTACCCCTTCGGATCCCTACATTTGTATCTTTGTGGTAAATACCCAGTAGTGCAATTGCTGGGTAGTATGGTAGCTCTATTTTCAACTGTTTGACGAACCTCCATACGGTTTTCCAGAGTGGTTGCACCAGCTTGCATTCCCACCAACATTGTGGGAAGGTTCCCTTTTCTCCGCATCCCTGCCAACATGTGTCGTTTCCTGACCTGTTAATTTTAGCCATTCTGACTGGTGTGAGGTGGTATCTCATTGAGGTTTTGATTTGGATTTCCCTGATGCTGATCATTGTTGAGCACTTTTTCATGTGTCTGTTGGCCATTTGGATGTCTTCTCTGGAAAAATGTCTGTTCATGTCTTCTGCCCATTTCTTGATTGGATTATTCTTTGGGTGTTGAGTTTGATAAGTTCTTTATAGATTTTGGATACTAGCCCTTTATCTGATATGTCATTTGCAAATATTTTCTCCCATTCTGTCAGTTGTCTTTTGGTTTTGTTGACTGTTTCTTTTGCTGTGCAAAAGCTTTTTATCTTGATGAAGTCCCAATAGTTCATTTTTGCCCTTGCTTCCCTTGCCTTTGGCGATGTTTCTAGGAAGAAGTTGCTGCAGCTGAGGTCGAAGAGGTTGCTGCCTGTGTTCTCCTTTAGGATTTTGATGGACTCCTGTCTCACGTTTAGGTCTTTCAACCATTTGGAGTCTATTTTTGTGTGTGGTGTAAGGAAATGGTCCAGTTTCATTCTTCTGCATGTGGCTGTCCAATTTTCCCAACACCATTTGTTGAAGAGACTGTCTTTTTTCCATTGGACATTCTTTTCATCTTTGTCGAAGATTACTTGACCGTAGAGTTGAGGGTCCATTTCTGGGCTCCCTATTCTGTTCCATTGATCTATGTGTCTGTTTTTGTGCCAATACCATACTGTCTTGATGATGACAGCTTTGTAATATAGCTGGAAGTCTGGAATTATGATGCCGCCAGCTTTGCTTTTCTTTTTCAACATTCCTCTGGCTATTCATGGTCTCTTCTGGTTCCATAAAATTTTAGGATTATTTGTTCCATTTCTTTGAAAAAAGTGGTTGGTATTTTGATGGGGATTGCATTGAATGTGTAGATTGCTCTAGGTAGCATTGACATCTTCACAATATTTGTTCTTCCAATCCATGAGCATGGAACGTTTTTCCATTTCTTTGTGTCTTCCTCTGTTTCTTTCATGAGTATTTTATAGTTTTCTGAGTACAGATCATTTGCCTCTTTGGTTAAATTTATTCCTAGGTATCTTACGGTTTTGGGTGAAGTTGTAAATGGGATCGACTCCTTAATTTGTCTCTCTTCTGTCTTGTTGTTGGTGTATAGGAATGCCACTGATTTCTGTGCATTGATTTTATATCCTGCCACTTTACTGAATTCCTGTATGAGTTTTAGCAGTTTTGGGGTGAAGTCTTTTGGGTTTTCCACATAAAGTATCATATCATCTGCAAAGAGTGAGAGTTTGACTTCCTCTTTGCCCATTTGGATGCCTTTGATTTCTTTTTGTTGTCTGATTGCTGTGGCTAGGACTTCTAATACTATGTTGAATAGCAGTGGTGATAGTGGACATCCCTGCCGCGTTCCTGACCTTAGGGGGAAAGCTCTCAGCTTTTCCCCATTGAGAATGATATTCGCTGTAGATTTTTCATAGATGGCTTTTATGATATTGAGGTGTGTACCCTCTATCCCTATACTCTGAAGAGTTTTGATCAAGAAAGGATGCTGTACTTTGTCAAATGTTTTTTCTGCATCTATTGAGAGGATCATATGATTCTTGTTCTTTCTTTTGTTAATGTATTGTATCACGTTGATTGATTTGCAGATGTTGAACCAACTTTTCAGCCCAGGGATAAATCCCACTTGGTCGTGGTGAATAATCCTTTTAATGTACTGTTGGATCCTATTGGCTAGTATTTTGGTGAGATTTTTTGCATCCATGTTCATCAAAGATATTGGTCTGTAATTCTCCTTTTTGATGGGGTCTTTGTCTGGTTTGGGGATCAAGGTAATGGTGGCCTCATAAAACGAGTTTGGAAGTTTTCCTTCCATTTCTATTTTTTGGAACTGTTTCAGGAGAATAGGTATTAATTCTTCTTTAAATGTCTGATAGAATTCCCCTGGGAAGGAATCTGGCCCTGGGCTCTTGTTTGTTGGGAGATTTTTCATGACTGCTTCAATTTCCTTAGTGGTTATAGGTCTGTTCAGATTTTCTATTTCTTCCTGGTTCAGTTTTTGTAGTTGATACATCTCTAGGAGTGCACCCATTTCTTCCAGATTATCTAATTTGCTGGCATACAGTTGCTCATAATATGTTCTTATAATTGTTTGTATTTCTTTGGTGTTGGTCGTGATCTCTCCTCTTTCATTCATGATTTTGTTGATTTGGGTCATTTCTCTTTTCTTTTTGATAAGTCTGGCCAGGGATTTATCAATCTTGTTAATTCTTTCAAAGAACCAGCTCCTAGTTTCGTTGATCTGTTCTACTGTTCTTTTGGTTTCTATTTCATTGATTTCTGCTCTGATCTTTATTATTTCTCTTCTCCTGCTGGGTTTAGGCTTTATTTGCTGTTTTTTCTCTAGCTCCTTTAGGTGTAGGGTTAGGTTGTGTATTTGAGACCTTTCTTATTTCTTGAGAAAGGCTTGTATTGCTATATATTTTCCTCTTAGGACTGCCTTTGCTGCATCCCAAAGATTTTGAACAGTTGTATTTTCATTTTCATTGATTTCCATGAATTTTTTTAATTCTTCTTTAATTTCCTGGTTGACCCATTCATTCTTTAGTAGGATGCTCTTTAGCCTCCATGTATTTGAGTTCTTTCTGACTTTCCTCTTGTGATTGAGTTCTAGTTTCAAAGCATTGTGGTCTGAAAACATGCAGGGAATAATCCCAATCTTTTGGTAGCGGTTGATACCTGATTTGTGACCTAGGATGTGATCTATTTTGGAGAATGTTCCATGGGCATAGAGAAGAATGTGTATTCCGTTGGCTTTGGGATGGAATGTTCTGAATATGTCTGTGAAGTCCCATTTGGTCCAGTGTGTCATTTAAAGTCTTTATTTCCTTGTTGATCTTTTGCTTAGATGACCTGTCCATTTCAGTCGGGGGGTGTTAAAGTCCCCCACTATTATTGTATTGTTGTCGATGTGTTTCTTTGCTTTTGTTTAATTGCCTTATATAATTGGCTGCTCCCATGTTAGGGGCATACATATTTACAATTGTTAGATCTTCTTTTTGGATAGGCCCTTTAAGTAGGATATAGTGTCCTTCCTCATCTCTTATTACAGTCTTTGTTTTAAAATCTAATTAGTCTCATATAAGGATTGCCACCCCAGCTTTCTTTTGGTGTCCATTAGCATGGTAAATGGTTTTCCACCCCTTCACTTTCAATGTGGGGGTGTCTTTGGATCTAAAATGAGTCTCTTGCAGACAGCATATCGATGGGTCTTGTTTTTTAATCCAATCTGATTGCCTGTATGTTTTGATTGGGGCATTTAGCCCATTTACATTCAGGGTAGCTATTGAAAGATATGAATTTAGTGCCATTGTATTGCCTGTAAGGTTACTGTTATTGTATATTGTTTGTGTTCCTTTCTGGTCTATGCTGCTTTTAGGCTTTCTCTTTGTTTAGAGGACCCCTTTCAATATTTCTTGGAGGGCTGGTTTCATGTTTGCAAATTCCTTTAGTTTTTGTTTGTCCTGGAAGGTTTTTATCTCTCCTTCAATTTTCAATGAGAGCCTAGCTGGATATAGTATTCTTGGCTGCATATTTTTCTCGTTTAGTGCTCTGAAGATATCATGCCAGTCCTTTCTGGCCTGCCAGGTCTCTGTGGATAGGTCTGTTGCCAATCTAATGTTTCTACATTTATAGGTTATATATCTCTTCTCCCGAGCTGCTTTCAAGATTTTCTCTTTGTCTCTGAGACTTGTAAGTTTTAGTATTAGATGTCGGGGTGTTGACCTATTTTTACTGATTTTGAGAGGGGTTCTCTGTGCCTCCTGGATTTTGATGCCTGTTTCCTTCCCCACATTAGGGAAGTTCTCTGCTATAATTTGCTCCAATATACCTTCTGTCCCTCTCTCTCTTTCTTCTTCTTCTGGGATCCCAATTATTCTAATGTTGTTTCGTCTTATTGTATCGCTTATCTCATATTCTGCCCTCGTGATCCAGTAGTTGTTTATCTCTCTTTTTCTCAGCTTCTATATTTTCCATCATTTGGTCTTCTGTATCGCTGAATTTCTCTTCTGCCTCATTTATCCTAGCAGTTAGTGCCCCCATTTTTGATTGCACTTCATTAATAGCCTTTTTGATTTCGATTTGTTAGATTTTAGTTCTTTTATTTTTCCAGGAAGCGTGTCTCTAATAATTTCCATGCTTTTTTCAAGCCCAGCTAGTATCTTTAAAATCATGATTCTGAACTCTAGGTCCAACATCGTTCTAATGTCCGTATTGAGTAGGTCCCTGGCAGACAGTACTACCTCTTGTTCTTTTTGCTGAGGTGATTTCTTTCATCTTTTTATTTTGTCCAGAGGAGAATAGATGGATGAGAGAACAAAATGCTAACAGGTTAACAATGTCCCCAGAAAATATACTCTAAACAAATCAGAAAAGACCTGGAACCAGGAGAAAAGAAAGGGAAAGAAAGAAAAAAGAAAGAAAAAAAAAAGAAAAAGATAAAAACAAACAAAAACAAAACAAAACAGAATATGATCAAATATTATCAGGCTAGTGCATAGATCAGTGCCATACACTAGATTTTGGGTGTATTTTGGTTTGTTAGAAAATAGTGCCTCCTAAAATTGTAAAGAAAGAAAGACTTATATATGTACAAAATAAGGGTTGATACAATGAAGGGATGGACGATAACTGTAAAGATGAAAAATTTTACAAGGTTTTATAAAAGGAATTGATAAGAAGTTGTTTGAAAAAAGAAAGAAGATTTTTAAAAAAAGGGAGAGAATGTGATCAGGCAGGAGACTAGAACAAAGCCATACACTAGAGATTTAGGGTATATTTTGATCTGTTAGAAGAAAGTGTATCTCAAAATTTTAAAGAGAGAACAACTTATATATATATATGCCAAAAATAAGGGTAACTACTATGAAGGGATAGAATATGACTCTAAAAGTGAAAAATAAAAATGTTTTTTTTTAAAGAGATTGATAAGATGTTGGTTGAAAAAGGGAAAAAGAAAAATTAAAAAAAAAAACAGTTAAAAAATTAACTTTGAAAAACTAATGAATCATCGAAAAAAGCCAAGAATTCCATGTGCAGCATTTCCCTAGCTCTGGAGTTCTCCCGTTTTCCTTGATCGGTAAACTTGGTCTTGGCTGGCTGTTCGGGCTGATCTTCTGGGGGAGGCGCCTGTTGCCATGGTTTCCAAATGTCTTTGCCAGAGGCGGAATTGCCCCGCCCTTGTCAGTCCGGGCAAAGCAATCTGCTCCGGTTTGCTCTCGGGAGCTTTTGTTCCTGCAAGCTCTCAGCACAGCTTTGGAGGATGAGAGTGAAAATGGTGGCCTCCCACTCTCTGCCCGGAGGAGCCGAGAACTCGGGGCCCCGCTCCTCAGTACGCCCCCAGAGAAAAGCAGTCAGTCACTCCCGTCTCCCCGGTCTCCGGCCACACTCCGTGCTCACCCGGCCTGTGACCAAGCGTTTCTGTCTCTGGCACCTGACCCCGTGTGGAGTCTCCAAACCCAGCAGATCCCTGCGGTGCGCTCCTGCGCCGCTCCTCCCAGGGGAGGAAGGGGAGTCTTCCCGGCTCTACTGCTTGCTGGGTCTCTGCTGGAGGAGCAGTGGCCCGACTGGGCTGCGGATCACAGTTTATGGCCACCCCGAGCTGAGAGCCCGTGCCTCGGCTCTGTCTCTGCCGCCGGCTTCCCCGCTCTGATAACCTGGAGCTCTGCCTCACTCAGGCACCCCCGGTCTTTCTGTGACCCTGAGGGTCCTGAGACTGCACTGTCCCGCGAGGGTTCCACCTCCCGCTTAGCCACTGGAGTGACGTCCTTCAGCGGAGCCAACTTCTAAAAGTTCCAATTTTGTGCTCCGTCGCTCTATCACTTGCCAGAAGCGGCGGAGGCCCCCTCCCCCGCCATCTGTCCTCCTGAATATTGCCCCGGATTCACTTTTCCGCATTTCCTACCTTCCAATAAGTGGTCGCTTCTCTGTTCAGAGAGTTGTTGCTACTCTCTTCTTCAATCTGTTGAGTTCGTAGGTGTTCAGAATGGTTTGATCCCCATTCAGCTGAATTCCTGAGACCAGACGAAATCCAGGTCTCCTACTCCTCCGCCATCTTGCTCCGCCTCTGTACCTCTATTTTTTTTAATGGAAATTGATTCCTCCCTTGTTTTAATCTTAGCCCTACAGTTATATGAAATGCTTGCCCTTAGTCCTTTTGCCAGAACTTTCCAGTCTTTTGTTGTAATGAAGCTTATTGTCTAGTCCAGTAGGGAGTTGGCCAAGCTTTTCTCTAGAGGACCAGAGAATAAATGTCTTGATTTTCTGAGCCAGGTAGCTTTTGCTGCAGTTACACAACTGCCGTTGCAGTTGACAGTAGTCATAGAGAATATAGAAACAAGGGAGCATGGTTGTGTTTTAATAAAATCCTATTTATGCAAACAGATGTTTGACTGGATTTGTCCCATGGACCATAGTTTACTGACCTCCTTCTTAAGGAGGGTGTGTGTGTATAGTATTCTCTGAGTTCTAACACATTCTAATTCTCTGAGTTTCCAGTGGGCTTGATACATGGGCAGCTTAGATCAGTATATTATTTTTTGTTTTTACTTTCTTTCCTTAACTTTCTTAAATATGTTCCTTTGTTGCTGCCTTGGTTTGTATGTTGCTTCAGAGAAATCAGATGGCAGTTTAGTTCTGTTCCCTAGAAATGCCAAAGATGTGGGTCCATGTTGTTTTTGTCTCTTTTATTAAGGTTTTATATGAAGATGAGGGGGAGATTTGGAATCAAGAGATTGCCAGTGTTCTCCAAGCCTGGAAGTCCTCAGTATAACATTTTTAAAATTAATTTTTCCTTCCATCTGCATTTTACTGTTAAAAGAAAAGATAATAAAAAGAATTAGAGTGCATTACCTTTCATGTGATATTTTCCATCATTACAACTCTTAATTTTTTAACTTATGGTGATATATAGACATGCAAAGGTGTTTGTTTGCTTTAAGGTAACATGAAGAGTCATCAGTTATTCCACAAATTTTTCTTGGACACTTATTATATATTGGTTCCTACTTGGTGTGTGGAGGTGACATGGCCTTTGCTCTTGTTAGTTATAAGAGTCATTTATCTGTTCTAGATCTAATTCTTTTGTGTGATAAATGATTTGCAAAACTTTTCTCCCATGCTGTATGTTCTCTTTTTACTTTCTTAATGGTATCCTTTGATGTATAATTTTATTGAACTCTCATCTATTTATTTTTTCTTTTGTTGATTGTGCATGTAGTGTTACATGTAAGGTCTTACCTGACTCATAGTCATGAAGATTTTCTCTTATATTTTCTTCTAAGAGTTTTATAGCTTTACTTCTTATGTTAAGGTCTTTGACCAGTTTTGAATAATTTTTGTGTGTGATGATGTAAAGGAGTCCAGCTTCATTCTTTTCAACATAGCTATCCAGTCATCCCAGCATCACTTGTTGAGAAGACTGTATTTTTCCCAGTGAGTTGTCTTGGCATCCTTGTTGAAAATCAGTTGATTGTAGGTGTATGGACTTGTTTCTGAACACACAGTTGTGATTACTGTAGCTTTGTAATACGTTTTGAAATCAGAAGGTAGGACTCCTTCAACTTTTTCCTTCTTTTTCAAATTGACTCTGGGTCCCTTGAATTTCTGTATGACTCTTAGAATTTGTCAATTTCTGTAAAGAAACTAGCTGGGATTTGATAGGAGTGCATTGAATCTGTAAATCAATTGGGGTTACTATTGCCATTTTAGCAACATTAAGTCTTCTGGAACATGGGATATTTTTCCATTTTTTCAATTTCTTTTAGCAACGTTTTGTAGTTTTCAGAGTATGCATTTTGCACTTCCTTTGTTACATTTATTCCTGAGTATTTTATTCCTTTTGGTGCTATGGTAAATGAGTTTTTTAAATGTATTTTTAGAATGCTTATTGCTAATGTGTAAAAATTGATTATCCTGCAATCCTGCCGAACTCTTTATTAGTTCTAATAGTTTTATAGTGAATTCCTTAGGGTTCTCCATATATAAGGTCATGTTATATGCAAATAGAGATAGTTTTCTTTCTTTTCAATCCAGATATCTTCTATTTCTTTTTCTTGTCTAACTGCCCTGGCTAGAGCCTCCAGTACGATGTTGAATAGAAGTGGCAAGAGGAGACCCTTGTAATTTTAGAGGGAAAGTATCCAGTCTTTGACCATTAAATATGATACTATCTGTGGGGTTTTTGTATGTGATTTTTATCATATTAAAGAAGTTGGTTTCTGTTCCTAGTTGAGTGTTTTTGTTGTGAACAAACCTGGAATTTTGTCAAATATTCTTTCTGCATCTATTGTGTAAGAAGAAGATTGTGTAATTTTTGTTTTTTATTTTATTGGCATGATGTATCATGTTAATTGATTTTTGGGTGTTAAACCAACCTTGCATTCCTGGGATAAATCCCTCTTGATCCTAGTGTGTAATCCTTTTTATATATTTATGGATTTGGTTTACTTTTTTTATTGAACATTTTTATATCTTTATTCATAAGAGAGAATGGTCTTTATTTATTTATTTTTTTTGCAATGTTCTTGTCTGATTTGGGTATCAGGGTAAATAGAGTTGGGAATTTTATTCTTCTTTCGTATATTTTGGAAGTTTGTGAAGAATTGGTGTTAATTCTTTAAATGATTGGAAGAATTCTGTGGTGAAGCCATCTGGGTCTGGACATTTTCTTGTGGGAAAATTTTAAATTACTAATTTAGTCTTCTTATTATAGATCTTTTCAGATTTTCTGTTTCTATTTTATTCTGCTTTGGCAATCTGTCTTTTTAAGCATTTTTCCATTTTATTTAAGTGGTATAATTTGACATACGTTGTTCATAGTATTCTTATGATCCCTTTTATTTCTATAACTTCCATAGTAATGGCCCTTCTTATTTTTGATTTTGGTAATTGGAATGCTTCCTCCTTTTTTCTTGGTTTAGTGAAAGGTGTTTCAATTTTGTGATATTTTCAAAGAAGATTTTTGGTTTTCCTAGCACTATTTTCTATTTTTCTATTCTCAATTTTTCCTCTGTTCTTTATTATTTCCTTTATTCTACTTGCTTGGGTTTGTTTGCTCTTCTTTAAAGGAGTGTTTTTAATGTATTTTAAGACATTTGCTTAAGAGATAGATAGCTTGATCTGAGTTTAAATTTTTCCTTCACTTATTATCTTTGTTATTTGGGATAAATTAATGTTAAAAAAATTATTATATAAAGTGAAGATAATACATATCCCCCTGTTAGCTTGGAAAATTAAATAAGTATTTAAAGGGCTGAGATAGACCTGACAATTAGTAAATGCTCAATAAATGATAACAGTTAGTAGTTATTATTCCACTTGGGAATTTGCATGCATCTTTATCTTAGCAATATATTTTCACAAATATAAAAAGAAAATTTCCTAACTCCAGATGATCAAAAATTTTCCGTCAAATCTGAAATAATCTCACCAAAGTCTCTTCCTGTGAATGTCATAGGCTTTGTACCTGTATTTTATTTCAAAAAAAAACTTTTTTGAAAGAAGTATAAAGAAATTATTTTTACATACATTTTTGGTAAATAATAAAAAATTGATCTAGCTCTTGGCTGGGTAACTGCTCTATTTATTTCACCAATGTTGACTGGTTAAATTAACCGTTTACCTATTTAGTGTATCATCAGTCTTTGCTATATATGTTTGCATTCAGATTCTGGCAATTAACCGTGGAGAAAATTTGAAGATACTGACTGTCAAAGTCAACATTTCTGACGGAGTAAAGAATGAATTCTGCAGGTGGTGCATCCAAAACAGGTCTGTTTATAGATTTTTACAGAATTTTCTGTCTTCCATTTCTTAAATACCATACTGAGACCTGTACTTACTGATATGGGAAAATGTCCATTCTGTTAAACAAACAAACAAACATTGACAATGGATACGTGTCCTTTTTACATCAAAAAGAAGTAGAAATGTTGTATATGTTTACATAGGAAACAGGATGTATTAAATATTAAAATAAATTATTGGTAGTGGTTACCTCTGGGGAGAAGGACTTTTACTTTAATACTTTTTTGTACCATTCGAATCTTATACAATGTTTTCTCTTATGAGAAGCTAAATTAACAAAAACATAGTGTATATGGCATATCTGTATCATTAAGGATACAGATCATTAAGGATAATTGAAACAAGAATATAATTTATCGGATATTACAATATAAGTCTCTAAACATAGTATATGCAATTTAGTTAAAATGTTTTGCACGCTAAGGATGATTGAAATAAACATTAAGTTTATTGGATATTTCAGAGAATTGTCTAAACTTATGTAACTTTTTATTATCCTTTTTCATTTGTTAAGGGAACCTTTTAAAATAGCACCACATATTTGTATAGAACTTCTAACTTTTAGTTTTAGCTTTTCAGAGTGTATTTGATCCTTACAACAGTCCGTTCAGTTGGTAGAGCAGATTTGTAGCTGCCATTTGGCCAATGGAGAGAAAACTGATGCAAAGGTAAAAAAGCTTGCCTAGCAGTTAGGATATGTAGATTTGGGGCATGCTCCTCACAAGCTAGTTCTGTATAAACTTAAGTTAAGGAGATTGCTGGGAAAACTATTTGAAGAGTTGGATGAAGTTTTCTTTGAGAGGAACAAGTGCTATATACTTTGAAAGTTAGCTCTCTCATCCAGTATCGTTCTTTGATCAATTGATTGGAAACTGGTTTGCCAAAACCCAATTCCATGAAGGATCAGCTTGCTTGATGACCAAATAATGCTAACCAAGGACCCATCAAGTGAAACAACTATCTCAATGTTAATCAGTAGGTAAATTGTGTAAGCCAATTGTGTTCTTCCCATTCAGTGGAATTCTGTGCAGCCATCTTAAAAAAAGGTGAGATAGAGCTAAAATTGAGATAAACATGTCTTATTAGGTTAAAAAGACAGTTTATAGTATGGTCTCGTTAGTGGCAAAAAATAGGTCTATGTATGTGTAAGAAAATTTTTGGAAATACACAGATGATCTATCTATTCCATAGCTCTAGTGAGATTTTAATTTTTTGTTGTATACTGTCCTGTAGAGTTTTTTTAAAATGATGCTTATTTCTTTTGTAAACAAATACATTTCATTAAAAATAAAAATACCTAAAAGAAATCATAGATTTAAACAATTGTGTTAAGAAATCAGATAATTTTAAAATATATTGAAATTCTAAGAGTTGCATAAAAAGAAGAAAATCCTAGAAATGGATATATCTGAGTTTGAATTCCAGTTATATTACTTCTTACCCTTGTGACTATGAGCACATTACTTAATTTCTTTTAGTTTCATTATTCTCAAAATAATGAGTAATACCTTTTTCACAGATTTAAGAGAATTAAATGATATTCCATGTAATTGTGTAGCCTTCAGTGGTATCTATTATTACAAAGTAGTGGGATTGTTGTACAAAACTCTTTTTTAGAAATGGCTTTTGTAAATAGATCACAGTAAACTGGAGACAACTTCTATCTTATTTTCCTATGAATGTTCATAATGCTTAGTATCAGAGTCTGTCCTCAATAGCTAAGGAAGTATTAGTTACGTTTTAAACTGTATCTTCATACTAAGTAAATGTTAAGGAATGGTTTCCTTACAGAGATAGTATAGTTGGTATAGCGATATAAGTTTCAGTTACTTTCTAGAAGTTTCTGTTCATATAGATAATTGAAGAAACTCTTCTATGGGAACTAAAGAACTGAAACAAGAGCCAGCTAAAATACTTCTCTGGAAACCAAAGAGCCATTCTCAAGGAATTGTTTTCATTTTTTTTTTTTAAAGATTTTATTTATTTATTTGAGAGAGAGAATGAGAGATAGAAAGCACGAGAGGGAAGAGGGTCAGAGGGAGAAGCAGACTGCCTGCTGAGCAGGAAGCCCGATGTGGGACTCGATCCTGGGACTCCAGGATCATGACCTGAGCCGAAAGCAGTCGCTTAACCAACTGAGCCACCCAGGCTCCTTGTTTTCATTTTTTAAACACATTTGAATGATTAGAGATACTCAAATCTTTTCTTCCTCCTCCTCTTCTTTTTTGTTTTACTCTCTTTGTCCCTACTTCTTCCACCTTCCACCTCTCTCATGTATTCATCTATTCAGGTTGTATGCTAGATGCTGGGGATTCACTTATAAACCAGACAAATATGCTGTTTGTCCTTGGTGACAATGTAGTTTAATGGAGAAGACCCTGAGCAAATGCTGAGGTTATAAAGGAGACGCGCAGTGTTTCATGAGCTTGTAACAGGGAACCCTAATGTAGTCTGGGTTGTGTGTATATGTAGGTCAGAGACAAAAGGAGAGGAACAGTAAGCAACAAGAAATG
Source organism: Callorhinus ursinus (assembly GCF_003265705.2). NCBI lineage: Eukaryota > Metazoa > Chordata > Mammalia > Carnivora > Otariidae > Callorhinus > Callorhinus ursinus. Next base: position 74,560,418 of record NW_027397072.1, read on the forward strand.
AGGATTGACTTGTAGGCATGGGCCAGATCATGCCTAATTTTCTAGACAGAGTAAGGATTTTATTAAGGGTAATGGAAAGCCAATAAAGGGTTTAAACAGATGATTCTCATGATCGGTTTGCATTTTAAGATCACTCTGGCTTCAATATAGGGAATTATTTAGAAGGAACCCAGAGTAGATGTCGGGGCAAGAGATAAGGTTTGTGGAAAACTATTGAGGCTTACAGAGGGATTGGGTAAGCAATGTTAAGGATTTCTGTGTTTTTCCTACTAGCAATGGGTCTTAAAGGGAATGACCCCCAGCAGATATCCAATACATATATTTAAAAAATCACTCCATTGGGGCCTTCCTGCCTCTAAGGATTATCTTCCTAGTAGATTGTCCCATGACCCAGGTCTGTGTTCTCTCCTAACTTGCCAAGCTCCATGGCATGCTCTATAAGACCTTTAATGATCTGGTCACTGCCGTATTTTCTAGCCCCATCTACCTCCCACCTGATCCTGACAGTTAAACTCTAGCAGTACTAATCTACTTGAAAGGACTCATCATGTTCTTTCATGCCTCTATGCTTTTACATGTGCTGTGGTTTCTTTTTTTTCTGGGTCTTGTTTGGTAAAGCACAATTGCTTTTTTAAAACCCATCTCAGATGTTTCTTCTGGGACATCTTTCATGACATTGGGCTCTCCAAATTAATAATAATACAACAATAGTATTAATTGTAATATTAATAATGTGTGTCTAATTCATCTCCAACCCCTCCCTAACCCTCATGCCCAGGTAAAGATGACAGTAGGGAGTAACAGGGATTTGAGTGGAAGGATATACGTCCTGAAAGCACTTTCATTCAAATTAAAAAACAAAACTGTATTCTACTCAGATAATAACATTCTATGGAAAGGATTCAATTAGTTGTTATTATGAAACTGTTGGTGTATCACATTATAGATGCTTAAAGGTTTATCCACTGAAATTTAGTTTATTTCATACCCGAGAGATGTAAGAGAGATGACAGTGTTCCTGGGGTATATTAATAGTTTATTTTATTATTGATTTATAAAAGAGATATTTTATTAATGGTTTCTACTCAAGAGTCATTGAAGGGCAAAGGCAGAGATGCTATAGATGGATGGAAACATGGAAGGGGTTGGGCTGAATTTATCCTTTTTAAAAAAGCTTGTGTTTTTCTCTTACTGTTTTTTATCCAGTGCCCACTACCATTTAGTTCTCTGACATTTATATCCATCAGCATATATGCAGATACACTGTGTGGTCGAGCACTGCAGCCTGAGGAGTAGAGTGAGTTCTACTAAGGAATGGCAAGAGGCAAGGGTTAAAACAGAGTTTCTCCTTTGCTCAGTTTGCTTTAACTCTCAGGAAGAGATAAAGGAATGGGCAAGGAAGGATACATGTTTGTGTTAGCTTTGCTGCCATAACATATACCATAAACAACAGAAATTTATTTTTTCCTAGTTCTGGAGGATGTAAAGTCCAAGATCAAGGTGCAGGCTGATTTGGTTCCTGGTGAGAACCCTCTTCTTGGCTTGTAGACTGCTGCCTTCTCTCTATGCCCTCACCTGGCTGGGAGAGAGAGGGATAGAGAGAGAGCAGGCTCTCTGATAATCTTTTCTTCTAAGGGCATTAATCCCATCATGATGGCCCTACCCTCATGATACATCTAATCTTAATTATCTCCCAAAGGCCCCATCTCTAAATACAATCTCATTGGGGGTTAGGGCTTCAACATATTAATTTTAGGGAATATACTTTAGTTCATAGAAGTGTATTAGTCATTTTCTGGTGACTTTCTTATATCTTAAGATTTTCACCATTATTAATAATGCTCTGGAGACTCTTCCCAGAATAAGAAAGGTTTTTCCTCCCTTAAGTTTTATATGTGACCATGGTTACCAGATTTTTAAAAATAAGAACTCCAGATGTCATAGTAATAATTTCCAGACATCACAGTCTTTCCTCACAGATTATGTTACTTTGGCTTCAATAAAGTTTTTCCCCCTTTTCTGTTCCACTTCCTCTCCCCTCTTCCAGGAACCCTTTCATGCTCTTGTTATTGCTACATTGGTTTTAGTGTAGGCTTTTCTTTTTTGCAGGTGGAGACCACGTGGCTTTGCAAGGCCAGAGTTAATGAAGATCTTACACAATTCACTCGATGATTCTTTTAAACGCCTTATTTATCCTCTCCTCTGTAGAGAGTTCAGGTACATATCTTGTCTTATTTAATTTTATGTACTGTTTATTATTATTTATGCTAATAGACCCATTAAAGCATGAAGTAAATATTTGTTGATCCACTAACCCATCCAGAGAACTGAGTCAGGATCACAAAGCAATTATAGTTAAGCCTAGGTTTCAATCTGTAGAGGCATTCATATGTGTAGACCACAAAACAGAGGTCTTAATTATAATGTACTTTTCAAATCTTGACCAGTTAATGTGTGTACCCCTTCCAGTCCTACAAAACCAGTTTTGCAATTTGACAGCCAAGACAAACAAATGGTTTTATTGATGAGAGATTTAGCTTGGGATAATAAACTAAGAAGTTAATGGAGAACTTAGTTGGAAACAGTTTTTGGAGGTAAGAGAACCAAAAACAGCATAAGAAATTCATCATGTGCTCAGTGGGGCACATGATGAATTTATTACTATGAAGAGAGAAAGCTAACACATGTTTTTAATTCAAAAGGGAGTTATTTAGGTGAATAATTATCAGCAGTGATGAGCACATATTAGAGGAGATGATTAAAGTGACCATCTAAATGGACTAGTGGAAGGACTAAGAGTTACAAAGAAGAACTGCAAAAGAGCTGAGGTGCAGATTGTGGGTTTTTGTAGGGGAAGAGATGGAAAGATGTGTGAGGAGGCAAAAACCCTCTTTCTTGATTATCTCTAGCCTTTGTCTTTGTAGTCAACCTTCAAATCAGCCATTCCCTCATATATTCCTTCCCATGTGTTCTAGACTTTCTTCATTCTCTCTTATTTATGGATTTCAGCAAGGGTTACTTGGAAACTGTAGATTTCTAGCCATCTCTTCAAGCTCACTATAGTTGATAGCAGCCTTTATAATGTTTGCCTGTTTTTGTTTTACTGGACTTGGCCATTGACTTTGGAGGTGTTGACAACGGGGACTGAGGGGGGTACTATTAAAAAAGACACATAGCTTTTTTGACCAGCTTCTTTGTATCAAAGTCATTCATTCCCTTGATTCATCCTTCATAGCTCAGTTGTCCCTTAACAGTATTGTTTCTTTTCGAATCCTATTTCAAGTCTGTGGAGGTAAAATCTGTTGCTTTTGAGTGCTGGGGCATAAAATTAAAAAATAAGGGGTTTTGTTCACAAGGAAAAAGAGAAAGTTACCTTATTCAAAATTTCATTTCCTCTTGTTTTTCTTTATCTTGGTTTTTCATGTTGCAGGTAATGTCCAGTAGTGCTTTTGACATTTTTGCATACATTTGACTTGAGTAGCTTCACTGCCTATGGGATGATTTCATTGAGATTTAATGTAAGCGATTTGGTGTGGGATTGTTTAATGTATAATCCTTCTCTGACTTCTTTTACCAGTGGGCAAACAAGAGCACTTTTCTTTTCTTTTTCTAAAATGCCTGTGGTTAAAAAAATATATCTTATTTTAGTCTGTAAGTTGGTTTGCAGACATTGTCTGCAAATGTGTCTCTTGATAGAAATACTTGTAATTACCCGAACAGCAATTGAGGGAGAAAACTCCCAACTGAATTTTCTTTAAAGAAAATTACTTCAATTCTCTAATTAAAAAGAAATTTGTCCTGATGTAGAAAAATTGAAAGAATCAGTAAAACACTAAGGAAAAAAACCCACAAAATTTCACTTCCTAGAGATAATCACTGTTAACCAGATTTTTCTGCATTCATGTGTGAGTATTTAAAACAACCATACAGACTATATTATTTTGCGGACATTTGATTCAGTTGACTATATACTATGCAGTCTACTTTGGAGTTCTTATTTCTGTAGCTATCAAGATGATTCATCCCTGTGTTGTTTTTCACACCTACCTCTTTCATCAATTCTACATTGTCAGTTACCAAGCGCTGCCTGTTTTCCCTTCCTTTGTTATACCTTGAATTTTGCCGCTTCTTGATCTCTGTGGTTACTGTTTTAGTTCAGGATATGATAATTTCTTGTCTGGATTACTGTTCTAGGGTCATAGATGATCCCTGTCTTTGCTTTGCCATACTACACATTTCACATTGCCATCCTAAAACTCCGATCTGATTATATCATGCTCTTCTACCTAAAATTCTCCAGTGGCTCTTCTTTGTCTCTAGGATTAAATCCAAGCTCTTTAGAAGATCATGCATAGCCTTTTGTGGTCTGATTTCATCTTGGCTCTACAGCCTTATGTTTTGGTATTTCTTTTTACTTTAGCATATGAAATTACTTGCTTTTTCTATAATGAGTCATGAGTCTTTACGTATGGCATTGCCTGCAACATTTTCTCTATGCCTTCATTCTATTCTCCCTGCCTTTGTTTGCTTAACTCTAATACTTACTCTTCTTGATTCACCTAAGAAGACATCTGTTTTAGAAAGTTTTGCAGTTTAAGTGTCCGTCCCATATGTTCTCATTAGCATAGCACTTACCATTGTTTATACTTATCTGATTATTTTCTGTTTTTTCCACTGTACAGTCATATTCAGAGCAGGGATCTTGTTTTTTCAGCTTTGTATCTTACACCGATCATGGTACTTTATATACGATTGACAACAAACATTCACTTTATAAATAAAGTTAAAAGTGATGATTTAGAAATACCTATCGTGATACTTTTCATGTTGCTTGGCTGAAGGTGGGAGAACGACAGTGAAAAGAAGATGAGAGAAAGCCTTCAGAAATTGACTTGACAGAAGAGTAGACACTAGTTAGCTTCAGATATGTAGATAATTCTACCTCAGCACTGATAAGAAATGTACTTTGAATGGTTTTTGTACTGGCAGGTTTCTTGTGGCCATGGCATGAATGTCTTTACCTGTTCTAATGGAGAAGACATACTTTTTATGTCTTCTTATAAATTTCATAAGAATTTCAGGAGATAATATGTTAAGAGCTTTTGTTAAGAAGATGAATGGTGTTAAGGGGCACCTGACTGGCTCAGTCGGAAGAGTGTGTGACTCTTGATCTCTGGGTTGTGTTTTCGAGCCCCATGTTGTGTGTAGTGATTACTTAAATAAATAAATAATAACAAAATTAAAAAAAAGTGAATGGTGTTAAAACTTAGTTTCCAAATGCCTTTAAGTTCATTATAGGCATATATTTTTATCCTAGAAAAAATTTTAAAATTAGACTTTTAATAACTTCTCTGGAGAACACCTGGGAAATTATGTGCATGAGGCATGGTTCTGGACTGATTACTAATATCCTTGGTCATGTCACATCTCTGTGAGAATGACAAGGTGGGGGCTCAATGTGGGGAACTGAACAGAGTGAGAAGATGACATTGAGATTTGTATAGGTAAAAGTGTAAAAACTAAGTACTGATATTTTTAATCAGCTGATAAACTTTAACTTGACTTCCTATATGATGTCTAGGTCTTCTAATCTCTGTTTCTCTCATATACACAGATATTTATACATATAGATTTTGTATATAAAGAGTTGATAGAGAAAGAATGTAGGTATGACAAACTCCTCAGATTTGCTTCAGAATTGTTTATGGTTTCATATATTACTGCAATTAGCAAAAATAGGCTCAGTATAATTTTATATATGATGTTTTCTCCTTTATTTTGTTATAATAATTATTCCTGTGAGGAATAGGCGTATGGAATGAATTCTGTTCTTTTTCAGGAAGAAACTTTAGGTGAATAAAACACTAAATTCTTTCTCTTTTCCCTTTTATTTTTTGGTTTCTAAAGAGCCAAACTAACATCAGATGCAGAGAAAGAATCAGTAATGATGTTTGGACGGAACCTTCGTCAGCTCCTTTTAACAAGCCCTGTTCCAGGGCGCACCCTGATGGGAGTGGATCCTGGTTACAAACATGGTTGCAAATTGGCTATAATTTCTCCTACCAGTAAGGACATCTTTCAGCTCTTCAATTAAAAGTTGTTTGGTTGGTCATAAGTTTCACATCATACATATTGTGAGGATTTGAAATAGTGTTAATTTTCAAGGCTTAGAAAATGGTTTTCTCACATACAGCAATGTGGAAGCCAGAAAACCAAAATTCATATTTGTCTTATTTGTTGATCAAAAATTTCAACATATTACTATCATTTATGCCCTTCCCTTTGTCACTGTGGAGATGTTGAAGATTAACCAGGCTCAAGTTTTACTATTCCCCATTAACTTCTGTTTATTGTAGCGTATTATATATGATGCATTTTAACTCTGTGTATTTTAAGTACCATTTTTATTGTTTTGCCCATTTTTCCCCCTTATTTACTATCTACCCTTTGTATTGCTCTTCATTTCTTGCTGCATTTCTGTGTTTACATTTGAGATCATTTTCTCTCTGCCTGACCCTCTAACCTGTTACATTTAATATGGGGTCAGCTGGTAATAAATTGTGTTAGTTTTTGTCTAAATGTTTCTTATTTGCCCTCCTTTCTGAGGGATATTTTTGTTGGGCATAGAATTCATGGTTGGCAGTTATTTCCAGTACTTTAGAGGTGTCATTTCATTTTTTGTTTGTTTTTTGACCCCCTCTGACTGCTACACTTTTTGTTGAGAATGAGTCCTCCACCAAAAATCTTATTATTGCTCTTTTGAAGAGCTCTTTTGATGTCTTTTTCCTCGGGCTGCTAAGATTTTCTCTCTTGGTTTTCAGAGGTTTTCTTATGATGTGCTTAGCTCTGTGTGTGTGTGTGTTGTGCCTTTGGTTTTTTCGGTTTTTTAGCATGAATTCTGCTTGGGGTTTTTAGAACTTCTTGCATTTCTTTCTGGAAGTCCAATTACATGTATATTAGACCTTTCAACTTCCTCTTTCTTCTGTTTTTCATTCTTTTATTTTATACTGTCTGTCTTTATGTTAATTAAGCCTCTGTTCTGCTGTGTCTGATCTGCAGTAAGCTATCCATTGAGTTCTTTATTTAAATTATTATGTTTTCAAGTTTTCAAATTTCCATTTGGTACTTATAAAAAATAGATTTCAGTTCTATAATGAACTTCTTCACTTTAAACTTTTTTGAGCTTTTATATTTTCTTATTTTTACCTTATAGTTCTCTTATTATATTTATATTATGCACTATTGCTATATACTGTTATGTATTACATATATATTACATATATTATATACTACTATATTTATTTGTTCTTATGTTTCTTTTGGTTTAGATTTTTCTTTCTGAAATAACTTTTTACTTAAATGATTTTATTTATTTATTGGGAGAGAGCGAACATGAGAAAGAGAGAGGGCACAAGCAGGGGGGAGAGGCAGAGAGAGGGAGAAGCAGGCTCCCCGCAGAGCAGGGAGCCCAATAGGGGACTCAGTCCAAGGACCCTGGGATCATGACCTGGGCTGAAGGCAGAAGCTTAGCTGACTGAGCCACACAGGTGCTCCTGGAATAACTTTTTCATGTCTACTTCAGTTTTCAGTTCTCTCATGTTATTTCTGGGGTTTTCTATTTCTGATTTATGTTATTCTCATTTTCTGTGATTTTTTTTTGTAGCTCATTTTTTAGGTTACAGTTTTTCTCTGTGTTTTGTGGACACATCTTTCTGTAAAGACATACTAGTCTTTTTTTTAATTTACTGTTTTAAAAAATACTCATTCTATATGGAATTTGACTGTGATCCTTTTCTGTTGCTTAGATTTACATAAAATTCATTTTCCCCAACTTTTAGGATAGAAGACCAGGTCAGGAAAGGTTTTCTAGCGGTGTATCTCTAGAACTATTCCTTCTTTTTTCCCAAATTATTAGTGTTGGGGGGAAAGCACTGTAGTCTCTATATGAATAAAGAGATAGTCTTCTACTTTCTGGAATCTGTTTTCCTGATACTTTCTCTCTTTTACTTAGACTCCTTTTTTCTTTGCCCATTTTATCCTTATCTTGTTCAGTGGGGATATGATTCCCAACAATTTCTCCTCAGTTGGGGTTTTTGTCTTGAAAAGGATATCCTGCCTGTTAGTTTCAAGAGTTCACAGAGATAGAGTTTTCCAATCCTTCCTGAACTCAGTGGACAATCTTTCTACTGACCTATAAATTGTAGTATGCAGAGGTCTTTCCCACACTACAGGGAAGTACCTTTTGATATTTTTTGGTCCATGAGATACTTCATTGATTGTCTCTTCTTGCTCCCACAGAAATGCCAATGCATGTAGGTCTTGATAGTTGCATTGTTCCCACTTGATCATCTTTTGAGTTTTGTGAATACTTTGTTACAGATAGCCATGGGTTTTTGGTTTTGCTGTCCTAGTTGCTCTTTTTATTATACTATATATTTTTACAGTAAGTGGGAAGAGTACTTTGCCAATGTTTTTTCCTGCATCTGTTGAGATACCATATGTATTTGGATTTGGATATATTATTCGTATTGCTTGCAGGATGACTTCTTAAAAATACTGTATGTACTCCCACATATATATGTATGTATCTTCATTCTGTTTTGGTAGGACATTTCCAAGAATTTATCCATTTCAACATTTAAATTAACATGAAGTTGTTTATAATAGTCTTTATATCTTTTTAATCTGTGCTGAAGCTCTAGTAATATCCTGTTTTCATTTCTAATATGATTTATTTGTATCTTTTTTTATTTATCTGTGTCTTCTTTCCTTTTCTTGATTGGTATTGCTAAAAGTATGTGTTTTTCTTAAGTAATTTTTTTTTTAAATTTTATTTTATTATGTTATGTTAATCACCATACATTACATCATTAGTTTTTGATGTAGTGTTCCATGATTCATTGTTTGCATATAATACCCAGTGCTCCATTCAATATGTGCCCTCTTTAGGACCCTCAGTTTGTTTCTCAGAGTCCATAGTCTCTCATAGTTTGTCTCCCCCTCCGATTTCCCCCCCTTTATTTTTCCCTTTCTACTATCTTCTTTTTTTTTTTTAATATAATGTATTATTTGTTTCAGAGGTACAGGTCTGTGATTCAACAGTCTTACACAATTCACAGCGCTCACCATAGCACGTGCCCTCCCCAATGTCTATCACCCAGCCACCCCGTCCCTTCCACCCCCACCACTCCAGCAACCCTCAGTTTGTTTCCTGAGATTAAGAATTCCTCGTATCAGTGAGATCATATGATACATGTCTTTCTCTGATTGACTTATTTCGCTTAGCATAATACCCTCTAGTTCCATGCACGTCGTTGCAAATGGCAAGATTTCGTTTTTATTGATGGCTGCATAATATTCCATTGTATCTATCTACCACATCAGCTTTATCCATTCATCTGTTGATGGACATCTTGGCTCTTTCCATAGTTTGGTTATTGTGGACATTGCTGCTATAAACATTGGGGTGCATGTACCCCTTCGGATCACTACATTTTTATCTTTGGGGTAAATACCCAGTAGTACAATTGCTGGGTAGTACGGTAGCTCTATTTTCAACTTTTTGAGGAACCTCCATACTGTTTTCCAGAGTGGCTGCACCAGCTTGCGTTCCCACCAACAGTGTAGGAGGGTTCCCCTTTCTCAGCATCCTCGCCAACATCTGTCATTTCCTGACTTGTTAATTTTAGCCATTCTGACGGGTGTGAGGTGGTATCTCGTTGAGGTTTTGATTTGGATTTCCCTGAAGCCAAGTGATGTTGAGCACTTTTTCATGTGTCTGTTGGCCATTTGGATATCTTCTTTGGAAAAATGTCTGTTCATGTCTTCTGCCCATTTCTTGATTGGATTCTTTGTTCTTTGGGTGTTGAGTTTGATAAGTTCTTTATAGATTTTGGATACTAGCCCTTTATCTGATGTCATTTGCAAATATCTTCTCCCATTCTGTCGGTTGTCTTTTGGTTTTGTTGACTGTTTCCTTTGCTGTGCAAAAGCTTTTTATCTTGATGAAGTCCCAATAGTTCATTTTTGCCCTTGCTTTCCTTGCCTTTGGCGACGTTTCTAGGAAGAAGTTGCTGAAGTGATTTTTAACGTTAAACTTTACCAATGCTCTCCATTATATATATGTTTTTTTATTTCGTTAATTTCTGCTTTTAACTTCACAATTTCCTTCCTTCTACTTTCTTTGAGATTATTCTGTTGTTCTTTTCATAGCTTCCTAAGTTGGTCACTTAGCTCATTATTTCTGTTCTTGAGGTCTTTACCCTCAAATGTTGAATATATTTTTCACTGAAATATAATATAATACAATATAATATAATGTAATGTAATATAATATAATAATATATAGAGAAGCACACAAGTCATAAATATGCAGCTTAAGAATTGTACAGGGAACGAATTTCACATCTACACCCCAAAAGAAGAAATAGAATCATATTACAACATTGCCTGGCATTTGGTACATATTCAGTAAATGTTAGCTTGACGTTATGTGCTATTAAAAACCATTTCTCTTTTAGGTGTCATGGCATATAATCTAGTTAATATGATTTTGTTAATAAGTAGCAAAGTAGTGTCCTTATAACTTTGGAAGTAACAAAATTTCAGAGTGCTTTGGGAGAATCTGATTTAGTGAATATGAATGATTCATCCTGCATTTTAAAAGACAAAGCAGTTCCCTTTTCTGGTATAAATTACTTAAGCAAATCATCTTTGTGTTGTGTTTTGTAATTTCTTACAAAATTGGCTTATTCTTTTCATTTTCTCTAAGGTCAGATACTTCATACTGACGTGGTTTACTTGCATTGTGGACAAGGCTTCCGAGAGGCAGAGAAAATAAAGAGGCTTTTGCTGAATTTCAAGTATGAACATAAGTAACTTTTTGAGTACTTCACTGGCTCAGCCAATCAGAGATACCTTTGAAGCTCCTAATTTGGAGGGAGGGATTAAGGGAAGTGCCTTGGTGAGAGAGAAGGAATCATGTAAAACAATGATGGGGCAAATTGCTGGAGAACTCTACATTTGGAGACTCCACAGGGATGCTTCTCCCTTCCTCTGCCACCTTCACTAAACAAAGGTGGTAATATGAGCAAAAGTGAGCATTGAATTCTTTTATTTGGGCTTTCTCTCTCTCTCTCTCTCTCTCTCTCTCTCTCTCTCTCTCTCTCTCTGCCTCCCTCCTTCCCTTCCTCCCTCTTTCCCTCCCTTCCTTCCTTCCATTCTTTTTTATGGATCTGAGGAGTGGATGTGATAGTAGTTTGAAGCTTCAGAGATTATTTGGCAACATACCACATAATTCAGTCATGATGTCTTTATTATGGCCTAGAATGCTCCAGAATTTCTTATCTGTGTGTAAATTTGGTTCCTTCTAGATGGAAGAAAGCTGACTGCTCTTGATTGTATGACAGTAAAATATTTCTCCATTGCTTCCCATACCAAATGCAGGGGCATTGTCCTTTATTCTATAAAAATCTGTGCCTCCATTGTGAAATAGTGGAGATGTTGCTTGGCTATATGAGAGAATAAGATCATCTATGATAGTATTTGTGCATTCCGTGGATTTTCTCCTGATTGATTTAGAAGCATGCCTTGAGCTCATTCCATTTCTCATCTTGTTTATCCCTTGAAGCTGCAGCACAGTGGTGATTGGAAATGGAACTGCCTGCCGGGAAACAGAAGCTTACTTTGCTGACCTGATAATGAAAAATTACTTTGCACCACTGGATGTTGTTTACTGGTAAGGATATTAGGAATGTTTGTTTTCTTTGAGAAGCAAAGGAACTTCTATAGTTCCCTCTGTGATGAATTCTCTCTTCTTTTTTTATAATATCCATCTTCTTTGCCTGCAAAACACCTCTTGCTGTTCACAAGCACTTTGTAAGACAATGTAAAGTGTCTGTCTCCTAGAGAAATTTGAGTTTCAGTATCCTGAAGACTCTCACAGAAATAGCAAGACAGTACTTACTTGCTTTCATGGGGTTTTCTAGGTTGTACCTTGTGTGAGGGCTCTAATTAACTACTAACTAGTACATAGGACTGTGGATAACTTAGCTTTTTTCACCCAAAGTTCTGATGTGTATAAATTGTTGGTTTTCAGAACTGACAGCTGAGGGTATTACCAATTAAAAGCACTTCTGATATTCCTTTCTTGTTTGTGTCTTCATTGCAGGCTTTCATTTTATATAGGCATCCACTTAACTTCTGAATAGCTTTGGCTTAGTATGACCCATTTCTCTAGTCCTCCCCAAGGTATGAGTAGTTCTGCTTTCGTTCACCTTCGTTTCCTTACTTTCCCTTTAGACCTCAGGTAGCCAGCCTTACCTTTTTCTTTTCTTTTCTTTTTTAAGATTTTATTTATTTATATGACAGAGAGCACAAGCAGGGGGAGCGGGAGAGAGAGAAGCTGGCTCCTCGCTGAGCAGGGAGCCCAACGTGGGGCTTGATCCCAGGATACTGGGATCATGACCTGAGCCAAAGGCAGACACTTAACCCACTGAGCCACCCAGGTGCCCCCAGGCTTACCTTTTTCAAACTATAGTAGAATATTAAGTTCTTAAGGGTTTAATTCTATGACAGAAGATAATTAAAATAGCTGATATCTAGGGAAGAGTGCACAAGCACCATCTTCCACTGCTGTAAGTCAACTGATGAGTATGTGAATGACAAGATCAACAAACAAAACCCAACACAAGAAGAAGAATCCTAAGATCCATGGAGGTAGGCCAAAAGAGGAGGGCTTGTATTTAGTGTAGTGTTCCATATGCCAAGAGTGTAATCAAGATGTCAGGAAAACAAATGCAGGGTAACCAAAGGGGATTAGGAGGTCAGGGACAAGCTGTAGGTACCACAGGGCCGTGGTTTAGGAAAGGACCAGATTGAAAAGTCCACCTCAGCTTCCCCCTTCTTGTTCAGGATGGTCTGGGGAATACTGTGGATCTTTCCTATTCTGGCAACTGTGCACATGCATCCAATCCTTTTGAGAACCTGGTACAAGGACCTGATATAGCTGATTCAGTTTATTTCAGGCAACTTGTCTGATGTTTTTTTTAACTTGTTCATGTTAATTTAATATAAATATCTTGGGTACATTTGTAGTGCTTATAAATAGGACTTTCAGATCATTAAAATATTAAATGTGCCTAGTGTGCTAGAATGATTTGTTATTTTCAATCCTCTGGCACATAGTAGGCACTCATCTTATTTTTTGAATCTCTGAATATTTGTTTCCATTCATGTTAAATTATTATACTTGATTATTTTCTGCTTTTGTCCTGGTTTTTCCTTTTGTAAAAAAATAGTGTTTTTTTGTGTAGCAGTGGTAACATTTATTGAAATGTAGAAATGGCTAGCTCCTTATGAGACATTTATGCTTATGAGCGATGTATCTAGTTTCTTCTCCTACACTGAAACCTTCTTAAATCAGGGGATCATGTTTTATTTATCTCTGCCTCCTTCCCATTAAACATAACATCTGTACTTATAGGTCCATCTCAACAAATTAAGGTTTAAATTATTTTTAATCAGATAAATATTTTCAAGCTATTGACCCGAATTACAATATGGAACAACTGTAGAAAACTTCCCCTCAGCTTAACACTCTGGTAAATCTATGACTTACTGTTGTCTCTCTTTTTTCATTGATAGAGAAATTTGCATTTGGTAGATTAGAGATTATATTTTGCCCAAGATAAATGATAATTTTGAAATAAAAAATATTGCATGGTTAGAGTTATATATTTATTTAATGAACTGTGAAAGAATTAAAAGGACTCTTTAATGTTTGCCTTCTTATATTTCAAACTATGGTTGGCACACTTTACGCTGATAGTGATAGAAATCACAGCATTGTGTGCGTTCTGTAGAATTACATGAGATCACATAAAAACCTGGGAGCAGCAAATGGAAAAGAAAATTTTGTGCTATTAATTCAGACCCTGCACTTTATGTTTCTGCCCTGAAAGCTGCAGTATACAAGTTAGTTTGAGCAGGCAAATATAGAAAGTAAGAGAAAAGAAATTAATTTTGCTTCCCAATGCCCTAGATCATTAGGATAATGAAAGAATTAGAAAATAGAGTGATCTGAGGAGGTGCGGTGTGTGATGAGAAAATGAGAAAAGGGAACAGTTGCTGTGGGAGAGGTGTGGGGTTGTGGGTTTGAGGTTAGATGTAGCAGGCTTGGCCCTTGAAGCACGAGCGGGTGGCTAGATCATATTAGGAAAAGAGGGTTGGTGCTGGACATCTGTAAAATACACATTGGACCTCTCTTCTTTCATTCCAGGAGGGTACCAACCACTTAATAGAAAGAAAATATAAGTTAAGGAATCATAATTTTGTTGCTTGAGATTAGTTGTTGCATCTTCCAGAGTTTAACTTAATTGCAGGGAATAGCTTGAGCCTCAAAGGGTTAACTCCTTTGTGAAAAATGCTTAAGAGTGAAGCTAATGAAACTCTTGCCTTAAAATTAAAAAACAAACATTATTTCTTTAAAGGTATTAGTAATATTTATTATTTCAGATTGGAAAACAGAGATAAGTGATAGACTTTTCTGTTAGCTCAATTGTTATAGTTTAGAGCATATTTCTAGATTATGTGTGTTATAAAAAGAAACTCACACTGTACATGTTTTACAGCGTTTCCCCTACTTAATACACTCCCATGCCAATAAATGGACTTTACAAAGTCATTTAAAATTACTACAGATAAACTTTTATATGATCTTATATTTTAGTCATTCCTCATTGTGTGACACTGGCTTTTTCTAATCATCACCATTATCAGCAAAGCTATAATAAATGTTTCGTGCTTAAATCTTTGCACATACCTTTATTGCTTTCGAATCCATTCCAAGAAGTAGACCACAGGTTTAAAGAGGTACCTTACTTACCACTGCTCCTAAACTGCAGAGTGCTTAATTACCAAACCCAATCTATTACTGAGATTATTTCCATGCTATTTCTCCCTCTTCTCAGCATGTTGGCTAATTTGGGATGTCTTTACTTAAAAATATTTATATTAAAAGTCCATATAAAAGTCCAGATAAAGAGGGAAGAAAATAAAGCACTTCTTAGTGTGAAATATAGCTAAAGAATATAGAACCTCTATATACAGTTTGAGGAAGAATAAAATGATTGTCCTTGTTCCCAGCTTTTAGGCTCCTTGTGTGTTTTTTCCTTGGAGTGCCTCTACCCCATGTAATCACTGTCTTGGGTTGTATGAGTTATTGCTTGTTTGAGAAAATTAATTTTCAAACTGTGTATTTGTAGGGCTTTTGAAGTACATTGCTGTGCTGTCTCCCAGAATGACTATGCCAATTAATATTCTTACCTACAGTGTCTCTGCTCACCTTTCTCTGGGACCTTGAGTATTATTACGATGCATGTTTTTTCTATCATTTTTGTTTTAATTGCATATTGATATCCCAGGAGTACTGCTTCTTAACTAATTGTGTAACCTTGGACAAATTACTTAACCTCTCTGTATTTCAGGTTCATCATCTGTTTTAAAAGGGGATGATAATAGTACCTATTTTACAGAATTATTGTGAAGGTTAAATGAGTTAATATATATAAATTGTTTAGAACAGCACTTAGCATATACTTGCTATTATTATTAAGGAAGTCAAATATATTTTTGTATGCTCACTGGCCATTTCTGGATTGTTTTGTGTATGTGTGGATGGCTTATATCCTTTGCTCATTTTTTTTCTGTTGGAGGTTTTTGTCTTGTTCATAATGTTTTGTAAATGTTTTTATATATTAATTATTGGTCCATTTGTCATAATTTTTGCAGATTATGCAAGTAGTTTTCTCCATTTTGTGTTTAAATTCAAGCTTTATTTTGTATAGAATCCTAAATTTTATTTTTTTAAGACTTATCTGTCTTTTTCTTTATGGCTTTTGAGTTTTTTATTATTCTTGAGTCTAGAATATTAGAAAGTTTATTAGTTTTTGTAGAAAATAAGAACCTCCTATATGTCCAAGAATATCAAGTGTTTTGTTGTTGTTGTTGTTGTTTTTTAATGCAGGCTTCTCTCAAGTTTTTATTTCTCTAACTTTTCTTTAAGTCTTCTGACTTTTCTTTGTAAAGCCATAAAACCTCATCATCTTCTCAGTTACTGATATGGTTGTTTTGAAGCTTTTTACTCTCCAGGAAACCAAAAATTAACCAGAGAACCTTAATCAGCTTAGGTAACAGAAGCAGAATAGAAAGCTGTTAATTAGTTTTGAGAGTAGTTTTGAAAAAAGGATGGATGCTGATTTTTCTCTTTCTGAAGGCCTTTATTGCCAGCTGCAGTGTTTTGTAAACAGCAGAGCCACCTGATTTCTTCCTTTTCCTCCCTTCCTCTCCCTCCTTTTCTCTTTCTCCTTCCTTATTTTCCTTCTTCCCTCCCTCCTTTTTCTTCTTTAATTCTCTTGTTTGGTTGCACCATATTTTAGTCATCTGTTGACAACTGGTTATTTTCGATTTTTGATGTATCTTTAGTTTTAAACCTATGGGTATAGACTAATCAGCTGTATTTTCGGTATTTATTTGCAGGCACATTTAGTATGGGATTTGTCTATAACCCATTTAAAGTTAACTTTTATATATGGTATGAAGTTCTTTTTTTGCATATGACTGGATTATTTCAGTACCATTTGTGAAAGATTTTCCTTTCCCCATTGAGCTGCTTTGGCATGTTCGTTGAAAATCAACTACCATATATATGTGAATCTATTTCTGGAGTCTGTTCTGTTTAATTGATCTATATGTCTTAACACTAATGAATCATTAAATTAGGTAGTGTAAGTCCTTCAATTTCATTCTTTTCAAAATTGTTTTGGCTATTGTAGGGCTCTTATGCTTCTACATAAACTGTAGAATCAGCCTTTCAATTTCTACAAATGGCCCTGCTGGGATTTTGATTGGGATTAAATTGGCTCTACAATTTAATTTGTGGAGAATTGACATCCATCCATGTAATTTTTTTTTTTTAAGTGTTGTTGACACATGATGTTACATTAGTTTCAGGCACACAATATAGTGATCCCACAACTGTACTCATCATGAGTGTAGCTAGCATCTGATTCAATTTTTAACTTCAGTTATGTTTTTCATTTCCAGAAGCTCTTATTTTTTCAGATCCACTTGATCATTCTTACGGTCTTTTGTTTTTCCTGAATATATTTTCACACCTATCTTTTATTTCCTTAACCATACCAACCATTGCTGTTTTATAGTTTGTTTGATAATTCTAGTATTGAAAATCCTTGGAAGTCTATTTCTGCTATCTGTTGTTACTGCTGGTTCTGCTTTGTTTCCTTTTCAGTTAATTTTTATTGAAAACTCCTTATTTTCATGGAACTTTATCTTTGGGAATTCATTGAGGCCTACACTGATTGTGAGATACTCCAAAAAGGATTTACATTTGTTTCTGTCAGGCTCCTGTAGACACTACGAGTTTGGAATCATTCAAATTAAATTCTCGGCTTGAGTTTTTTTCTGGCCACCCAGGTAGTGTGAATTTAGGCTGCACACTAGAGAGATGGCTTATGGTTGTTCCATGTTCTCATCAGACATTCCCTTTGTGACAAGGTTTGAGATAGTCCATTTTCATCACACTATCCTGGGTATAGGGTGCAGTGAGCTTATTTCTCTTTGGCCCCTATACTGGGGGTTTAATCTTTGGGGTACATGGGTGTATATGTGTGTGTATATATGCACATATATATATATATATACACATATACATATATACACATGGTGGTTTAACCCCTTGGGATATATATACTTTGGGTTATTAAACCAGGGGTTTAACCCTGTTTTTTTTTTTTTTAAGATTTTATTTATTTATTTGACAGAGCACAAGTAGGGGGAGTGGGAGAGAGAGAGAAGCAGGTTCCCTGCTGATCAGGGAGCCCGATGCGGGGCTTGATCCCAGGACCCTGGGATCATGACCTGAGCCGAAGGCAGATGCTTAACTGAATGAACCACCGAGGAGCCCTACTTTGGGGGTTTTGTATGTGTAAGAGTAGGTGAGGGAATCTTTTATTAACCCATGTCCATCGTAGGTGGACCCTGGGTTTTGTCTTCTAGTCCTCTAGTTGTGTGAAGCTTTGTGAGACCATGAAGATGGAAAATAAAAGTCACCTGGTTCAACAAATGCCCTCGGGTGAAAGTCAGCTTCAGAAATCAAGGTTCCCACATTCACTTCACCTTTTTTAGGTTGAGTATTTCTTTCTTGCCAACTCACTTTTTAAATAAGAAGATGTATTACATCTAGGACTTTTCGTTGTTTTCAATAAAATCGACATTTTAGGTCCAGGTAACTGATCTTCCATATTACTGGCAAACAAGGTCATAACTTTATTTTCTATTTTTGTTTCCCTCCCCTCCACTTGGTTTTCTATTTTTTATCTACTACTTTAAACTTAAAAATTTGGTGTTTTCAGATATTGAAGACAAATAAAACATAAGGTAAAATTAGATGATCATTTTTAATCATCTAAATTTATACTTTTGAATTAAGAATTGTTTCTTTTATTTGTTTACTTTATGAATGCTCACTGAAATGTGTGTGACATTGTTCTCTGGCAATTTAGTGTTTTTTTTTTTTAAGTTTAAAAGAGGTTTTGAAAAATCTAGGAAAATATGAAGAGGAAAATAAAAATAATTTGTAATCTCACCAGAGAATGGTATCAACATTTTTATATATTTTATTTATGTATTCATTCATTCCACAAGTATTTATCATGTGTAAATGTTTCATTGAATGAGATGGACTCACTCAGTAAGGTGCAAGAAGAAGACAACTACTTATTTACTATCCCACTCCTAGTCAGCTCGTGCTTGGAGTAGTTCTTCCATCCCTGGCTGAGATAAGGGTCTCTGCTCTTTCATTCCCTTTTAGTCTGGAGAACAGTCTCATTTCAACAATTGAAATATCTTCAAGGCTCCAAATTTGATGTGCATTAACTTCTACGTCAGGTCTGTTTCACTCCGGGGAAACACCACTTCACTCTAGGGGTTTGTAGGGGCATGGTAAGCTTCCTCACTCTTCCCTCCTTGTTATTGTGCCCTTTCTTCCCAACTCACCAGCTGAATTTTCAGAATCCTTTAAGTATAGTCTTAAGAGTTGTGAAGAGGTAAAAGGAGCCATAATATTACACAGTGGGGACAGTTGCAGTCTGAGGATAGGGCCCTCTGGGTGGCCTACATGCAATTGCTGATTCATTCTTCCATGGGGAGTTTTTGAAGTACTTGGTTTTTATTTTTGTTTCCTGAGATCTTCCCCAACAGGATCCTTGAATTGTTTCTGTGGCAGATATGTTCTGAGGCTGACCATGACCCTCCTTCAGTCCTGGGTTTCAGACAGACTGCTCTTGTCTGAATCAATTTCCTACTCAGTCATCTTGGACAGAGTCTCTTTAGAGCTCCCTCACACTGCCTCCTGCAGGCCTGTTTGGTTCATACATCCTTGTCTTCTCTCAAAGGGGGAGAAACAACTTATCCCTAGTGTGGCTCTCTCCCTTTGTTATTCTCTCTCTCCCTCTCTCTGCCCTTCTCTCCCTTTCCTCCCCTCTTCCCTCATGCTTGTGTTTACATCTGTTCTCTTTCTTATGTCACACTCACATATTGGTCCCAGGGAGGCTCCTCTCAACCTGGCACAGGGTGAGTGGGACATGCCTCCACATGCGATGTTCAGGCAGCAGGAAAAATGCCACAGCATTCCAAGAGTTTTCTTAAAGAAATGTTCTCTTTCAGCTCTAACACCCTCCAGTTCTTCTCCTCAAACACATATCCATTTTATAGGGTGAAGTTGGGCGATTGCTCATGGTGGCACAACAGGCTTTTGGGACTTAAGCCAGAACAAAAACATCCCATTACACACGCTCTCATATGGTCAGCGAAGTACTGTTAGCACTCAGACTATGTGGCAGGCGATGTACTGTGCTGGGAGGTACTTGACTTGACTTCTTGAAGCTTTTACCTCGTAGGGAAAACAGATGAAAATCTAAATGTATGTGTTTGTTTATATATCTTATGGAATTGGGGATGAGTTCTCTATGGAGAATTAAAAGCAAGGTAAGAAGATAAAGTAACAAGTGCAGTTGTAGGTGGATCTAGACATAACACATATTCTTATCTCTTATGATAGGAATTCTTTCCATGTGTTATGGTGTCAGCCAGGCTGAAGAAAAGCATGATGAGTTGGTGCCCCTCATTTATCCACATCCACATTCGTGTCCTCATTATCCTCATCTTTCCATGTCATAAGAGCTCTCTAGAGCCATGGTTTTCACCTTGTGGGTTGCAGTCCATTGGAGGAAGGTGACATCCATATAGTGGGTCCCAATCAGCATTTAAAAAAAAATTAAGGATAAAAACTAGAGTGCATCTCTTGTTAGTAAGTCTAGGTATTGTTCCATGAATACAGGCTTTGGGTACATACATGTATTGTGCCCTGGACTGTGATGTGAAGCATATTTTATTATCAATACTAATCAGAAAAATTTGAAGAAATATTGCTATATGAAGTCCTTTAAAAATGCAAAGTTAAGGGGGCACTTGGGTGGCTCAGTCAGTTAAGTGTTGGACTCTGTATCTCAGCTCAGGACTTGATCTCAGGGTCATGAGTGTAAGTTCAAGCCCTGTGTTGGGCTCCACAGCCTACTTAAAAAAAAAAAAAGAAACAAAGTTAAGAGGTAAGATTATAAGAGTCCCTAATGAGAAGCTGGGAAACTCTTAGCAATATAATTCAGATTACCCTATAAAATTGCAAAAGATCCTCTTAGGGAAAGAAAATCGGGCAACAGTCCTCAACACATTGGGAAATGTAAGCTGGACTAATGTGCTCCACCCCTAAAATTATGAGCTACAATCCTTTCCAAATTCTCTGGAAAAAGTTAATGGATAGAATTTTCTCAACTAAAATTCCTCATGTCAGAGAAAACTTTCCAAACACTTCATTTACATATATTAGTTTTTTGATAATCTTCTTGCAAAAGAAAAGGCTTTATTAAGCCAATTCAGAGATTCAGTCTTGGTAACAAAATTCTATAGGAAAATGAGAATGTAGGATAATTACACTAGAAAACAAAATAGTTTGGGTGACTGGTTTGCTAAGTCTTATACCCATTGAAGTATATGAAATTGCTGACACATTCTATGAAGAATGCTTTTTTTCCTCCCATAGAAGAAGGCTGTAAATTACATTAGACAAGAATGGTTCTTTGTCAAACCAAGTTTGGAGCAATTTTTATTTTACGCTCATACATTTTTCGTAATTTGTCGATGTCTACTAGTATCTAGTATTTGATTTAGCCCTGTATATTCAATCATGTGGTTTGAAATTCACATATCCCATCATGTTCTGAATGAAGCACTTTGACTTCCAGGGGCTCTACCACCAGAAAAAGTTTGGGAAGTAAATCAGTTTATGTGTGTTGGCTGTAAACTTTCAGTCAGTTGTATATTTTACAAGGTCAAATACAAAGCTGATAAAAAGTAAGTAACTAAGAGTGTGTAAAAGAAGAGTCACTGATCTGCCAAAAATAGTACAGGAAGACCTAAGGCTCCAGGCCTGAATCCCTCTATTTATTGCCTCTCCACAAATGTTAAGTATAGCATAAAAGATTTATAATGATTATCTTAGGAAAAAGAGAGTGAGGAAAGAGATCCCACTGCTTGTACATAATGTCATCCTCCTTATCAGGGGCTATCAGAAAGTAGAAATGCTTAACTCTTCTTTTGATTGACGAGATAGAATGGTTTGGGGCTAAGAAGATAGAATAAAGATCACCAAAGAAAACCAGAATGTAACTAAAATAGGGCATTAGTAAGAGTGTTTCCATTTCTCATTTCATCTTCTGGCACAGATAAAATATTTTCTGGCGTTCTGGGTGTACTTGGGAATAAAATTTTGGTGCCATTGTTGGTTAATTATTAAGAAATTATGGAAGCTTGGAGAGGGGTGGATGGTATTTTAATGTTCCAAAGGGGGATTCAGATGCACATGACTGTTGAGTGTGGCTCTTGATCAGGCAAGGCTATTATGAAATCAGAAAAGGATGGTTAATGAGCACCTAGGAAGGGACAATAGAACATATCTCCTGGAAATCAGTGCACACTTTCTATAAATAAAACATTTTGACTTTATCCCATTTCATTTTCTGTTTGGAAAACTAAAACTGGTAGGCACATCTAGATCTCAGCACAACTTTGAATAGTCTCTTGATACTTTAATGGATAAACTAGAGAAATAGAGATTTGGTTATGTGGCTCCCAGAAGAATGTTGATTAGCTACTGGTTTGATGTCTGGTGTGAGGTCTTTAGGGGCTTGCCACAGACGCTGTATTAGTTAACGTTCTGCTCAGTGATTTAGTCAAGATTTTCAAGTTTGCGGACATGGTGGAGGTGTATTAGGATCAGGATCACAGACCTGTACCTCGTAAACAAATAATACATTATATGTTAAAAAAAAAAAAAAAGAAGAAGATAGTAGGAAGGGAAAAATGAAGGGCGTGAAATCGGAGGGGGAGATGAACCATGAGAGACGACGGACTCTGAGAAACGAACTGAGGGTTCTACAGGGGAGGGGGGTGGGGGGGAGGGGTTAGCCTGGTGATGGGTATTAGAGGGTACATATTGAATGGAGCACTGGGTGTTACACGCAAACAATGAATCATGGAACACTACATCAAAAACTAATGATGTAATGTATGGTGATTAACATAATAAAATAAAATTAAAAAAAAGAATCAGGATAAAGAAAGTTTTTGAAACACTTGAGTTGTTGAACCCAATTTAACAAGACGAACTGTCACAGGGATAAGTGACTTTTGTGATGTTAAAGGAATTTTCAGTAGAGATTTCGATGAGATGATTTCTAAGGTTTTGAAATTTGACCATTGAGAATTCTATCAGAATAATGTCTCTTGAACCACCTAGATTTAATTTTTTGGTTTTGTTTTAAAGAAATTTACTTCCCATCTAATCAATAAGCTTAGCTATGTGACATAAGATATATCTAGCTATGTAAAGCTCACTATGTTGTGAAGTTAAAGTTATTTTATATGGAGGAAAAGTTGTAGTTGCTGTTATCTATTTAATTAGTTGTTTATTTTAAAGATTTATTTATTTATTTTAGAGAGCACGTGCATGCATGCAAGCAGGGGGAGGGGCAGAGGGAGAAAGAGAGAAAATCCCAAGCGGACTCCAGGTTGAATGTGGAACCCAACACAGGGTCCGGTCCCAGAACTCCAAGATCATGACCTGAACCAAAATCAAGAGTTGGCCACCCAACTGATTGAGCCACCCAGGCGCCCTCCCACCCCCGTTAATTATTTTTGACTAGTACAATAACTTCTGCTTTTCATGTAAGATCAGTTTCTTTGTATTTAAAAAGATTGTCTCCTCCATTTCCATTTTATAGCAGTGATGGAGGCCATGAATTAGCCTTTAAACATGGGACAGCCTAAAAGTGTTTTTTGGTTTTTTTGTTTGTTTGTTTTTTAAGATTTTATTTGTTTATTTGACGAGCAGGAACACAAGCAGGGGGAGTGGGAGAGGGAGAAGCAGGCTTCCCATGGAGCAGGGAACCCGATCCGGGGCTCTATCCTGGGACCCTGGGATCATGACCTGAGCCGAAGGCAGATGCTTAATGACTGAGCCACCCAGGCTCCCCTAAAAGTGTTTTTTGGATATTAGTTTGAATACTATGCGTAATGACAAGTTAAAGTGATAGAATATTTATCTCACTTCTTTCTACACTGATAGCTTCAGAAAATGTATTGTGATATTTTAGGATTTTCTTGTCCTTCACCTATTGACTGATAATCCTCTTTCCATTTCTTTGACTATCATAAACACTAGACTTGTTTAAAAGCTTCCTTTCTGGTATGTTTGTGACATTAAATAAATTTTAAAGTAAAATTATTTTACAACCCATATAACTTATGTTCATTTTGTGGAAATGGCCAGAATACTTTTAAAAATATATATTTAAGTAGACCGTTTCAATGAGATATGTTGGAAAGGAGGCATAAGGAATGAATAATTATGGGTGTGTGTGTGTGTGTGTGTGGTTTTAAAATACTATTTGGATTCAGATTCAGTTTGACAGTTTTTGATCAAAATAAAATATATTTTACCAGTTTTGTAACCCATGTGTTTCTGTATCTTTAAGTCCAATTTAAATATCTGCAGGAGTTATCCCAAGCCCCCTTAACTGTAGCCCTTCTTGCAGATCTTTGTTTATTGACTTAGATTAGAACTGGCCTAGAGCCCAGTGATGGTCATTTCTCCTCTTAAGGTTTTTGGTTACAAATCTGCTTTTGTTGCCAGATCCAATAAAGATTCTTGATTGTTTTTGTTAGTTTTATTACAAGTTCTTGCCAAAGATACAATGTATTATAACCAAAACAGATGTTCTGTTTAGACAAGTGTATTTGCTATAAGGGAACCTAAAATTTAAATTAAAACAATAGTATGTTCTGCATTAATGTAACAAGTGATGAACTTTGGGATTTTATGAGTATTTTTGATAACCTTTAGAAATGGAAGGAACAACGCCTTATTTTATGCAATTGTTTTACATTTTTTTCTCTATCCCAGTTTGTGTATGTACAGTCTTACACTCCTAGATCCTCCTCCAAGCTAACATTTTACTGTGATCTTGAAAGTGGAGTGGAATTCACCATTTTCATCTGTATACAAGTTCTGTTATTAAAGTACATATATCGGATAAATAGTGTTTTCTGCCATAGAGACATCAGTTGCATAGAATAGTTTTTAAGATTCTAATGTTTATAGGGGTGCCTGAGTCTGTTAAGCATCTGACTTCAGCTTGGGTTGTGATCTCGGGAACCTGGGATGAGCCCTGCATTGGGCTCCATGTTCAGCGGGGAGTCTGCTTCTCCCTCTCCCTCTGCCCTTGCCCCTGCTTGTGCTCTCTCTCTCTCAAATAAATACAATCTTTAAAAAAATATTCTAATGTTTATAAATAAATAGATGACATAAGTTTTCACAGACCTTTCCATAAATGCTGTACTTGGTAAAGATAGGAACCATTTTATAAGCTTGTATTGTAGATCTTTTGGTACACTAATTAACTGTCTCTGTGATTAGGGCCCAGAGCAATCTTGATTTATGCTGAATTCTGTGTTGTAGTGAACACAGACATGTAGTGAGTACAAGATGAATGTATTTATATTATGTAATTTTAATTCTTTTTAAAGTCCTAGTCCCTCAATAAATTAGATATGTAAGGAATAAGACTACATTATCAACAAATTACTAATGGGATGAGTTTTACCTTGAGATTGTTAACTCCTTGGCCCATTCTGATTCATATTTTCCTCTTTTTGGCATTAAAGAGCTTGCTATTTTCCCTCACTTTTGGTTGTCATTTAAAAAACAATGTTCCATTGATTATTTGGGAGCATTTAAGTTTTTTGTTTGTTTGTTTGTTTTTTTAATTAGAGAAGTTTGGGTTGTACAGAATCACTGTGCTTCTCTCATTTCAATTGCATTAGGAGAATGCAAAATTGCTAGAATTCTTTGTTGTTGAGATCCTTTTCATTTGATTATATGGGACTTGGAGATTCTGGGACCAGAAACTTTTACTTGCAAATAGTTTGAATCCAACTTATTTGTGTTTTATATGGTTTGGGTTTTTTTGTTTTGTTTTTGTTTTTGAGGGAGGAACCTTTTGAGTCTAATGTATTTTATGTGGCTAAATCTTTGTATTATATGCTCTTCTTACTTATTGAAATACAACTTTCAAGTTCCCCCACATCCATACATTTCTAAGGTTACACCCAGCTTAATTCCCATTGCTTTTCTGCTTCACAGCACTTGCATTTTGAAGGGACCCTAACATTTGGGTTCACATTATGATAATTAGGTTTCAGGGGCATGAGGGATTAAAGATGTCTCAGGTCTAGTTGCAGAATAAAGTTCAGAAGCACTTGTAAAACTTGCCTGATTGGTGGGTAGAGGTGCTTTTATTTATTCACTACTCATGCAGCATTAATCCGTATTTCATCAGGTACCTACAGTGCTGTAATTCTAGATGTGACCTTGGGACTTGATTTACTTCAGCTCCATTTTCTTTATTAATGTACCATGAAAGAGGTACATGAAAGATAGCCAACATCAAAGTACCTTTTAAAGTAAAATGGTTGATAGGAATTCCCTGGTATTTAACACTGTCTGTCAAATGTTTCAGCTGGTTTGCATCCTTTTACAAGCTATTGCTTGCTGCACTAAAAGAAATTTAAAGCAGTTGTTTCAAGTCTTTTGTGGGGGTGCTGGTTATGGTGGTGGTAGCTGGCGTGGTGGTGGCTGGGTGGCAATAGTTAGCTAGAGAAGGGAGGAAACGAGAAGTTAAGAACATACTCTTTCAGCTGTGCTCCTCTTGAGGTGGTTTGTTTTTGTGTTTTTCTTTGGGTTGGGGAATCTTTAGTCCAAAGTGGCACTTATGATTAGGGTTGAGGAGGCACTCATCTTGGTTATAAGGAAATTGAAGAGGGTGGCCAGAGAAAATTCATCAAACCTCCATGAAAAAGACAGAATAAAAGGCAAAGTCAGTATCTTATTCAGAGATTGTTTAACCAGTTTAACTTCACAGCCTGTTTATTCTTTACTGAGCCATCTGAGGAAAAGCTTTTAAACATAGTAATGCGGGAAACTGAGTCTTAAGAAGAACAAAGGAAACAGGACTCAGACAAGGTTTGCCATATGTATTGTGGAATATTTATTTTCCTGTAAATGCATGTTTTAGAGTCTATGGTCTCTGTTCTAGGTTAAATATATGGGGGTAGAATTCTTGTAGCTCAGTTTTGAAACTGATTCTTTCTTTGTTTCACAAACATTTGTTGGATGTTTCTCTCTACTTAAGAAAAAATGTTTAAAGCATTTTGCTTTTCAGTTATTATCACAAGGATTATCTGTGAATCTATTTCTAACATCTCTACCGCAGACCTATCTTAAATAGTGAAAAATAGAAATCACAGAATGTTTTAGAAAATGAAATTTGCTTTCAAATATTTACTTTGCTTTCAAATTACTTAATCTTAACCTATAGAAGTCTTTTAAAATCTATTGCAATAAAAACTTTTTGTAATTGGTATTTGTTAAAATGTATTTGTATAATATTAAAATGCTTTAAAAATAGTGTATTCTCTTGATATTCTGTATTTTGTTTGCACTTACCTGCTTAACATTTTATTCATATATGGCAGGAAAATAAATTTCAACCCAGACCTGATCTTGTGATTTATTGAACTAAAGTCTTTGGCCTATAAAGTGTAAGAAACCAACAGTATAACTAACACAGAGGAGTTTGGTAACAGCCTTTCTCACTGTCAACATAGTGCTACAGAGCTATAGAGGTCTCCTGAAGACAGATAGCTTGGTTTATGTGGGGGAGTGAGCAGCATATGCAACTTACTTGGCATGTGAGTCTACGATTAAAGAGGGGCGTAGAAGAGGTACATCTTGCTGGTTTTCTGATATAGGAAGTGCAGAACTTTTTGCTACCACTGCTGTGCGCCATATATGGCTCACCCCTGGCATTAGGAAGGGTGACCGAGGGTTGAGAGGGGTAGATATTAGGAAATCGGTAATAGAATGAAGGCTGGAAGATGTGTACCTTTCCATTCATGCCACGTTTTTCTCTCCCCCTTCACAGTTAACATTGTTTTTTGCATAGAAGATATGTTCCTTTAAGAATTTGATATGACTCATCATAGTGCTAAGGAATTGGGAGACAGAGAAGCGTGATACTGCCTAAAAAGTCATCACAATCTTATCTTGCAAGCATTTTAGCTTTTGTGAGGCCCAGTATTGTGGAGTCCTTTTGTTGGCATAGTGATGCATGCCTCTTTTTTTTTTCCCCCTTAATTCTGAGGTTTTATATATCCTATTTAATTTAAGGTCGGTGTAGTTAAAGCACATGAATTAGCCCTAATATTGTATATTTAATCATTCAAACATAATAACTATAAGTTAATCTAAAGCTTGATTGAAAGGGTCAACAGAGTCAAGGATTATAAATTTATCAATTAGTGATAAGCAAGTTGGGCTTGCAAATAAGTCACCAGCTTACAGTTGATTGGTGTGTTTTTGACTGATTTTTTTATGTTTCCTTTGTTACCCTGTTTACCTAAAATTCCTCTTATTCTTCAGAGCATTTTATTTTTCCTCTCAACAGAATGATTTTCGTGAATCTAGGAATATAAGGGACCACAAGAAGTGTGATTAGACTACCCTCCCAGCTCCTAACAGGTTTGATTTCCGACAGTTCCATGGTTCCATCCTGATGCTGTCACCATTGCCATTGTTAAGTTCTACTTGCTATTTTAATTTACACTCAGTAATATATTGCGGATGTCTCTTGGCTCAGAATTCAGATGTTGGTGTGGCCAAAATGCTAAAACTTTGAGGAGGGATACAGACGTGACGAAGCTTCTATAGCGTCTTCAGTGTATAAGAAACACTTTGAAGGATGTGCATTTCTATTCAGATCATATGCTCTGATTTCTAAGGGTCAGTGATTTCCTTCTCTTCCAGGTCCTAGGCTTATTTTGAATTAAAATTCACTGGTTGGGGCGCATGGGTGACTCAGTCGGTTAAGCGTCTGCCTTCGGCTCAGGTCATGATCTCAGGGTCCTGGGATCGAGCCCCACATGGGGCTCCCTGCTCAGCGGGGAGCCTACTTCTCCCTCTCCCCCTTCTCCAACTCATGCTCTCTCTCTCTCACTCATTCTCCCAAATAAATAAAAATTTTTTAAAAAGTTTTTTAAAAAATTTATTGGTTATATAAGAAGAACTCAGATATCTTTTTTCTTTCTTATCTCCACTTCTTTACAAGAGGGCCTTTACCTGTCAAACTCTTTTTGAGATTCTGTATCTTGTGCTAAATACGAAATGCTACTTTTAGGTGGTTTTGACTTTGGTGGGAAAAGTAATAAGTAAAATTTTTGCCAAGAGATCAGTCTTTTTTTCCTGTTTCAATAAATTTTGTCAGGTGTAGAAAGACTGGAAGGATGTTAGAGACCCCTGCTTAAATTTTCAGATTTGAGACTTGATATTTTTCTCATTCATGGTTTTTGGCAGGGGAGTATGAGAAGTGGATAAAAGAAGCTGACCAGAGAATCTCCCAGTAACATGTTGGGCTTCTGAAGTATCTTAGATCTTTCAGGTTTGATTTGCTTCTACTCTTCATTTTCTTACTTTTTCCCACTTTTTTTTTTTTTGGTCGTCTTCTCCTTCTGGCTACTTTTCCTTAGTGAGAAGTGACAGGTTTGTGTTAAGTGGGAAAAAGTAAAATGTATCTATCTTGTTGAATTTAATAACTTGGAGGAGTGTTTGTCTCCAAAATCCAGTGTAAGCATAGCATCCATTTTTTGTTTTTATATAGAAGTGATAGTTTTCATTTACTATTTGGTCCAGCTCATCTTGACTCCTTTTCAGTTTCATATACTGCTGTTTCTCCCACCTCTTTTGAATAATCTAATTTCCACTTCTCGTAACTCTTTTTTCTATGCACCCTTGCACCTCTTCTTTGCTCTTCAACTTAGTGCTCCAAATATTTTCTTCATTCCCTTTTTCTTCTCTGTAGATCTTCTTTTCCTTGGTAATTTCTCCATCCACTTGTGGGGCTTCATCTTTTGCATCTGTGGCTTCAAATGTATATCCTTAGTTTGAAGTTCTCTCCAGAGATCTGGACTCCGGTTTCAAATGCTTGCTGCCAGTCATTTGAGTATCCCTCTGGTGCTTCAGATTCAACCAAATTTAACTCCATGCTTTGGCTCCCACAACTATTTTTCTTCATGTGTTTCTGTTCTTTTATAAGCCTCTACTTGGCTAGCAGTTCCGTCATTGGGCACAAAATTGATAATCTTTGATTTCTTATTCGGCTATATACTCCATTCAAATTGCTATCAAATCCTGTTGATTCTCCCTCTGGAATGTTTCTACTATTTCTTACAGTGTCTCCTGTTGCCATTCTTCTTTCTTTGAGAGTGTGAGCCATTGATGAGCTGGCCTTAAGCTACATTTCCAAGATAATCTCTTGATACTCCCTTCTCAACCCAAGGCATGATGTTCATCATTCAGGCACTCATAATCTGAGTCTGCATAGCTCTTTACATTATGCCACCGATACCATTCATTAAGGAATCATATAAGTTAACATTCCTTATAAGAATTAGCACCAAGTTATAATTTATAAAGCTATCTTTTATTAAATAATAGCTAAAATAAGTCCATTTTCAGTATTTTATTATTCAAGGTAATCTCATTTAAATCTTCCTCTGATCTGCTCCTATTATTTGTAGTGAAATTTTGGTTCCTGTTTTCAGTGGAGTCCACTTAAATGCCCTTCTCTCTCAGAACAGGTATTCAGATATCAGAAATTCTTATATGCCAGGTAAATTGGAATATTTGTTCTTTGAACTTGTGTGGATTCTTTCTCTACTTTTGTAGTTAAGAGAACAGTCTGTTGAGCCAGGTTCAGATTAGAGCTTCACCCCTTACTGCTACAGTGAGTATATCAAATCATTTAATCTTTTGGTCTCTTCATCTCTAAAAGTGGGAATGATAATATTATCTACCAGAGGATTTGGTGAAGATGAAGTGGAGTGATACATTTAAAAATACTTAGAGTGGTGCTTGGCACATAATGTGTAATCAGTAAATGTTGGTATAAGGGTCCTTGGCTGTACAGTGTGGCTACCCCTTTGCTCATACCACCACCTTACCTCACACCCCACCCCTTTTAAACTAAACTTTTGCTTTGTTAGCTCAGGGAAGAGAAGGCCTTTACCAAAGGAAAAGAGGAACAAAAAGTTCATCTGGCCTGTTGTGCTTCCAGGTGGCCATTTAAGGACTTTACAAGGTTATCTTTGATTAAGCACATTTTCATTGTGCTCCATCTCCCCCATTGCATACTCTTTTATTTCCTTAAATATATTCGGCATACATACACTATATTCTTCATGTGATAATTCCAACAACTGTGTGTTTGCTGGTTCAAAAGCAAATTTTGTTACTTCTGCTGACTTAGGCACATGCATTATGTGATTTTTTTTTAATTGTGTGTTCATTTTCCCTGGAATTTTAACTCTAAAATCTTTGATGCCTGGATTTAATGTGTTTTTCTTCAGGGAGGATGGAATTTGCCTCTCTTACATAGCAGTGGTGCAATCTTTTAAATACTTTCATACATTAACTCATTAAATCCTTGTAGCAGCCTTATAAAGTTGCTCTTCATGTTTAAAAAAATATATCTAAAACATGAGACACCGAAATGACAAAAGTAAAAGAATGGAAAATTATATCCCAGGCAATTACTAGTCAAAAGAAAGCATTTCCAGATGTCAAAGAGGGCCCATCAAGCAGTCAGCAGTGAGCAGTGCAGAGGCAGCAGCAGGCCCTAGGCCTCAGTAGTACTTCCGTGCTATTGTTGGTTCAAATCAGGCATATGCCTGCAGGAGTATATCTGCTCAAGCTCTGAATCTGGTTTCACTGAAGAGCATCTGGAAGAGATACCCCTTCAGCCCGGGATGCCTTGTGAGAAAGTGGATTCACACCTGTTCACACAAACTGCCAAAGAGCAGTTTGTTTTTGGCATCTTTGATGACAACTAGAAGAGCTCCACATTTACCACCAGGATGCAGCCAAAAACCTATAGAGATCTAGAGAAGCAGCAGAAGAGAGTGCCGGTTCTAGAATTTTATGTAAAGAACTCCCACAACTCTGTAGCAGAAAGCCAGACAACCCAATTAAAAAATGAATAAAGGACTTGAATAGACATTTCTCCAAAGAAGAGATACAAATAGTAAGTACATGAAGAAGCCAGACACAAGACAAATATTGCATTATTCCACTTATATAAGGTACTGGTAACTGTTAAACATTTAACAGTGTATTTAATGCCACTGAATTGTACCCTTATGAATGGTTAAAATGATTAAAAATATGTTATGAATACTTTACCACAATAAAGACAAAATTTAAAGCAGTGATGATAAACAAATAAAATATAAGAGGATACAAACAATACAAAGTATGTTCTATAAGCACAATGGAATGAAAATAGAAATTAGAAATTTGGGAAATTCACAAATATATGGAAATTGAACAATACTAATTCATCCTAAATAATCAAAGAAGAAATAAAAAAATTAGAAAACACATTGAATGAAAATAGATACATAACATACCAGTCCTTATGGGATACAGCTAAAGGAGTGTTGGGAGGAAAGCTTATAGCTGTAAATGCCTTTGTTGCAAAAGAAGTCTCAAATTAAAAAACAACCTTTCACATGACACTGAATAAAGAAAAGCAAACTAAACTTAAAGCAGGAGAGAGAAAAGAAGAAGAAAGGAAATAAAGAATAGAACATAAATTGATGAAATATAGACAAGAAAAACAAATGCAGTGAAATGGCAATGAAATCAAAAGTTGGTTCTTAGAAAGTATCAACAGCATGGACAAGCCATTAACTAGACTCACCAAGAAAAAAAGAGAAGACTAAAATCCTTAAAATCAGAAATGGAAAAGAGGACATTACTACTAACTTTCCAAAAATAAAAATGATTACAAAGGAATAATAAAAATTGTATACCAATAAATTAGATAACTTAGATGAAATGGACAAATCCTGCAAAGACACAAACTACTAAAAATGACTCGAAAAAATAGATTATCTGAATAGACCTATATTAAATAAAAATAGTGAATTAGTAAAAAAAAAAAAAATTAACCACAAAGAAAAACCAGGTCCAGATGGCTTTACCACTGAACTCTACCACATATTAAAATGAACAGACAACCATACTAATTCCTCACACACTCCTCTAAAATGCAGGAGGAACACTTCTGAGACCTTATTCTATGAGGCCAGTATTAACCCTGATACCAAAACCAGACTAAGAAAACTACAGGCCAGTATCAGTTATGAATATGAATGTAAAAATTCTGAACAACATATTGGCAAACCAAATCTAGCAACCCATAAAACAACACACCATGACCAAGAGAGACTTATCCCAAAAATGTAAGGTTGGTTAAAAACATCCAAAAATCAGTTAATGTAATAGATCATATCAACAGAATAAAAAACAAAATTCATATGATCACCTCAGTAGACACGGAAAAACCATTTGACAAAATCTAACATCTTCTCATGATAATAACACCAAGAAAACAAAGATTAGAAGAACTCAACCAGATAAATGGCATGTGAAGAAACTCATAGCTAACATCACAGTTAATGGTGAAAGACTAGATACTTTTCCCTAAGAACAGGAACAAGGTAAGGATTCTATTCTGAACACTTCTATTCAACATTGTATTGGGTTTTAGCAAGGGCAGTTAGACAAAAAATAAATAAAATAAACAATATCCAGAGGGGAAAAGAAGAAATAAAACTATCTCTGTTCAGAGATGACATGATCTTATATGTAGAAAATACTAAAGAATATACTAAAAAAAAAAAAAAAAAAAACCTGTTCAACTAATTAAAATGTTCAGCAGGGTTGTAAGATACAAGACCAAGTGGTCTTGCCACTTGGCAACTGCCACTTGCCAGTTATATTTCTATATACTTGAACAATCCAAAAATGAAGTAAGAAAATTCCATTTATAATAGCATACAGAAGAATAAAATACCTAGCAATGAATTTAACAAAAGAAGTATAAAACTTACTCTGAAAACCACAAAACATTATTGAAAGAAATTTGAGAAGGTCTAAATTAATGGAAAGACCTCACAAGTTCATGAATTGGAAGACATATTGTTAAAATGGCAGTATTCCCCAGACTGATCTTATGCAGTGCAATCCCTATCAGAATCTCAGCTGAATTCTTTGTCAAATTGACAAATGATTCTAAAATTCATATGGAATTGCAAAGGATCCTGAATAGCCAAAACAACTTTAAAAAAGAACAAAATGGAAGAAAGACTCACATTTTCTGACTTCAAAACTTACTGTAAAACAATGATCATCAAGACAATGTGGTAAGTGGCACAAGGACAGACATATAAATCAATGGAGTAGAGCCAAGAGTCCATAGATGAACCTTCATTTCTTTGACCAACTGATTTCAGCAAGAGTGCCAAGATCATTCAATGGGGAAAGAATAGTCTTTTCAACAAATGTTGGTGGCACAATTGGATAACCACATAAAAAAGAATGAAATTCAACTCTTTCCTTAGGGCATATACCCAAATTAAGTTAAAAGGGATCGAAGACCTGAATATAAAAGCTAGAACTATAAAACTCTTAGAAGAAAACATAGGACTCCTAATCTTCTTGACCTTGAATTTGGCAGAGGACTCTTACATACGACCCCCAAAAGCATGAGCAAGAAGAAAAAAGTAGATAAATTGGACTTTATCAAAATAAGTCTCCTGGCAAGTGCTCAAGGAAGTTGGGAGGTGTTGTGGATAATTAGTTAAATATTCAGTAGATTCCTTGAAGAATCTGTATTGCATAGAAGAGCCAGAGGAGGAGAAATAAATATCACAATGATTGGTGAGAGGTTATGGTGGTGGAGGAGTCTCTACCTCTTAAGTAGGTGAGATGTCTTATGCTAAGTCTAGGAGCATAGACTTCAGAGTTCTACAGTCTCAGGTTTGAACCTCAGGTCTGTTCCTTGCTAGCTGTCTGACTTTGGGAAAGTTTCTTTATTCCGAGCTTCAGTTTTCTACTTAGTAAAATTAGAATAATATCTGCCTCTCAGGAATATGAAGATTAATGAGATATCTGCATTGTGCTGAATATAGGACATAGCTCAAAATAATGGTTAAGAATATGGGCTCTTAGGTCACACTATGTGTTCTTATTGTAACTCTGCCACTGACTAGTTGTATAAACATCAGCAAATTGCCCAACCTCTCTGTACCTCAGTTTCCTCAGCTGTTGTATGGGATAACAACAGGGTTGTTGTGACAATTAAAACTAATACATATTGTAGCACAACAGTGTTGGACCCTGTAAGTGCTACTACTCAGTAACTCATAAGAAGTCCCATTTCATTCTGAAGTGCCTCCACACTTCATGTCCGTAGGATATCATCTCATCTACTCTCTCTTATTCCCAGATTCTCACCGAATTTGCCGTTCTTGAGTTTAAAGCAGTTAGTTTCCAAGTGTCTCAGTCATATTGCTCAGTAGTAGGTTTTCTTACGACATACAGAAATTCCTTTTAAAATGAAAGAGTGACATCCAATGATAAAAGGACCAAATAAAGATATTTGATAAAGAATATGTTCTGTCATAACTGTTCATAATCTAAGACAGACCTGGAGTTTTGGGTTGAAAATGCTTTGAAAATTGTTAGTGCTATAACATTTGAAGGTATAAGAAAGTTGTTAGTGATTTTAAAAACGGTTTAAATGAGAATTGGAACACTTTGAGAGAAACTGTAATGAAAATAGATATTTCCTCTGGAACCCTGAGTCAGAATAGTCATTGATTTCCATAATGATGGAGCCAGAAGGTCTCAGACAGTTCCAACATCTCCCATTCCATCTCATTCTAGCTGAAAAGGGTACAGAAGTGTGACGTGTATTTGTTTTCATTCCATTCATGGATTATGTAGGCATGTAAGAAAATTGTTTTTCTGCCTAATTTTAGCTCAGAAGCTAGCTAAACTAAGTCATAGTTAAATTATTTGTGTTGAGATGTGTTTCTGAATGGTGTTTTTGCATTTTAGGAAATACTGTATGGCAGTAAAATAACCCTTTCTTTTTCCTTTTCTTTCATAAGTGGGTTGCCACATAAATTTTATTTCTCACATGTTTTTTGAGATTAATACACGTTTATTTGTGAAGTTATACTTGTATTTATTTAGTACTGCTGATTAGCCAGGATGCTACCTCACCACAACAAATTATTCGTGCTTATTTGCTTTGTCAGTAGGTCATTGCTTTGTAGAATGTGATTTCATGAACTGGGAATTACTCTCAGTAAGAATTTCAAATTGTTTGTAGAAGAAAGGTTACTTCAGTTAAAAATCAGGAAACTTGCCTTCAAATATTGACTTTAGGAGTTTTACTTGGAAAATATTTTTACTTTATAGTAAATTATTTTGTGTTCTAATGTGTATTTCTATCCTAAATCATGATGTCTTTTTTTATAAGTGAAAATTAAGTAGATTTTAGTAAATTCTTTAATTCAGACTTTTTTGTAATACTATCCCATGGGTTTACTACAGCTTTCAAGTACCTTTACACCTATTCTTATTTATTTCTAACAGGAAGCCCCTAGTTGTTAAGTATTATTTGCATTTTACAGGTGAGGAAACTAGACTGCAGGCTAGTATGGATCAAAGACTTAGTGGAATGGGGACTTAGGTCCAGGTTATCTGACCTTAAATCTCATGCTGTTTCCAGCACACATGCTTTTTTTTTTTTTTACCTCTTTATTGTTTAAATATGGTAGGTGTTGGAGCGCCTCGGTGGCTCAGTCGGTTAAGCGACTGCCCTCAGTTCAGGTTATGATCCTGGATCCTGGGATCAAGTCCCGCATCAGGCTCCCTGCTCAGTGGGGAGTCTACTTCTCCCTCTGACCCTCCCCCCTCTCATGCTCTCTCTCTCTCTCTCTCTCACTCTCTCTCAAATAAATAAATAAAATCTTTAAATATGGTAGGTGTTTCTAGAAAGTTTGACTTAAGGGAATAAACTTGCCTATTTTTAACACTCTTAATTTAATCTTTTATCTTTGTTCGTTTGGAAAAGATGGAGACAGTAGCAAAAAACTTCTGAACAAGACTGAGTTTATATTCAGATGAATCCATTTTCATATGTTTTTTAGCATTAAAGAATTTCCCCAAATCATGCATCATATAGTACTGGAGTCAGAATACCCTCAAAGACCTCATCCAAGTCCTCATGTTCTGGAAGGGGCATGAGACTCAGTGATCAAGCCAGCCAGATTTTGTTCTTTGTCGACCCTCAAATAGTTTTTTATTAAGGTAATGGAATAGAACACCTCTTGAGTTTCCCATCCTCTTCCACATTTAAATGTTTTAGAATTCAGCATGAACTAAAGTTGTCTCAATGCTAAGGTGAAACTATTTCAACTGGTCATTTTTTTTTAAGAAAGCATTCTGGAGGAGTGGACTTTTAGGGGTAAACTAGCCTATGTTATCTAAGTAGGCAGTTTTGGGGCGAGAAAGTTCCTGGCTGGGTCTGAAAATTAAACTGACAAAAACAGATTAACAGAAAAAAGCATGCACATTTTTGTCATATAAGTTTTGTGTGGAACATGAGCGTTCATGAGGGAATGAAGACCCAAACAAATGGTTAAGACTGAGTGTTTTTATACTAGGTTTGATGAAGAGTGGAAAGTTTTGGAAAAACATGTTAGGACAAAATGGTATGAGCTTAGGGTAGTAAACTGGTGGAAACTTAGCAAGACCTATGTATTGGGTTTCCCGGCATCCATCCACCTTCAGAGATAAGGATGCTCCTTTCCTCAGATACAGGGAAGACAGCTCTGACATGAGAGTCTTATGACCTGCTTCAGGGGAAGGGAGGGTTAGAGAGTCCTTCCTGTGCCTGCTGTTTCTCAGATTCCTTCAGCTTAAAATAATTATTCTGTCAAAGTGGCAAATTTGGGGGTGACATATCCTGCTTCCCTTCACTTTCAGATTTCGCTTCCTCTTAGCTGAGGGGGTGTGCTCCAACGGTAATTTGTGAGTGATTATTGTATTCTTCCTTCGTCCTTCTCAACAGGAGGTTTTTACCTCTTCCCATTTCCCTTGGGAACATAAACTAGCTGTAGGTTAAGGAGGACAGACCTTTGTTTCTTCTAATAGTAAAGCAGAGGTTCATGTTTCCATGACTCATATAGGTATGGTACAGGCTTAAAGAAATGTATAATTCAATTATGCAAATTCTAAATACAAAATCACAAGTTAAAAGCTCATAATGGAAGGGATGATCAATTGTTTTACCAATTAATTTTTGCACTATTAAAATTTCACTTTCTGCTCCTTTAGCTAGTGAGCTGCCTTGTTGCCTTTAAAATGGAATTTGACTTACGAAAATTCAGGTTAAAAGCAGACTTTCATGAATCCACCTCCACATAAGCAAAATCATCCTCTTTTTGTTCAAAGCCCAGGTTGATTGTCACTTGGAAATAGTAGAGACTTCGATATATGCTCTTGGCATAAATGCCTGAATTTCATGTGCCAGAAAATTGTTGTTATTCTTTGAAATTTAAAAAAATCTCTTCAGCAGATAAGTATAGTTTAGTATGTTGATAGGATTATTTTTTATGGATTCAGGTTTTCTTTCCATCTGAGTTAAGTGATGGGTATTCTCCTTGAATAGACCAGACTGAGAATTTCTAAGTCCAGAATTGTGGTTAGCAATAGGGCTCTGGAAATTAAGTATACTAAGGTCATGCAAATATATGTAAACTAAGGAAATGTAGTCTATAGGTAGAAAACTTGGGGAAAGAAGAGTCAACAACATGAAGATTTTCCTTTCCTTTCTTTAAACGGCCTTCAGATTTAGAAGCATACTTAGAAAAACAGTGTTTTAACCATGAAAACGCTTTTGTCTTGACAAAGGCATGTGGGTCTTCATGCTACTTTGCCTAAGAGATGGATGGTCGTGATGGGGATGGAGAGAAAAGATTCAAGTGTATTTCAGCTGCTTTGCAGGATAAGGCAAAGTGAAGAAAATAGCCATGCTGTGTGTCTCAAAGGGCCCTTATGTGGGTATTTCAACTTGAAAGGGGATTAGCATTGGAAGTCTGTGATCATGTCAAACATTTGTAATTGAAGGTGGCTGTTGAAAATAATTCTTAACATAACTGGATTCTAGTAGTCTTGTTGATGATGAGGTAAGTAAAGTGAATAGAAAATGATCTGTTTGTCATTGCTTGAGCCACAAAACCAAGAAACTTAGTCTCTGGGAATGGAGACTTTAAAAAGCAACAACAGTGGGAAATGTTTGATACTTCAAATTAAAGAGGCTTTTGGTGAAAAGTGCAGAAGGAATATATACATGAGAATATATACCATTGACTTTTCACTTCTAACATTGTCCCTTGCCACAGTTAAAATAAAATCTTTTGATTACTTTAGTAGTCACAGGTCATACAATGCCTTTTGCCAAATTGTAAGCCTAGATAACTTGGGTACATGCCTCATGTAAACACTTTTATTCTGTGAGCTTGTTTGTCCTTTGAAATTTCTGGTCCTTTGAAATATATTTCTGTCTTTTGAAATAAATTTCTGTCCTTTGAAATAAAATTTTAGAACTTTTGGGGGGAAGTTTATGGACAACCAACCAATAGCTCTTTCTAGTAGACGAACATGACTTCTACCTCTGTGGGTAAATTACAGATAATTGTACTGTATAAATTCATCTGGACTTTCAGGTAAAAAAGATACAGTATGATTGGCTGCCAAAGAACATCTGTTGCATCTGCACACTTACACTGCTAATGAATGAACACTTCCACAAGGCAGTCCGAGTGATATGCAGGTTTTGGAAAACAACAGAGTGAACAGGAAATGTTTTCCTTAGAGGATTTTATTTGCTCATCTGAGGCAGTAGAGAAACATTAAATGATTTGTGGTGGATTTTATTTTCCTGAAGCACCTTCTATAACTTGAAATTCAATCAGTTCTTGTGCTAAGGGATGAGTGCACTGACCTTGTCAAAAGAGTGAGCAAGGATTTCATTTGACTTTGGTTTGTTAGTTCACAATACTCATGTATATCTGGGTCTCTAACCTTGGCTTTTTATAACTCAGTAATCCTAGGCAGTCATTCACTATGAAAACACTTGTGTTTCTCTTTTTTCTTTGTATTTGTTCATTTGAAAAGCAATTCAATTGCTTTTTTTCAATTGAAAAGGAATTGCAGCCTGCATGTGATTATAGCTATCAGTAGCACTTAAACTAACTGCTGAGATGAAACTTTTCTTTTTGGACCCTGCTAATTTCAGTTATCAATAGAAAAAGAAATTTTTTCCCCATTAAAAGGCCTGACTTTACTAATTGGTAGCTGCTCTTTGGGTTGAGCTTACATTCCTTAGGGACAGCATTTGATAGAATAATTTTTGACATTTTAATTTGACAAGAAACAATTCAGAAAAATGACTCAGACATGTGCCTGAAGTGAAGTCTTCTCTCGCTAGGGTTGTGATACCGGTGTGGGGAATGCCTTTGAACGTCTGTAGCACTTTGTAAACCCTGTGATCCATTTAATATGATAGCTCAAGCTTCTTGGCAGGTTTTTCATAGGAGCTTCACCTAAATTATTCTTACACAGTTGAAAGACTTTTTTCCCCCATACATATTAAGATGTGGGGTCTGATGCCATAAATTCTTACCTTTGTGATGAAAACACAGCTTTCCATAAGAACAATAAATTTAGGTATAGAATATGTAAATTTTATGCCTCTTTATTCTTTAATTATATTATTCTTTAATTTAATTATATTAAACAAATATAATTAACTATATTATATTAATTATATTCTTTAATTAATTATATTCTTTAATTATAATTCTTTAATTATATTATATAAATATAATTATATTATAACTATCTCTTTCTAACTGAAGTATTATTTGCTTTAAAATTTTGTTCCTGGCATTTGAAAGTGGTGGAATAGACTAGTTTCAGATACAAGTGATCTGTTTATATCTGTATAATGGAAGATTTACATTTTTAAATGGTGAAGTTAAAGCTTGAAGCAAATATAAAGTGTACACACACACACACACACACACACACACACACAAGCATGCATGCTCATTATTTCTTAAAAATGTCTGAGAAACCTGCATTTCTCCAAGTATATTGGGGAATATTTTA
Source organism: Callorhinus ursinus (assembly GCF_003265705.2). Classification (NCBI taxonomy): domain Eukaryota; kingdom Metazoa; phylum Chordata; class Mammalia; order Carnivora; family Otariidae; genus Callorhinus; species Callorhinus ursinus. Next base: position 74,601,255 of record NW_027397072.1, read on the forward strand.
AGGGCCAAATTGGAACTGAAATGGGTGTTTGAAAAATATCTGTTGACAGAAGCCTGGTTTCTAAGCCTGGGAAATAGATTGAAAGAAAAGGTAAAAGTGATTTTTAGTTTTTTCTTAGTGTGCGTGTGTGTTTCTAATATGTGAGGTTTTGTTTTTTAACCACCAGATAAGGTTAGAAATGGATACTCTCAAACTTGCTCATGATGATAGTGATTTATTCCAGGTGAGGAAAATGCATTCATTTTACTACCAGTCTATCCCCCTGAGAGTGGGGTGGGTTGATGGCTTGGCAAAGTGGACTGCTTCAGGTTGATTGGTTACATTCTGTTACTTCTTTACAAGCCATTATTAGTTTGTATCCTACATATTTTAGTGGGGGAAAAAACCTATTTTAATAGATTTGCCAGTCATGTACGCATATGTGTGTACTCGCTCTCTTTCTCTCTCTCCCTTGAAACCATCTATCTACTTCCCTTGCCTCCCCTCCCTCCATTTCTCTCCTCTTTCTTTTTCTTTTCCCTCCCGTTTAAATATGGTAAAAAAGTTAACATCTTCCATATCACTGTGTAAGAATGCCTCTGTCTATAATTTGTTTTGTTTCATAAAGACTTATGATTTAAATCCTTTTTATATCTATTTTTAGTAAATTCATTTATTACATTTAGCAATCCAGTGTTTATAATTGCACATACAGAAGAAACAACACTATCCAATTTTCCTCTAAGAATTAAAAAGTCATAGGGGTGCCTGGGTGGCTCAATTGGTTGGGCGGCTGCCTTTGGCTTGGGTCATGATCCCAGGGTCCTGGGATCGAGCCCCACATCGGGCTCCCTGCTCAGTGGAGAGCCTGCTTCTTCCTCTCCCTCTGTCTACCACTCTGCCTACTTGTGCTCTTTCTGTGTCAAATAAATAAATAAAATCTTAAAAAAAAATTAAAAAGTCATAGTTACATTAACATTCACTTGGGTTTGTATTCTAATGTTTTTGTTTTTGTTTTTATAACTTTCAAATGAAAATGATGTTGGAATATGACTCCCCAGTATGTGATGTGCTACATTAACATTACTTTAGCGATTGTAATTTGACTTACAGTCATTCAAGTTTGAGTTAGAAAACTTGAAATTAACAGAAAAAGTTCACTGGAGCCCTTTAATATAAAATGTATTTTTAGAACAACATCAAGTCATTTAAAATTTACTTTGGAATAGAGACTTCATACTTAAACAAACTTAGGGGAAATAAAATAATTTTAAAAGCTTTTTCAGCCATTGTGCACAGTTACTGTTGGAGGTGATTGCCAGCACTGGAGAATCAGGAAGTCTGTAGTTTAAATTCTTCAGGATCAGATTATATCGCAGATTTTCTTTACACATGGTGTTAAGTACATATTAAGTGACAGCTATAACTTTCTTTTCCTTTCTTACCTTTGGGAATCTCAAGAACACAGCTTTAGCTTTCTTCTTTTTTGTGTTATTTTTAGATTTGTTTTTAATTTTAAAGAGTGTATATATATCTGTAGGTTACAGTGTGACTAAACATCTGAACAATCCAACTTTAGTATATTGTGGTTTTAAAATTATGTAAATATCTAGTGGCCAGGTTTTAAAAATTGGGGGCAGGAAATTTTATGAAGGAATTGGGGAGATGTCATTACTTTTAGGTAAGATTAGACCAGGAGGTTATGTTTATTCATTTGTTGGTTTTAGAGTCCTTTTCTTCCTGCTTATGATTTTCTTAATATCGGGGATTGTTGAGATAAGATACATTTGCCAAAAATAAGGCCCAATATTTAAAATGGCCAGGGAGACCATCAGAGGTATTAGAAAATTTTAGAGATCCAAAGAGAGAATTGACTGCATATGGATTTATTTTTAAGTTTCAGAGAACATTCAATGATTTTCATAAGCCTTTTCTTTTGTTCTTCTGCTTAATTGAAGAGATTGCATCATTAGCCAACTAGCACTGAAATGCCTGAGTTTGTGCTCGCTCTTTTTTGGGGAGTGAAACTGATGACTGTTTTCATGATACTGAAAATTATTAGATACCTGTATATGGCTTGTCCAAGTTCTGCTTGTATTTAGTTGAAATTTGTGCCAGATCTGATTCTAGTGCAGAGTATGTCCATTTCATGTGTCTGTTTACCATTTGCATGATTCTGAGCAATCGTACCATGACAACAGCTTCACACTTTGTTTTCACCAACCCTCATCTTTGCTATACCCCAAACGTGAACACAAATTGGTTTTTATTAATGTAAATGAAAAAACAAATCCCTCTATTTCAATGGGTAAAGCAGAAAAACACTGGAATCAATTAAGTTAGCGAAGTGTATAGGAAAAAAGATAGACATGGAAAATAATCATATCAAAATAACTTGTTTTACAGAAATGAAAACCTTCAGATTAAGTGATAAGCAAGAAGTTAATTTAGAAAATTTTACTTTAATTTATTTTTAAGTTGTATTTAATACCTTTGATTTCAAATAGTAGAATATATATGTGAGAGTACTCTGAGTCCTTAAGTGAATTTGGGTGTGTCTTGATATTTACTTTATCCTTTACATAAAAATAAGATCTGAATATAGATCAGAATAAGATCTAAAAATACAAAATTGAAAAAAATATGTGAGCAACTGCAAACAGTTGAAGAATAGTACTACTGGTTGCTTAGAAGGCAAGACGAGATAACGTAGATTCCAGTGAATTGTTTTAGTGTGGAAACAGGCACAAGTATATGGCAAATAAATGAATTTCAGTGGTGTAGCCATAGTAAGTAAAAATGTAGGAAGAAAACAATTTATAACTTGAATCCAGGTGAAGTCCTGGTTCATGTTTATGCTTTGTCCTTTGAGGTATGGGAGTAAATCAGGTGTTTTGACGTAACAGTCTTTGGCACAGTGATCCCTTTGTATGTTCAAATAGAGCATAAAATCCTAATGATAATGGGTTTTCTTTTCTATGGATTATATCATTATATTGTGTACTGCTTCTCTGAGTGAGAATCCTAGTTTGTTTAGTTTCTGATGTATCTAACCAGATGACCTGATAGTGAATGTTCCACCCTAAACAATTGACATATTTTGTGCTTCTTCGGCATCTCCTGCTTTGAATATTCCTCAGAAATCATTACTGTTTCTTAAGAGTGAGATCTGAGAAGAAACGGAGACCATCATGCCAATTACATTAATCTCTGGGAACGAAATGATTATTGATTGACCTTCACAAACAACTTTCAAAAAGTTCCAAAACTTTCTTATTATTGTGAAAACCTGTGAAAAGATGATTGAGAGGGAGGAACAGACAGAGAGTAGATACCTAAACAGAAAGAAGTCTGACCGAACAGTTCTGGAGATGATTTTTTCTTTTTAAGTCTTGGTTTCAGATGATCTTGGCCTAACTTGAGTTCTTTGGTTCTCTCTTACTCCATAGGTAAAATGTGATCCTGACTTCCTTATAGGAAGTTAGAGTTAGTAGATCTTAAAGCACTTTCAAAAAGCTATAATTATGCAAATACAGCAGATTTGTATTATTGCTTTAGAATAACTGAAAAGGGCCTTGCAAAAATAACACCCATCTGTAGACTAAACAAAGGATTCTGTGGCCATTGTCTTCTCTGCATGGAAGGGTCTAGTTTGACCAAATTATCAGATGGCCAGGATATGGACAGGTGCCATTGCACTCAGCTATTTTCCCTTTTGTGAGAGTCTTGAGTTGAATGTTTCTCTGGGCAGCTAATCTTTGGCAGCGAGGCTTTGTTCCAGTAGTGGCATCTGGCACTAGATTGATTTAACCACGTCTGAGGTTTGCTCTTTTCAGAATGTGCTCTCTAGGCAGCTTCTGTGTAGCTCTGACATGACCACATGCTGCTGCTGCTTTCCTGCCTTCTAGCACCTCATGTGAGGCTAAGGCCTTCTGACACCTGCCATTTGGAACTTTTACTTGCTGAAAAATGTCAAGATTCGCAAGCAAGGTGAAGACAGATATAACTGATCATTCTTCCCTTTCCCAGGAATCAACTGAGGGCATTTGTTCATACATGGATAAATTGCCGAAATGGTACAGTTCTCCTAGCTTTGGAGAGCACACGGGGTTTGTGTAGAAGTTCGTATGTGTTTGTGTGTCTTACTCTCCTTTATACCTATTTGGTGTGATACTGATTTGCTATTTGTATAAACAAAGGTTTTAGTGATTATTTTATGGATTTCACTGGATAAATGGTGAGGGTCAGGGCAGAGTGCTCCTCTGTGTTCCTCGTTTTTATTAAGAACCTCACTAGGAAATTGCAGATTTTCAAGGATGAGCTTCTGTTATGATCATATTGCCATCTATATGCACACACTAATGATTGTCAAATCTTAAATGGCCAGGAGTAAGACATCCTATTTGAGGTCCCTGTTGTTTCTGTTTTTTTCCACCTTGAGCCACCCAGAGGAAAGATTGGTGACTAAAAGACAGAAGTGCCAACCTGATTAGTTTGTTCCTTGTGGTAACTGGTATCTAAATGACTGAGGAAAGAAGTTGAACTCTGGTACAAAATGAAGGCTTAAAACACTATTATATTTTGCTTATCCTTACCTTTCAGTTTTATGGATAAATCATAATCGGCTATGTGCTATTGAGTAAACTCTTTCTTCTGTTTCTCTTATCTTGATCTTTATGTTGGATCTCAAGCCCAGTAACATCACAGAGATGGTGATACCCTAACTGGGTGTAATTTGGGAGAGAAGTTCCACTGACTCTAGGTATTTTGAATTGCAAAAAAATACAAGAGTTGGGTGAGAAGATGCCTAAAAGTTAAGTTATTGGGAGCCAGACTGTGTTCAGAGGCTGTGGATCACCTGTGAAACTGTATCTTCTGGCATCTCTTTGGACAGCTTCCTTTGAAGTGGCTTGAAGTGGCTCAGTGGAAAAGGGAGAATGAATATTGGCTGATAGGCTTGTTCCTTGTAGTGTAATATATGAAAGTTAGTAGAAATATAAAATACATCTCCAGCAATTGGAAGACAGTGAGGACTAATGGCTTTTATGTTACCAACAGTATCCATGTATTAGAACATAAATATTCGAAAACACTTTAGTAGAAGCCTGGTAGTTCTACAGTGAACAAAGCTTCTTGCTTCACATCCTATGTTAACTTGAATTATATAAAGAAGGACTCTTGTTGCAAACCTAAATGGAGGATTTTCTTCATCTTTTAACTGGATCCTTCCTATTGTTAAGGTTTTTCCATAAAATCACAGAATATGTGGCTCAGGTCATGATTATAGAAATAATGTTGAGTAAGCTTCTTAATCTTATGATTTCCTTTTTGGATGTGGATAATCATCAAGGAATAAACATAGAGTATTTTGGGTTTCACCTTAGAAACTACTAATCTTACCATTGCTTCTGCCTGAATTAAACCTATCTGGTATTTTTTTGAGGTATGTTTCACACATTGGCAAATTATGGTCCTAGACAGGATTAGAACTTTTGTTGCCATCTTTGGCTCCTTTTAATTTAAAGTTAATTTAAAGTTCAATAGCTTTTCAACAAAGAAAGGGCTGTAGTGATATATTAATTATCTTTAAATCTTCAGTGAAGAAGGCTAATAAAATCAGACAAAAACATCAAGATAAATCAAATGTATCTTTCAGGGAATGCTCTTTTCTCTATACCCTCTACCATGGTACACCATTTATCTTTGTTCCCATTATTGTGTAGACATATTTCTTACAAGCTTTAAGCACAGCATTAAGAGCCATAGGACTGATCAGTGATTCTGAAAACACTGGCTCAGAAGTTCGTATTCTTTAGTGCTGGCATTCCATCCACTATTCTAAATAATTCGGCCTATTTGCAGCTGAATTTTTCATTCCATAATATATTAAAGCCAGTTAGTTGCAAATTTTCTTTTCCTCCTGAAAATGGTGAATATATTTAGGATAATAGTTGTAATAGCCTTTGCTAAAAGGAAACAAAACAGAAAAGCAGATATGAGTGACATTTACATTTGCTTATGCAGATGGGAAACCACTCAGCTTTCACATTTTTCAAGGGTTTGGTGTTTTGAATTTTTGAAGCTTTAGAACAGTGGTTCTTAAAGTATCGTTCCAGACTTCATCGAAATTAAAAACTATTGTGTTTCAAAAGACCATTAAGAAAATGACAGGGCAAGCCAAAATTTGGGAGAAAATGTATGCAAATCATGTGTCTGATAAAGACTTGTATTTATAATACATAAAGAACACTTATGACTCCATAACAGACAAGCCCATTAAAAATGAGCAACAGATTATAGAAGATTAGAAAAGGTCAACATATACATTGAATAAATGTTCAGCATCATTAATTAAAGAAATGTAAATGAAACTACAAGTAAAAAGATACCACTTAATAGCTACTAGAATAGCTATTCAAAAAGACGATAACAAGTATCGTCATGGAAATGAATAAATTGCAGCACTCATTCATTGCACCAAGGCAGTTTCTTTTAAAATTAAGCATAAATTTATACTTTAGCATTTCTACTTCTGGAAATCTGTCTAAGAGAAATGAAATGTGTGTTCAACACAAAGATTTGTACATGGATAGTTGTAGCGGCATTATTCTTAATAACAAAACTGGAATGAACCCCAGAGTCCATTGACTGATGAGTAGATAGATAAAATGTGGTATATCTAGAACAGTGGAATACTGTTCAGCAATAAAAAGGAAACACTGATGCAATAACATGGAAGAATCTCAAAAACATCATAAGTGAAGAAGCCAGACATAGATGACCGTATATTTTATGATTACATTTATAGGAAATGTCCAGATGAGGTGAATATGTAGAGACAGAAAATAGAAAGTGGATACCTGGGGCTGGAGGTAGGAATAAGAACTGTAAATGGGCACACACTATCTTGGGGATGGAAATGTTCTGAGATTGGATTTTGGTGATGGTTGTATAACATTTACTAAAAGTCATTGAATTATACACTTAAGATGGGTCAATTTTATGAAATGTAAATCATACCTCAATAAAACCATAAAGCAAAGTGTGGTCCCAGGACTAGCAGCATCAATATCACCAGAGAATTTGTTAGTAATGCAAATTATTGGCCCCAGTGAAGCAATAACTCTGGGGGTGAGGCCCAGCTAGCTTCGGTTTAACAGCCTGCAGCTGATTGTGATGCAGGATCAAGTTTGAGAACCATTGTTCTAGAATCACGGAAGGAAACATGGAGATGAGGGTAGTTTGGGGTATAGTTTATGTACATTCAGTCTACTCTGTTCCTGTTACTGCAGGAAAGGTTTGAATTAAGGACTGTTGTAGTAGAGCTAAAGAAAATTACAGGGCAATGGGAACAAAAATAAACTGGCCTTTCATGTTCTTGCGATGTCCCCAAGAGAAGCTTTATGATTGTGATGTTTGTGTACCACATATGTTAGTAAATTCCTGTGTTCTTTTAGGCTTACTGTTACTTAACAAACATAGCATAAACAGGTTCATTTGCCATAACGACAGTGGAAGTTTAGGTCCTTGAAAGGAATTATTTCTCCTAAATATTTACACAGTGTAATATAGCAGAGCCAGAAATGTGCAGTGATCCCAAAAAGTAAAGATCTGACTATAGATAAAGAAGTAAACGGAGCAGTTAGCTGAACTGAAATTCATTCTCTCCCTCCATCTGTTCAGTGTAACTTTAAAAACTACTATTAGAAAATTGGTTGATCTAGAGTAGTGGTCTTATGCCTGGCATGTGTGTTCAGGTTTGTTTTTTCTCCTCCCTTCCCCCAGCATTATCTGCGTGGCCAAAGGAAATTTTGAAGGTTGAGGCTACTCCAGGCTGCTAGGTGGTGCATGTGTAAGATGAAGTTCGTAGATAGGGTCTCCCTTAACGGGGCAAGGGAGCCAGGACCGGCAATGACTTCTGCCAAGGTATAAAATCACTTCAGAGGAAAGTAGGGGTTTTGATGGTTAGGAATAAAACAAATATGAGAAGGGAGAAAAGGAGGAATGGGTAACAAGGTATGCAAGCGAATCAATGTGCATCGTTTATTAGTGGAGTTCACTGAAATTGTCAATGGTAATATTTAGAAGAGTATTGGGGAATGTAGCATAAACCATTGTTGTTTCCAAAACTTTATTCCACTGTGGGTAATAAGAACGGGACTACTACTCGCTGGCAAAGTAGGTCTCAGTGTCTGTCTCTCTTTTTAATTATTGTTGTTTTTATTTTACTTTTCATTATCTCGTTTCCTTTGCTTCTCTCCTTTTTGTTATTGTTCTTAAAACTTTTAATAATCAGTATGACATTATTGAACACTTACTATTAGCAAAATATTAGAATATTATATCTCTAAATTGGTAATTCCGATTCTGACTTCTGTTATTGGATGGATAATAAAAGAATAAAATATTTTGAGATAAGTTTCATTCTAAAAAGTCTATGCCATAACAATCTGCACTCTTCGTATTTACTAGTGGATAAACTTGCGTAGATGTATATAAGCTAGAAAAGGTGAAAAGATGAGTTAATGAGGCAAATTTTTCCCTTTGTAAGAAAATTCAACACAATTCTCAACTCTCAAATTTATATCTGAATAGAATTGCCTTTGAAGAATAAACAAATACAGATAATTGGTTTTGGAATAAAATGTAAGAATCAGGAGAAGCATACTTTTTGGTGTGGGTTGGACTGTTGGCAAGTAGGTTCATCTTTAGAGCAATACATTTCAAAATGTTGATCAAAGGACATTTTCACTATAAAATCAGTTCAGTCTTTATTCCCCGCCCTCTCAGTTTTTGTGTCTTGTCAGTCATGAACATGGAATGTTTACAGTTACAGTGTTTACTGCTGCAGACAACACTTTCTTCTGTAGTTAGTGCTCCTCTCTTTGCCCCATTTTCTTGTCTTGGAAGCAGGAGGCTCTGTCCTTTTGCTTAGTCTGACACCACGCAGGCTCCAGGCCTTGTGGCAGCTTTTTCTTGAGCTCCCTTAGTGGTATCATGCAGTACTTGTAACAACTTCTGGTTGGTCTCAAATGTAGATGGGGAAAACAAAAGAAATAAAGGAGGGATTTTTAAAAAGGAAAGCAGAAGAAGGTGAAGGGAAGGGAAAGAGAGAATAAAAGGGATGCTTACTGTGGAGGGTAGCTGAGATGATCATTTATGCTGGTGCCATTCTTGGTCAGAAGTAGCTTCTACCTCCAGATGGGAGACAAGCTCTCCATCCTCTTTTGTCTTTCAGTTTGTTGATTTGCTTTCCCCTGTAACAGCATTTGAAGACACCAGTGATTTTTGTCATCTCTGTCATTGAATGGCCCACTGCCAGCAGCAACAGTGATTTCAGTGTAATGTTTTGCCATACTGGTCCACTGTAGAGGCTCGGCATCACTGTGCACATAAACCTCTGATGCTAAAGAGCAGAATCAGATTCTCGTGCTCAATGCTGTTCATGTATTTATAGCATGGAAGGATAGGTAGCTGGTGCTGCTCTGAGGAACCTTAAACTCTAAATTAAAGTTCTGCTGCATAGTCGCTAATTTGGATCTTCCTTTTTTGGGTTTCCTTTGTGGCTGGAAAGTGTTCTTTTCATCTGATGTGGTATCGGGCACTGAAGGAAAGGTAGCTGAGGGAATTCTGTACTGTTGAAACCTTGCTCTGTGGGTAAGATATGGTAGGATGTCCGTCGGGGAGTACATACACCTTTGGTAGACATTTTAAGTTCTCCCAGGCTTATTATGGGTCCTGTGTGTGATTACTGTACCATTGCTAGTCTTATTCTCTTTGAAAAATGCTCATCTTTTGAAAGAAGGCTTAGAATTCTTGTTTCTTTTTTTTTTTTAAACTGGCAATTGAATTCTTTCTAACTGGTCTTCCACCAGATGGTGCCAGTGTTACATATCTAAAGGTAAACTTCTTGGTGTCATTGAAATCTTGAGCTTGTATGTCTTTTCTCTCTTTTTCTCCTTCACCATATTTTGCTTTTAGTGTTTTTTCCACACGCACTACTTTCCTGGCACACTACTCTGTCACTTCACATCTTGTACGTTGTGGGTAGTGAATTGATTGTGCCTTGGCAATCATGAAGGATAACTTGCGTGGTGGGTTCAGAGGCCAAGGACTGAGTAAAACTTAAGGATATATAATATGTAATTTCTTGTAAAATTTTTCATCATACATTTGTTTCTTATCTAGTCTATGTATACAGATTGAGAACTTATTCTTGACTTTTCTGCTTGGCCACCTTTCTTTTATGTTACAGCGATATCATAAAATGTTATTGTTTGAGATCTAGAAGACATGTATGGAAGTTATTCCTAACAAATGATATGTTTACCCAGATTAAGTGCAAAATAACTTTAATAACTATACAAGAAAGTTTGGTAGAATAAAAGAAAATGTTGGGCATTATGTGATATCCCATTTCCTGGCCAATTAACAACAGTTGTTATTTTAAACTTAAATTTTAAACTTTTTCTTTTTACAAATATTACATGGCTATTGCAGAAAAATTTAAAGAAACGAGAATGCAATCAAAGGAATAACTCATTTAAATACTATTAACATTATATTACATAAACCTTCTTTTTTCTTCTTTTTATATAGGTCTATATTTTAAAATATCAGAGTTGGTCTCATGGTCATATAACCATGTTTTTCACTTAATATTTTATAACTAATTTTTAGTGACAGTATAGTTTTTCATTTAATGAACCCTGTAATGATAGGTGTTTTGATTTTCAATTTCTTTCAGTAAAAGCTTGAGTAGCAGTTTTTCATTTTTTTGTGTATTTTAAAATTTCTTTTGTATGAATTCTTAAAAATGTAATAGCTGATTCAGAAAGATTGCATATTTTTATAACTTGATCTATATTTTCAAGCTACCATCCGAAAGAGTTCTACAGTTTAAACGTCTTTAACAGCGTATGATTTTGCTTGTTTCTTTGCTTCCTTATCACCAGGTTACCCTGGCTTTTAAAGTGGCTGTATGTTGCTCATTTGAGACTCCCTGAAATGACAATTCATCATAAAATTGCTTTGATATTTTCTTAGACATAAACTTTATCCTTTAAACATTAAATCCTAGACCCCCTTTTATTCACGGTGTTTTGGTTTTGGCTTTGTCTCCTATCCCTAAAGTACATCAGCTGTCCTTTCATACTTCAGAATGGGTTATCTCATGTGCAGAGCACAGAATCAAGGTCTCTGTTGGCTAGCTGTTTTAGCACCTTCTATTACTCGTTGGGAAACTTAGCTCAAGCCATTTACTCTCTCTGTATGAATGTTTCTCAGTCTGAAAATTTGGAAGAACGGTTTTTAGATAAATCGTTTTTAAAAACTTTAGTGAAATAAGCTGTGCATTTAATGTAGAAGCTATTTAGTGCATATTTTTTGGTGGGCAGAAGAAAGCTGTTAGGTAACAGTAAAGTTTGAGGAATTCTAATGTACTTTTGAAAAGAATTAAGAACACATCAGTTTTTATTGATTCAAGCAATATATCCTGGCTGATTTTAATATCTTAATAAATAACTGCATTTTCATTTAAATAGATTATCTTTGAATTAAATTTCTCCTGTTAACATAAGGAAGCATGTGATTTATTTTAAAATAAGAGAAAATAACAAAACTATTTTCGTATTTGGGAAATGGGGAGAAGAGAGGAGACATCATGTAACCTTGTAAATGAATGTGAAAACTATTAGCCTAGTAACTTAAAAAAAACAAACAGCTAGTTTTCCTGTCTCATGAAAAGAATCCCCACCCCATCTCAGTTTGGTAAAAGAAATTGCCATTCTCTTTATTGTCAGAACAAATAGTCACTATTAGAAAACTGCTTGTAAACCGGGTTTTAAAAGATTCATCAACATACAGTCTGTTTTAACAGAAGACACTTATTAAATAACGTAATTTAAACATATCTTTAAAAAAAATAAATTATATTGATAAATGGTCAATTTATGTAATGTCATTGAATTTTACTTGAGATATAACATTTTAGCATTTTTAACTTAAGAATTTTTATTAAAAATTTTAAAAATGGTTTTAAAAGTATATGCATCCATATTGTGGGCATTTCACTTGCTTTTTAGTTTTGAGTGTATGGTTTGTATTTTTTTTTAAGTAAAAAAGACCCTAAAATCCTGCTGAATTTGATTGTTTTTAAAATACCTATTTAATTATAGAGCATTAGCACATTAACATATATATCTGGTAAAATGTAAGTCCAATGGTAGCTTCTGAAATGTACTTACATATTTTTAACACTTGAGATACTATATGTATGCATTTAACTATTTGTATGCACTAGCAGTTTGAAGGGGCTTCAGAGCACTGTAATAATATTGACCCTTCAGTTCATTTACAACTGTGTCAGTTAAATTCCCTCCAAATAATAAATTCTGCTGAGTCTTGTCTGCTTTATGGCAAAATAAAGTAATCAAATTGCTAACATTATGAGCCCGATTTCTTTATACCTGAGAGAAATTTGTTTTGTGGAATATAATATTTATTAAATCATGAGCTGTCTGAATTTTATGTAAAGTTCATTTCTGCTTTTCTCAAAATATATTAGAGATAATTGGAATACTTTTCTATAGTTTATTGGGAAACTTGGAATAAACAGAAAGTGGCTTATAAAATCTAGCATAGTTTTTGAGTCTCTATCCTTGACATCCAGATGGGAATGAACAAAATGGGAGTGGGATCATTATAAACTTTTATTCTTCGCAACTTCTCCTGGAAAAAATCACCAATCTCAGCTTGATTTGTTTCATTTAATTCTTGCCACATAAACTTCTTAGGTTCTTATATGTTGTATAAGAAATCAGTGTTGAGGTTTTTCTGTTCATTTAGATTATTGGAGCATTCTGTTCTTTGCTTAGTAGTGACCTGTTTATTGGACCCATGCTGTCTAATAACTAAAGCATATGAAATTTACTACATTTTGTATTGATTTAATATTAATGTTAATCTAAAATCTTTCAGTGCAGTATGTCACATCTGTTTTGTATTCCTCTGTTTAAAAGAAGTGGCAGTGTGGTATTTGGAGGAATATTTATTATCTGAGTGTTTTTCTTTGCAACAGTTCCCCTCAGTCTATTGAGAATTACAACTTCCAAGAGACAGTGAATCACCCAGCATATTCTCAGGTACCAAACTGCTAAAAGCCACAGTTAATTGGAATTTTTTATTTACCACTTCATTTCCTTTTACCTAACAGTGGCAATTTTGGAGTCTTCTTGAAATGATAGAAAATAAATTTGTGGTGAATTTTTTAAAAATATTCTTTTCCCTTAAGAATAGGTCCAGCCTGCACTTCATGGATAATCGAGTTTTTTTTAGAAAAAACTTTGTTAGACTGAGTGTTGATTTGTGCTTGAAACCATATTTTCCATGACCAGTGACTGAATATTCTTATCCTGTGATGGTGCTTCCTTACTCTTTCAGGGGTTACAGGTTTCTTAAGTAATCACTGAAAACTATAATCCCTTTTCCTAGGGAAAAAAAATGCATAAACAAGGGTATTTTGTATGCAGTTTTAATTAATCCTGTTTCTCCCTGCCCAGAGGACCAAGGGCCCCTGGTTAGAAAGTGCCACTATAATGGAACTGAAAAAATCCCTTCTAGAGTGTTGGTTTTAACATCCTATTATGCCACATTAAGAGTTTTCTTCACTTCAAGCTTTATTTGACATTACATTTTCTCCTTGATCATTACATAGTAGAAGATGAGCAGAGTCTAAATCTTATTTTGGAGAAAAAGCACAATTACCTTTTAATTTTAAAGTCCATCTCTGAAATTATAGAATATATTTGACCTTCTACGTGCTTTAGATTCTACCTTAGACATATAAGAAAGGAAGAAAATGGTTCTTCCTTAAAAAGATGTTGTTACCCTTATTTAGCACAAAAATATGGGTTTTCATTTTTTTTTTAAAGATTTCATTTATTTATTTGACAGAGACGTAGAGAGAGAGCACAAGTAGGCAGAAAGGCAGGCAGAGGGAGAGGGAGAAGCAGGCTCTCTGCTGAGCAGGGAGTCCGACGCGGGGCTCGATCCCAGGACCCTAGGATCATGATCTGAGCTGAAGGCAGCCGCTTAATGGACTGAGCCACCCAGGTACCCCTGGGTTTTCATTTTAATGAGAGGTTTCTGAAGCTATTCAGAAATTACTTGTGTGTGCTGGTTAAGAGTTCAGACTTAGGTTTAAAGCAGATGAGAGTTCAAATCCAGCTCAGTAGCTTACCAGCCAAATGACCTTGGGCATATTACTTATCTTTTTAAAAAAATCACCATAAAAGGATTAAGTGAGATAATGTATACAAAGTGGTTGGTCTTGTACTTTGTGTGTAATATGCACTCAATTACCTCTTTCTGTATCATGATGATAGTATTGATGAGGGTAAACAATTACAGAGTGTTAATTTTTCCTATTATGAAATTTAGGACAATAGACTTGGTTGCAAAAAATATAAATCTTCATGTTCCCCAAAATAATCTTCTCAAGTCTTGGTGGCTATGATTGTTGTCTAAGTTCAGTCAAGAGTTCTTCAAAGACAGGGGTAGCAAACTAACTTTTTCACACTTTTCTTATCAGTGTTCAGCTGTTACAATGGGGCAATATGTTAAAAGTTATCCACTAAACTTGTCTCACAATTAAAGTAAATATTGAGGAACAGAGAAAGGAAGAAGTTTCTAAGAGTAAATTAAAAAGCACAAACATGTTTCTGCTTTTGAGTCTTGACACCTAGATGGTCTTGTCATAGAGCCACAGGTATCATGAATACTTCGGGTAGATGATGTTTCTTTGCATATTATGTCATAGAGAATATACCTCTAACTTAGGGGCACCTGGGTGGCTCAGGCAGTTAAGTGTCTGACTTCGGCTCAGGTCATGATCTCAGGGTCCTGGGATCGAGCCCTGTATCTGTCTCCCCACCCAGTGGGGAGTCTGCTTCTCCCTCTTCTTCTGCCCCCCCACCCCTGCTTATGCATGTGCACGCGTGCTCTCTCTCTCTCAGAAATAAATAAAATCTGAAAAAAGGAAACCTCTAACTTAAAAATGTTAAATAAACTGTAGTGATGTCAACCACTATATACTTGTCCACTGTCAAAGAGCATTCCCATCCTGGTTTGTAAAGTATTTGGAGCCAAAGAAGAGGATAATGTGTGTGATGCTTTGATTAAATAAATGGTTTAACACCTGCCTGAAATGAAAGGCTTAAAGTTTCCTAAAAGGATGATTTCAGACCCTCCTGAAAAGAAGTGGGATAATATCCTATCTGATCTCTTTCCTATTCACATTGTCGTTGTTCATCATAATTGAGTAGTGATCATGGCAGTGTTTATGGCGGTGGTTTTTGTATATATCCACATGTGCACATATCCACACACATGTATGTGCTCTCCATGATGCTTTAGAATGATTAATTCAGTTGGGAGTCATAAGTGGTAGTCAACAATAGATAATAAACATAAAGAATCTCAGTATATTCTGGAAATTCAAAGTTGGCATTAGGGGAAAGGATCCTTTGTATTCACCTATAAACTGTGTCATTACTACTGACAGAAAACAACTGAATGAATTCGTTATGGATTTAAACCTGTGTATTTCCTCTGTGACAAACACAAACCTTACTTGATCACTTGATGTTTATGAAAAATTAAATGCTATAGGTACCATTGAAATATAAAGAGAGCAGTTTGCCCTGCAGATTTTTTCCTTATGATGCCCAGTCTTCTTCATTAATTTTCTTTGACCAGGCAGAAAGTTTGGAAAATGATATTCCCCCTTTTCTTTCTTTTCAGTATCGTCAGTGAAGCAGGGGCATCAATCTACAGTGTCAGCCCTGAAGCTAACAAAGAGATGCCAGGGCTGGACCCTAATTTGAGAAGTGCAGGTAAGAAACTATGGGCCATCACAAAAGCATGTGGTTTTGATATTTTGAAGGACTTCTATTTTTAGCAAGCAAGAAAATTGAGGAGATATATGCGTAAAAATTAGCATGTTAGAAAGAAAATGGCTGATTGGGATAATAGTTGGAATTGTGGAAAAGAAGAGGAAGAATAGTGTTTTTAAAGAGTATAGTAAAAAATTAGCCCAAAACGTCTTTAGTAAAATTAGGTGCTTGAGAGTTAATAATAATATTAATAAAATACTCCAGATCTCTTATTACTACTACAAAATACTATTTATTACAGCTTTTTATTGACAAAAAATAATATATTAACATAAATATTATGCAAATATATAAATATGCACAGTTTTTTGCTAAGTATTTGTCAAATGACCAGTTTCTCTTGTCTTGCTGATAGGGGCAGTCATTAATGTTTAAAACAGCCTGCTTTGATTTTAGTTGTATTAAGTTGCTTTGGTTTTTGTTTTGTGGAATAGTTAAAATCTTGTGTGTGAAGAAATTGAGATACTTTGATACGTCTAGTGAAAGTAATTTGTATTATAAGCAAATTATTAAATCTGGTCAGAGCATTTCTCTGTGTAATAGCGGGATATTTAGACTGCTTTGTTAGAAAGGGACTTTTTATTTAAAATTGTTCCTTAAGGGGCACCTGGGTGGCTCAGTCGGTTAAGCATCTGCCTTTGGCTCAGGTCATGATCTCAGAGTTCAGGAATCAAGCCCCACATTGGACTTCATGCTCAGCGGGGAGTCTGCCTCTCCCTCTGCCCCTCACCCTGCTCTTCTGTGCTCGTGCACTCTCTCTCTTTCTCCCTCAAATAAATAAATAAAATCTTTTAAAAAATAAAATATTCCTTAAATATTCTCATCGAGTTCATTGGCTGTTCTTCAAATCTATACTTGGAGATACACATTTGAAAATTTTTGCATTAGTCTGAGGCTAAAAACCTATTTCTTACATCCAAAAGAGCTTGTAGTTTCCCTTCAATTGTTTTTTCCATGATATCCTCTGTCTAAAATGATCATCTTCTCAAACTCAGATCCCAGCTCAAAATCTTGGTCCTTCTGTGAAGCTTTTCCCTATCACAGCACTCAGTGTGTTCTCTGCCTCCTTCCCATGTTCTCTTTTGGTACTTACCCCGTAATAACAATAGCATTAATAATTGTAGGAGGAGGAGGTATAGTAATCATAGTGGGAGCTGCTAATACTAATTTTTTTAAGCACTCAATATACGTGAAACATTGTGGTAAATGCATTACCAGGATTATTTTGTTTTATTCTCATAAACTAAGGCTTAAAGAGTCCACCTAATCAATAAGTGCATATATAATACTTGTGTACTTGTATAATAAAAGGATACTTTTCTTTATTAAAAAATAAAATTCAGGGACACCTGGGTGGCTCAGTCAGTTAAGTGTCCGACTCTTGATTTTGGCTCAGGTGATCTCAGGGTTCTGAGATTGAGCCCCACGTTGGGGTCCAGGCTGAGGGTGGAGCCTGCTTAAAATTCTCTCTCTTCCTCTCCCTCTTCCCCTCCCCCACGTGCTGCGCTCTCTTTCTCTCTCTCTCTCTCAAAAAAATAAAATTCAGAACCTTTCAAGTTGGCACTGAAAGGTAATCTGCCAAAAGAACATTTGAAAGAAATATTGTTTAGGAAGTGGCAGTCTCTTAGACCTCCCATTGGTAAGGGGTCGACTGTTTCCTTTTCACCACTGGCCTGTGTGGATGCCTAACTGTCAACAGTGTTACAGGTGAGATAAGATTACAACATTCCAACAAGACTCTCTGAAAATAGGAGATAATAAAAAGAAAAATCATTATATGGTCCGAATTACTCAGATTCCAAAGTCTGGTTGTGTCTTCAATTTGGGATTCTCTGCACATGTCAATGACTAGGTTGATCCATATCAACTCAAAACATCCACATAGATATTTTGAGCCTTCAAGGACTGATGCTGGAGGCACATATTGAAAGAAACTGAGTCGCCACTCTTGATTTTCTAGGGTTCACTTCCTTCTCAATTCCTCATTTCTGACTGGAAGTCCTTTCCTAGTAATTGATGCCAGGGATGACTTCATACTTCATTTGAGACCTGTCCTACTGATGGGTGTGGGTTTTCGCTTTCAGCCCTCCGTAAGTTTACTATATCAGAATATAACAGAACCTTAACATTCATACAGTCTTAAACATATGTAAGAAGATGACCTTCCTATTACTGTATCTTCTTGACCAGTTTGTCAGCTTACTGAGAGCAGAGATTATCCTTATATATTCTTACAGTCCCCCATAATAAGTTCATTATACTTGAGAGGCATTTGAATTGGATAGACAGAATAGTAGGTAGGTGATATTAAAATGTTTATTATGGATTTCCGATTTAGAATAGAAGATTGAGTATTCCTGTTATTCCTTTACTACCTTCTGAACTCCCATTAAACTGACAGTAACATGATAGAAAGAAGACACAAACTTACTAGGACAAGGATGGGAGAGGAAAGAACAGCAATAATCATTTTGAAGCAAGAAAGCAGATGGCTGAATAATAAGTGATCTAGCCAACCTGAGAAAGTTGAATACTAAGACAGCATTGTAGAATACCGAGAACTAATCTGAAATGATCATGGAACCCTTATAGGTTCAGGAAATGCATGCACCAAGTTACCTTTAGAAGTATCTTGGGAGGGCTGCGGGTAGGTCTAAAGTAAGAGGAGTCATTGAAAGTTCTGTGTAGAAAGCAGTTAGACCCAGTTAAACACAGAATACCATTTAACCCAGCAATTCCACTCCTAGGTACATACTCAAAAGAGTTGAAAACAAGGACTCAAACAAATACTTGTACACAGTGCTCATAGCAGCACTACTCACATAGCCAAAAGCTGGAAACAACCCAAATGTCCATCAGTGGATGAATGGATAAACAAAATGTATATCCATACAATGAGATATTATTATTTTTAGTCATAACAAAGAATGAGTACTGACATTTGCCATAACATGGGTGAACTTTGAAAACATGCTAAGTGAAAGAAGCCAGACACAAAAGGCCACATATTGTATGGTTACATTTATATGAAATGTCTAGAATAGGCTAACCTATAGAAGCAGAAAGCTGCTTGGTCATTGCCGGGGACTGGGAAGAGGGGAAAATGAAGAGGGACTACTTAATGGGTACAGGGTTTTCTTCTGGGGCACTGAAACTGTTTTGGAATTTGGTAGCAACAGTGGTTTGTGCAACAGTGTAAGTATACTAAATGGCACTGAATTGTACACTTTGAAATAGTTAATTTTATGCTATGTGAATTTCACATCAATTAAAAAAAAAAAGTTAGATCTCCTGTTCCACACAGTTGAGTGACTGTCCTTCTCTCACCTTTGCAGAAGACTGGAGATTTTTTTCTCTGGAGAGGGTTAAACAGAAAGTCTCTCTGCTGGAGGACACAGGTTATACATGGTAGTGGGGATAGCTGCTGAAAAAAGAGGGGTTAGATAATTACTTACATGCTGATGTAGAGATCTTAAGACTAAATCTTCCAGATTTAGATCAGAGATCCACAAGAAATGGGCCAAATCACCATATAATGAAGGCCACAGTTGATAAACTTCACATTTAAGCAAGGCACTTACAGTCATCTTTTTGGTACCCTGCCCCAGGTGGACAGTCAAGGGTCACCTATCATGTGAGGAAACATACTATTAAAGACAGATGTAGGGGTAGTGCAGAAGCCACTTAGAGGAAATAAAGACTATATAGAAAGAAGAAAAACTTCTACATCCTTAGAGAAATGAAAGGTATTTTGTTCATTTAAATGAACTTGACATAAAGTAAAATTCACCCTTTTTAGGTGAATTTTTGAATTCATCTGTGAATTTTGAAAAGCTTAAACTAGTCAGGTAACCACAACCACTAACACAACAATCAAGATAAAGAATATTTTTATCTGGTCAACAGATTTGTCAACTTCTTGTTCAAAAATGTAATTATTAGGGGATCAAGATCATTTATTAAAACTACATTTTAATAAGTATTATAATGAAAAAAATTCTTACTCGGAATTGCTGAATAAAAAAAGACAGCATGAGAAGTCTTATCTTCCTCTGTTGAGGAAGGGGAAATGACAAGGGGAAGGGGAAATTGAGGGGAGTATTGGACTTTATAAATAAAAATTTCCACTTTGATATTCTTAGATAACAAAATAAGGTAAATTTTTAGGAGAACGCAGTTTAGTACAGTCTTTTAAGCATTACGTTTATTTGCTTTAGAATGGCTTTTGGATTCTAGATATTTCAAAGAACTGAAGACCAAAACCCATAGAACCCTTATTATCCTTCAGATATAAGACACATTTTGAATGTGGGGGGGAATGGTGCTTTCAGGGTCTCTCCATGTGCTTGTGCAGGTTTGTGCCCTGGACATCCTGCCTAACCATATGAGGTAGCTCTGCTTGCTGACCTTTTAGCTCACTGTCTGCTCCCCTCCCCTCCTTTTGGTATAACCTATTTTTTCCTTTAATGCTTAACTTTTTGTTCAAGAGTGGTTTGGTTGTCTCCCTTTACACACTGAGTTATGTTATTACCATTTAACAAATTACCATATATTAGAGATGAAATTCCTGTGTGTATTTTTAGGCCTCTTTTTCTTGGTCTGACTAATTTGCCATAGCTCAAGACTCTCAGTTATGGTGGCTTATGATGTGACTTGCTTTGATCTTTTTTTAATTGCCCTTTTCCTATGCCTTTCTTTTTTTCCATATACATTTTAGAGCCATTTAATTGAAATTCTGTTAAATTGGCACCTTTATCACAGTTCTGTATACTCATTACTCACAGGCAGCACACACACGTACACACAGAGTAAATGGATTGTCTTCCATGTATTTTCTTATTGGTTGTTGATGGCATATGGTTCTGTATCAGTTATTGTCTGGGTGTCTTAAAACCAGCCAATTGAAATCTTATTAGTTCTAATATTTTTTCAGTTGACTTGTTTGAGTTTTCTAAAGTAGTCAATCATCATCTGCAGATAATAATCTAGTTTCTATCTTCTAGATAATTATACCTTCTTTTTTTCCTTGTCCAGTTGCATTGACTAGAATTTCCTGGACAATGGTGAGAAGTAACAGCGATACAGAGATATATTGACAGCATATGGGCAAAATAGTATTGGCATACGTTTGGATATATTACATTTAAAAAATATATAACAGCTTCATTGAGATACAATTTAGGAGCATAAAATTTTCCCCTTTAAAGTGTGTAAGTCAGTGTTTTTTAGTACAGCCAGAATTGTGCAACCATTGCCACTATCCAAGTTTAGAATATTTTCATCACTCCAAATAGAAACCCAACACCCAGTAGCAATCGGTCCCCTTTGCCCTCTTCCTCCAAGCCCTGATAAATACTGATCTACTTTCTGTCTCTATGGATTTGTCTGTTGCAGATATTTTGTGTAAATGGAATCATTACAACATGTGGTCTTTTGTAACTGGCTTCTTTCACTTATCATAATGTTTTCAAAGTTCATTCACACTGTAGCATGTATCAGCACTTCATTCCTTCCCATTGACAAATAATTTTCCATTGTATGGGTATACCATATTTTGTTCATCCATTCATCTGTTGATGGATATTTGGGTTGTTTTCACTTTTTTGGCTGTTATAAATAATGCTGCTATGAACATTCATATACACAATTTTACGTGGACATATGTTTTCATTTTTCTTGAACATATACCACATAGTAGTAAAAATTTACGGACATATGGTAACTATGCAAACATTGTCTAGAATTTTTTTTACTTCTCTTGCTATACTTTCCTCACTTTTTAGTTTCTGCCTCTTTCACTGTGTCCATCTTTTCTTCTCTATCTCACAGTGTGACTATGCCCCCAAGTGTTGGGCCATGCTCTTCCTTTCTCTTTGTTCTCTTTATCAGCACTCATAGGACTCCTTTTACCTGAGCTACCTACCTGTCTCTTACTTTCAGGAATCTGTTGTCAGCCTGATCATTCTCAACCTACAGGTGTGCAGTACTACCATTAATTAATTCCTGCCAGCATCATCTTCTCTTGAAAGCCTGGACATACAGCTTTCCAATTCTACTTTAAACAATGTTTAAATTCCCTCCTTCATGAACAGTGAACATCCTTCAGATGAACAATATTCATTTTCCTCTTTCTCCCATCTGCCATCTCTTCCATGCTTGCTTGAGTTTTTATGCTCTGTAGAGTGAGGAGCATCTGAAAGCAAAATACCAATTCTAGAAACATTAGGGTCTATGTAGAGGTTGTTTTTTAGGGACACTGTAACTCCAGAGGCTCTTAGGACTTAACTGGAGAATTAATATGTCATCTAGAAACTGTCATTTCTAGTTCATTGTTGCTGCATTTAGCAATATCAGGATGAACAAAGGAGATGCTAGCAATGAACCAGTTAGGAGGGAACTAGGTAGAAAATAAGGTAAAGTCCTTTTCTGTACCTAAAAAATTTTTTTAAATATAGAAACCTACTCGGGGCGCCTGGGTGGCTCAGTCGTTAAGCGTCTGCCTTCGGCTCAGGTCATGATCTCAGGGTCCTGGGATCGAGCCCCGCATCGGGCTCCCTGCTCGGCGGGAAGCCTGCTTCTCCCTCTCCCGCTCCCCCTGCTTGTGTTCCCTCCCTCGCTGTTTCGCTGTCTCTCTCTCTCTCTCTGTCAAAATTAATAAATAAAATCTTTAAAAAAAAAATATAGAAACCTACTCACACTTAACAAATTATACAACTGCTCTATAACCAGTTTCTAAGTTTACATTCTCATAGTGTGGGTTTTCCTGAAGGGGTAGATTAGAGAGATTTACCTATTATTAATATCCTTTTTTTAAATTTCTGATACCTTCCTGCAGTGAATGTTCTGATGCCTGTATCTTTCACTTGGTTTACTGTTGTGGGTTGTGTTTTTTGTTTTTGTTTTTGTTTTTTAAATCAAAAAGTATTTTGGCAATCTATGCATATGTTCAAAAATCAGTCTTATTGGATTATATTTTTAAAGACCAGAATAAAAAATTATCTTTGCTTTCAGAGTATCAGATGTTTCCCTGGTGGCATCTACTCTCACTGTGTAATTATACATGTGATTACTGGGGGAAAGCAGTTCCCCTGTAACCTGCAGCGTTTGCACTCATTAGCCTTTTGTGAGGTTTGATAAGAAAATGTATGTGAAGGCCTTGGAGGCTGGAGTCCACATTTCTTCAGTGGGGAAATAGGCAGATTGTATGACACCAGCTTATTGCTCTCTAAGCTTGCTTGCAAGCTGCCATTGTCACTGTATGTTAGAAGTAATAATAAAATATCTGAGAAAGACTTGAATGAACATGCAGTGAACTGAATGCTCAGAGTAGATCTGTCTCTGATGAAGAGGTGGTACAAATCAGTGACAGGAGAATCCGGTAGTCACTTGCAAGTGGTGGCTTCTGTTGTCAGACCTTGAACAGTTTAATAACACAAGAACAGGCATGGGATCCTTTGATGGCTTTAATGTTTTCACTAAATGAGTTTATATTTCATCCAACTTTCTGTGTGAATAAATGACACTGACTAGCTTTCTCGCATTTAGAAAATGAAAGCTGTTTGTATGTAAGGACCCAATGTAACTATACCACTTGGGAAAAGAGAAAAAAAAAAGAGCTGCCCTTGGAAGCATCCTTAATATTCATACTAAATTTCTTTTCTCCAGCTAAATCTATCTTTTTTTTTTTAAAGATTTTATTTATTTATTTGACAGAGAGAGACACAGTGAGAGAGGGAACACAAGCAGAGGGAGTGGAAGAGGGAGAAGCAGGTTTCCCGCTGAGCAGGGAGCCCAATGCGGGGCTTGATCCCAGGATCCTGGGATCATCACCTGAGCTGAAGGCAGATGCTTAACGACTGAGCCACCCAGGCGCCCCTCCAGCTAAATCTATCTTATAAGCTAAATTAGATATGAAATTTTGTTAACATTTTATAAAAAAAAAAATATGAGAAGTGATGACCAAGTAAAAACATGACAACAGATAAAGGAATGTTTGAAGCTAACTCAAATCTCTTGAACATGGATTGTGATGGTCAAGAAAGGGATGTGATTTAGAACTGTGAGTGTGTTCAGAGATGAGCAGTTGAGATTCAGACCACTTCACAGTTAATCTTGCAATCACATTTAAGGAAATATAAGTGTGTTCACTAGCCAACTGACTTGGTCTCTGGTTGCAGTAAGGTATGATTCCATCAGTTACTTATCACTATCAGGATCTAGTCCAGTAACATACTTGATTTGCAAATGTATGTCATAATAATGTAGCATTATTTAAAAGTAAAAGCAAATATCGACTTGTTCATTAAAGTGTGAGGTGCCCGGCTATGCTGTGTTGAACAGGTGATTTTGTACATATAGCAAGTAAGTGTTTTATCTGTTTTTCCAAATGTATAAACCTTTCAATCTGTTGTACGGAGGCATCCGTACAGATTCTGGTAACAAAATTAATCCTGAAATTTTGCATTCACTTTTTTGTGTGAAAAAAAAGGAAACTTTGAAACTTAGTTAAATTATCAGTCTCCTTATGTGGGGGAAGAGGAAAGGAATTAAATACTTGAATTTTGAGGGACTAATGTAAGTAATTATTTTCACATTAAGCCACACTTATTTTCTGTTTTTTTCAGTTTCCATAGCAAGGCGTGTACAAGACCCATTAGCTGAGCTGGTGAAAATCGAGCCAAAGCACATTGGAGTTGGAATGTACCAGGTAAATCAGTGTGGGTCATTTACTTTGTGAAACCCGTCAGTAGTATGCAGACTTGGAGTAGTAATCAAGTGTCGGTGGGAATAGCTTCCCATTCTCAGAGGTTACACAGTTGATGGGAAGGTTAGTTAGGAGTTATGTTATTAGAGAAGAAGGGAGTTTTTCTTTTTTCTTTCTTTCTTTTTTTGGGGGGGGTGTTTATGGTTTGGATCAAGATTTAGAATTGACTGTAGTCAGATTTTAAAACTATTAAAACATTAGATCAGACAGTAACTTATTCCAGAGAGCCTCTCCCTTTACCATTATTATAAAAAAGGAGAAGAAATGGAGCAAGAGGGATATGTTGGCTCTTTGTGTAAGCCAGTATGAAATATTGATCTTTCAGGAAGAAGCCTTTGGTACCTATTGTGTCTTATTTCTTTTTTCTGGTTCCTATTTCTACTTGATTATTATAATGCGTTTTTGGTCATTACCCAGTATGAGCTAGAGCCTTTCAGTTGTTACTGTATAGCAGTAATAGTAGTGGTGCTTGTTATTGTTACTATATTTTCAGTTCTTGAGGTTGTGTGTGTTCATTGAGCAGTTGAGGACACACTAAATCTTAGCAAAGTGAATCCATGGTATCTTGTCTTCAGAAACGTCGAGTTGAGTTATCTTTCTCTTCGATGAAAGTCTTTTTTAAATCTGAAATAGAATATTCTGTATAAATTTCATGGGACTTGAGTGATAGGTTCTATACTTTTCTCTAAGAAATATATGAGGGCATGGAATCTGTGACCACCAGAAAAGGAAGAGATCTTAGAAATCATAGAACCCTCATTTGACAGAAAAGGAAGCTGTGTCCCAGAATAGTTAGGATTTTTTACCCAGAGCACCTGTCATATTTTAACCTGTCATATATTGAACTTAACTGGTAGTATTCCATTTTATAGCAAGTTAGACTAAGAGGCATCTAGACCTTTGACTTGACTTGTTCATTTGGGAAGGATAGTTGCTGAAGGGACAGATCTAGCTATATAGCTAGATAGAAATGCCTAATATCTAAAGAGTACAACTATAAGTTTTATGATATAGGCACTGTAGTTAAGAGGAATTATAACTATATTAATTCAAAATTAAGTTATGGAATGCCTCAGCAAGGTAGTAGAACAAAGAAAAGGAAAGGAGAAGTCAAACTCATAGAACCCAGGCAGGCTAATAAGCTATTGACATCAAAGAAATCTTTAATAAATAGCAGAGACCTACCTCCAGGTCTCTATCTTCAGAGATACAGCATTTAACATGAAAGAGTTTGGAATTCATTCCCATAGCAGTGAGAAGAAATGGAAGAGCTTTAAGCAAGGGAATGATATGATCTGATTTGTATTTTTAAACATTGGTTCTGGCTAATCTGGGGAGAATGACTTAGAAGGGAAGAGGAGAAGCAGTAAGACCAATTCAGAGACTGTTATACTAGCTCCGATGAGTGATGATGGTGGCTCAGACAAAGTTAATAGTGGTAGAAATGGAAAGAAGTTAAATCTATTTTGTAGGGACTACTTGGTAATAAGTGGAGGAAAGGGAGTTTGCTCTAGGGGTTCTAGTATGTGGATGATGCCTGACTAGAGCGGATTTGGTGGGGATAAGATCAGTAATTCAGTTTTGGATGTGTTAAGTTGAGATGCCTGTGAGAAATCCAGGAAATGTCAAATAGAAGTTGGATATACAAGTCTGAGATTTAGAGGAATGGCCATATTAACATTGGAGTACAGACTTTTCAGCAAATAATGACACTGAGAAAGTGAACAAGATGGTAAGCTGAGCTTATGATGTCCTTTAACTCTGCTACCAGTACTACTGGCACATCCACGATTCCACCTTCTTTAAGATGACAGAGAAGGTACACATGTATATTTGTATCCATATAAACACATGCATGAATAAAATAATAGCCTGGGAAAACAAGAAAGGGTTGGTGGATGGAAATTTCAGGAATTCCTGAAAGATAATAAGAATGAGGAATCACATCCATGTAAAATAAAACCTGGGGAGCTGCAGCTCAAAATATACAGATGAATAGTGTTCTCAAACCAGAGTCATGTTCAAGTAGTGGGGAGGGGGCCTGTAGTGTTAGAGAAGGAGGTGCATATGGAGTGAGTAGGCCCGTAATGACCCCCCTCCCTCCATATCCTTTGAATCCAAGCTTAAGCACTGGGTGTAACCCAGGGACCAGAGAGAGGCTGGGAGACCCCTCAAGTAGGCTTTGCTTGTCAGGAAGTTCAAGGAGTCTCATACTGGGAAAACAGACTTCTGGCACATACCTGACACCTGGCATCATATTCTAAATTATCACTGGATTTCGATGGTGGTAAACAAAAACAGCATATACAGACAAATGGGGAATCTGAAATGATCTTCTGCTAAGAATCACTGAACATTTGAGGAAAACTTGTCATAGCAAAATGAGGCACCAAATGTAATAAGCAAAAAATAACAATGACAGCAGACTTTGAAATAAGTAAAATTAATATTCACAGAGAGATAAGAGAGATTATTGCATGTATAAAACAAACCTAGGATAGAATGAATTAAGCCAGTCTTAGAATTAAAAAATATGCTTGTCAAGATGGAAAAAAACAAACGGTCTAAATAGAGTGGACACAGCTAAAAACAAATTAATGAATTGAATGATTGAGCTAAGAGATTCTTTAGAATACAGTCTTAAATTGAGAAAATTGCACAGTATGAACGAAAAGTCATATTTATGTAGAGGTCATTTTAAAGCTTAAACATTCATCTCATAGAAAATTCAAATAAAGAGAATGGAGGAGAGTTATAATCACAGAAATAATAGGAAGAAATTTCTTCAGACTGAAGACAGACAAGTCTTGAAAAGGCCCGGTAAGTATTGAATAAAAGAATAACTAAAGACCTAGACTTAAGCACCTTCATATGAAATGTCAGAGTGGTAGTGATAAAAAAGGAACTGACTAAAAGCTTCCAGAGAGCAAAACAGTTCACCTACAAAGGAAAGAAGTGGTCCTATTATTGGTAAAAACAAGTAATAGAAGATAGAATGCAGTAATTTTGAAGTTATGGGAAAAATATTATTTGAACCCATACTTCTATATTCAGACAACTCAGCAATTTGATGTGAGAAGAAAATAAAAACATTTTTGGACCTGCAATGATTTACCTTTTTGGAATGTTATAGATCTTCTTTGAAAGAATTATTTATGAAAGCACTCCTCACCCCAGAAAAGGGGGAAGCGGGAACCAAAGAAGGGAAAGGCGTGTCATGAAGACACAGTATTGAGGTGAAGAAACAGTGGAGAGCTTTACAGTACCCACATGTGCAGTAAAATGTTAGTTGAGCCTCAGAGTGTTTTATCTATTATGTTAATCTTTAAATATATCAGTCTGGGCCAGATCAGCTTCAACATGGAAGAGTAGAAGAAAACGAAGTGATAAGGATTCTTTTTCAGGAAAACAAGATGTAGATTAACTTTATACTTTGTTAGAAAAACATAATCTGAGATATATGAAGAATAACCACAAATAGGATATTTAATATAAATCATGAGAGTAGAAATTTAAAAGTTCATCATTCCAACCAAAGACAGAGAAAACAAGGAAGTATATAGTAAATAAATAAAATGCACAATGATGGAATAAGTATAGATAATAGTAATGGTGAATGTGTTAAATTCCTGTTAGTAGAATCTCATACTTTTTAAAAATAAAATACAGCTCTAAGTTGTATATGTATGCAAGATGTTTCTAAAGAAGAAAGCAACCTTGAAATTAGAAATTTGGAGAAAAATATTCCACACAAATGCAAAAGAAAGTTGTAATACTGCTAATATCAGACAAAATAGAATTTAAGGCAAAATGCATTGAACAGGTCAAGGAGGGATATTTCATATTAATAACACACAGTTTCCCAAGAAGATGTAATTGCCCTGAACATTCTATGTTATCTAACAACATAGCTTCAAAAATTATGCTGTATTAAAACTTCTAAAATTAGAGTAAGAGACAAATTCACCTGTTTTGTAAGTTTTAATAGACTGCAGTATATTAACACATAACATTTTAAAAACAGCTTTATTGAGATATAATCAAATACCATACATACATATATATGTAAAATCACATATTTGAAGTGTACAAGTCAGTGAATTTTCATATATTCAGTGGGTTGTGAAACTATTATTACTATCTAATTTTTGAACATTTTCATCACCCCAAAATGAAACCTGGTGTCCATGAGCGGTCACTCTCTACCACCCCCTCTTCCCCAGCCCTAAATTACTCATCTACTTTGTTTCTATAGGTATGTCTATTCTGGATATTTCATATAAATAGAATCACACAATATGTGGCCTTTTGTAACTGGCTTCTTTCATTTAGCATAATATTTTCAAGGTTTATCCATGCTGAAGTACAAGTCATTACTTCATTCCTTTTTATGGGTAAATTGTATTTCATTGTATGTGTATGATACCACATTTTGTCTATCCATTCATCAGTTGGAGATTTGGGTTATTTCCACTTTTGGGCTATTATGAATAATGCTTTTATGAACATTCTGTATGAATTTTTATGATGTATGTTTTCATTTCTCTTGGATATATACCTAGGAGTGGGTTTGTTAGGTCATTTAACATAAAAATTTAAAGCCAGATGATGAACTAGGGAAATTATTTGCCACAAATGTATATATACATAACTATCTATTTTATTATTAAGGTTTTGGTGTTTTCTTGTTGATTTGTATACAATTGTGTGTTGGTTTAAATAAAAAATTTGCAAAAGATATATAAAGAGCATCTAGACACCATTTATCATAGATGAAATAAAAATTTTTCTTTATTAAAGAAACCCAAATTAAACAAAGGGATATTATTTCAATCTAACAATTGAGTAAAGTTGTAATAAAATGATAAACATCTGTGCAAGTGAGGATACAGTGAAAGGATTATTCACATACACAGCTGGTGGAAGTATAAATTGTTATTTCTAGCAAATAGCCAATACCTATCAAGATGCACTTTTAAGGAATGCATGCCATTGACCTGGTAGTGCTCCCTTTAGGCATCTCTTCTAAGGCAGTATTAAGAACTATTGATAAGATTTATATACAAGTTTGCTGTTATAGAAAAATCACTGGAAGCAACTACAATAGAATAGTATATCCATCAGTTGAAATATTATACAACCGTTAAAAATACAGGCTTTCAAGGACGATTTAATAACATTAGAAATTGCTTTATTTTTAAATTGCAGTGAAGTTGTTGATACAGAATAAAACCAGTTTCTGTTTTAAAAATATAGATATACATTTACACTGAAGAAAAAAAAAACCTGGCTAGTGACTGATATTTATATTTTTGTTGGTGTGATTAGCGGTTTTTACTTTCTTTTTTACTTTTTTTCAAACTTTCTGTAGTGAATATGTATTAGGAAGAAATTGTAAAATATATATATCCATGTCCGTATCCCAATCAATGGGCCATTTAATTTTAAGCCTTGATACAATAGACTTCCAATATAACCAGAGTGGGACTGAATTTCTTTTTAGTTGGGACCTCTAAATGCTTTGAGTGTAAATTTAATACTTGTATTTATTCTGATTTAAAATATGAGTAGCTGCACAAACATTGTTGATTTTAAAAATGAAAGCTATTCAAAGAAAGAATGTTAAATACTTAGATTGAAATAATAGAAGCTATAATATTGTTTCAATAGAAACTAAAATACTTTTGGTTTAGTAACAGCTAGAATGCTAAAGGCAGCCCTCCAGTTCTTGTCTTAGAAAATGGGGAGACCTGATTTTAAAAACACATGCATGTCATAATTTCTGGAGAGAGAGGCAGCCAGTGTGGTCGAATGACAACATATCCCTAACTGACCCCTACAGACTTTGCTGGAAAGTGGCTTGGTGTTACTCCCAAGAAAACACTCCAGGATGAGAGCAGGATGATGCAGGGTTGGCTCTGTGGAGTTCTGTGGGACATGGGGAGTGTGGTTTAGCTTGGCCTTGTCATATCCTCAGAGCACAACTTAAGTTGGATTTACTTGCTATTTATTTCTTCTTTGGACTGTGTTTGAGATACTTTCGTGCTCGTTACCACCTCCGTTTGTTAATGAGCTCGCACAGTGAAGTGGGAAAAAGACAAAACAGTCCTCTTCCTCCTTTCGTGCCTCGTAGATCATTTGATGATGTTAGAGAATGAAATGGTGTTCCAAAATGAGTTTTTGGAACCCTTCGTGAATTTTCTGTATCCCGGCTCTTTATTCCTCATTGTTATGGATAATGGAGAAGTCACTGTAAAAGGAAAATCATCTTCCCAGCTGAATTTTTCATGGTAAAACCTCAAAGGTGGGAATTTGTATTTTATTTCCTTACCCGCTCTGTGGGGTCAGTTATGAGTAAAAACAAAAAAACAGCTCTTTGGTGGTGTTATTATTATAGTTTTAAAAACTATTTTATAGGTAACATGGAGGGATTATGAAATGTTTTAGTTTAGGTCTGTAAAAGTTAATAAGAATCCTCTGTTTTAAATTGTTTGCCTAAATCCTTTTAAACATTTTAATCCCTTAATTATTTGTTATTATAGAGTGGGATATAGGAAAGAGTCTTCCCCATGGACATTCACTTAGATGACTTTTACCTGGATTTTTGCCCCCTTTATACTAAAGCAGTATTTTGAAATAGATAAAACACAAAAGTAAAACTTAGAAGAAATTTGTCCTAAAAATCAGGCATCACTTACATAGATGAGTTCCTTGCCAAAATGTTTTTACAATCTTGTCCCTTAACTGTAAGTCCCAGCATGTGGCCTGTATTTGAATCTGTGCTGTGGGAGTATGAATAAACTCATCTATTAGAATTTGCTAATTATTCCTTAAACTTAGTTTTAAAATCTCTGTTCTGGGTATTTTTTTTTTTCACTTCAGGATGAATTATGCTTCTTTCTTTGAAGTAATTGGCTTCAGTTTTCTCAGGTTCTTAGAAATCACCAACAATGTAATAAGCCATGTATACATACACACACCCTGGTTTAACACCTTACTTATCTTTAAAAGATATGGAAAGGGCGCCTGGGTGGCTCAGTTGGTTAAGCGACTGCCTTCCGCTCAGGTCATGATCCTGGAGTCCCTGGATCGAGTCCCGCATCGGGCTCCCTGCTCAGCAGGGAGTCTGCTTCTCCCTCTGATCCTTCCCCTTCTCATGTGCTTTCTCTCTCTCATTCTCTCTCTCAAATAAATAAATAAAATCTTAAAAAAATATATAAAAGATATGGGAAGATGATTTAAAGAAATTTTTACCAATGATGCCTTAAATTATTAACAGTGAAATATCTAATTTCCTTTATCTTTTGTTTGCTTACTCTTTTTATGTCATTGACCTTGGACAATGAAACTAGATCAATTTCAATTTTTACTCAAGTTCACCTTTTAGTTTTCATACATCAGCACAAAGTGCTAGGATTTCTAAAACATTAAGCTATTTTCAGTGTTTAAAACTAGTAATTATCATGGATGATTTAAAAAATTACACATGATATTAAAAGTACTACCATAAAGGAAAAGATTAGTAAATGTTAACTGCATTAGAATCTAAAACATCTCTGAGTCATAAAACAATATGTAGAAAATCCACAGACTGGGAGAAGGTATTTGCAAAACATATAACCTATAAAGGACCCAAAATATATAAAGATCTACAAATCAAGATGAAAAAAGATGGAAAAATAGGCAAGGGATATCAACGGGCAGTTGACAGAAGCAGAGACGAAAAAGACAGAAATATTTTTTAAATGATCACTTTCACTAGTAACTGGGGAAATGCAAACTAAAGCCAGTATAGGCAACCTTTGAGGTTGTCAAAACTTAGTCTGACAATTTGGATGTTAGCAACCATGTGGAGCATTGGGAATCTTGTACTTAACTTATAGGAGTAT
Organism: Callorhinus ursinus; assembly: GCF_003265705.2. Taxonomy (NCBI): domain Eukaryota; kingdom Metazoa; phylum Chordata; class Mammalia; order Carnivora; family Otariidae; genus Callorhinus; species Callorhinus ursinus. The sequence goes on from NW_027397072.1 coordinate 74,633,840, forward strand.
AAACCGGTGCAACCTCTTTGGAGAGCAATTGAACATTAATAAAGTTGGAGATGGGGATTCTCTTCAAGTCAACAATTCTGTTGCTATATATACATAGCCTTGAAAATTTTCTCAAATGTGCGCAGGAAGAAATGTATTAGAAATTTGTTGAAGCACTATTTATAGCAGTGGAAATTTGAAAACAAGTGTTCATCATCTAGAAAACAGAAAAATAAATTGTAATATACTCAGACAGTAGAATATTGTTTAGGAGTGAAGATAACCCAATTAGAGCTATCTGTATTAATATGGATAAATTTCATAAGATATAATATTAAAAGAGAAAGCAAGTTGCAGAATATGTATAGTATTATATGATTAGTATAAAATTTTAAGATATGAAAAATAATACTGTATACTATTTGTGAATACCAATGTATATAGTAAGAATATAGAAATAAGCACTGGAATTTACGATTGTGGTTACCCTGGGTGGGGCATGAAATGGGAGAGTAGGAACTGGGAGGGGTATACCAGGAGTTTCAACTATATTTATAGTATTTTGTTTCAACTATATGTGTAGTATTTTATTTCTTAAGTTGTTTGGTGGGTACATGGTGTTCTTTATACACTATAACTTTTTGTTAAATAAATCATAATTTTATAAAAAGATGCAGCAGGGACACCTGGGTGGTTCAATTGGTTAAGCGTCTGCCTTTGGCTCAGGTCATGATCCCAGGGTCCTGGGATTAAGTCCCGCATCAGGCTCCTTGCTCAGCAGGAAGCCTACTTCTCCCTCTGCCTGCCACTCCCCCTGCTTGTGCGTGCTCTCTCTCTCTGACAAATAAATAAATAAAATATTTAAAAAAAAAAAGATGCAGGAAACCTTGGTCAAATGCTAAAGGTGTTTTATTTCAGAAACTTTGACTTCCAGTTGGTTTTAATTTCTTCCGTGTGTGTGTGTGTGTGTGTGTGACGAGAATTTATATAGTCAGAAAAAAAGCTATTTTGTTTTCAGTGAAAATGAAAAACATTTAATATTAAGTACACTTCAATTTGTAATATTCCTTGAAATTTTCATCTTTAAGACCCTAAGTTTGCACCAAATCAGATATTTTTTTTTAAGATTTATTTATTTATTTTAGAGAGAGAGGGTGAGGGAGGGGGAGAGGGAGAGAGAGTCTTAAGCAGACTCCACACTGAGCGTGGAGCCCAACCCAGGGTTCAATCTCACGACCCTGAGATTACCACCTGAGCCAAAACCAAGAGTCAGACGCCTAACTGACTGTGCCCTCCAGGCACCCCTCAAATACTTTTTAACGCAAAATTCTAACACTATATTTAAGGTTTTTTTCATTTTACAAATATGGATTTTTCTTCTGTGAATTTTAAAAATGAAATATTTGTGGGGCCCCTGGGTGGCTCAGTCGGTTAAGCAGCTGCCTTCGGCTCAGGTCATGATCCCAGGGTCCTGCTCGGTGGGAAGCCTGCTTCTCCCTCTCCCACTCCCCCTGCTTGTGTTCCCTCTCTCGCTGTCTCTCTCTGTCATATAAATAAATAAAATCTTTTTTTAAAAAAAATGAAATATTTGGCCCCATTATTTGAAATGGTCATTTCAGAGATATGGCCTAGGACAGAACTGTGGGTGATTGTCTTTTTAGTGATTATTACAGGGCAGAGTTAGGTAGAATTGATGTTTAAGGAATTGTAGTATGTTATAATAATGGTACCATAATATAACTAGCATTCATCCTATACTATTTTCCTTTCACCACTAACTACTGCCCCCACACACTCCTAAATTATCTAAATTAGGAACCTTAAGATCAAGCAGGGGAGCTTTTAAAAATAACTAGCCTAGGCCACATCCTCAGAGATTTTCGTTTAATTGGTCTGCAGGGTGGACCCAGACATCAATCAGTATTTTAAAGTTCTGCAGGTGATTCTAATGTAAGGCCATGTTGAGAACCACTGGTTCTTAAAGTATGGTTCCTGGACCAGCAGCATCAGTATCACCTGAGAACTTGTTAGAAATGCATATTCTTGCACCCACTTCAGAGGCTTACAGAATCACAAATTCTGGGGGGTGGGGGTGGGGTGCTGTCAAGCTTGAATGTGCATACAAAACCCTTGGGAATCTTGTTAAAATGCAGATTCTGGTTCAGTTGGTCTAGGGTGGGGCATGAGATTCTCTGTTTCTTATAAACTCCCAGGTTATACCAATGCTGTTGGTCTGAGGATTGATTACACCTTGAGTAGCAAGAGACCCTACTGAAAGCCTCTGGGGCCCCAGCCTAGGCCTGTTGAATCAGAATCTGATTTTAACAAGATTTCCAGGTATTTTGAATGCACATTACAGTATACGCAATGTAAGAGGAAAATCAGGATATGCCAATATCTAAGGGATATGAGAATTTGAAGAAGCAAAAGTCAATATTCTAAAGCACTGCAAAGATAAAGGTAGGATAAAAACTGAAAATGTGCTTTCATGTTTAATTAAAAAAAAAAATGGTGGTGGTGGCCATAATGAGAATAGTTTCATTGGAGTGGTGGAGGCAGAAGTCAGATAAAAGCATATTGAAGGCTGAATGAAAGATGAGCACTTAGAAGTGTATACACATCTCTAAAGAAGAGAGGTTTTTACAGAGGTCGGGATTTGAATGTGCTTAATGTTGATAGGAAGGAGGTAGAAGTAGTTAGGGAAAAGTTGAAGATGCTGGAGAGACAGAGGGTGGATGCCTGAGGAGATGATGCCCATAGCTTGCCTAAGGAAGGAAATGGACAAGAGTTCAGAAACTAGAAGCTCCAAGAGTGTCAGGTGGCTGGAGGGCGGTGGAAGAGAGCAGGACTGGGAGGGGTTGCTCCCCCTACCTGGATAGTTTTCTTTTTCTGTGAAGTAGGAGCCTCCTGTTCTATACCCCTTGTCCCAGAAGAACAGAGAATTTTTTATTTTCTGAAATCATTGTATTATTTTGTTTACTCTCTGTCTCTTCTAATGGAATGTAAACCCTTATATGAGGGCAGGGTGTTTCTACCTCTGTATCCACAGCTCCCACGACCAGGCACATGATAGATACTCAATAAGTATTTGCTGAGTGAGTGTATGGTAGAGTGTTGGTATAGTTGCTCTTTTATTGTATTTTTTAACTCTGTTGTGAAACACCATAAAATTTTGTAGCCTCTCCCTTAAAATTTTTGTGGGGTAAACCTAAAATATGAGTTACTAGTATTTTTTTTTTTTAATGAATCTTTCAGGCAAAGTGAGAATTTCAGAGCAGAGAGCATTAGCCTAGCCAAGTGGTTGCAGTGAGATGAATGGAAAGTGAAGAACGGTTGCTATGGCCAAAGGAACTAGAATTTTTCAGTTTAACACCTACTGCTCCATTCCTTTCTTGCTCCACGATGCATATTCTCTTCTCAGTGCAGACAATTCTCAGAGACAGATCAGGGAGAGCACTTACAGAGGAATGTTCTTTGTGATGAAATCAGTCAATCAGTCTTTTTAAGGACCTTTAATACAGTGTGATATCTTTATCAAAGAAGAACTTTTGTTATGGTGGGATTCATTGATGTAGAATCTTTAAAGTGAAATTACCTACTAAAATGTAAGTTTATGAAAGTTCTTAATAATTTTATCTTTGTTGCCACAAAGCCCTAAGGAAGTTTTTGGTATGCTGTATAGGTCTCATATTGATTGTGTGCAGATGGATAGTCTACAGGCTAAAAATAGTGGAATAAGATTATTCTAAAAATGTTTAATTCTGACATTCAAAGAGATATTACTTTCTGTTGTGCTATTTGTATATAATTAGTGTGGATAATAAAAGAATCTGGGATGTAATTCTTAGTGCAAAAAACTATCTTTGTAATGTAATGTTCATCTTAGAAAGAATTCTTGAAAACCCAAATTTAAGGTCGATTAATTATTAATTAATGCTAGATAATTATAGCAATCAGGAAGAGATATAAAATGTAAATATTAGGAGGACCACTTCTGAGAACTTAAAAACTACATTCTGAATATCTGTTATCTGATATTATTAAGGAATATTGATAAACTCATTCTTTATATATGTGTGTTGGGGTAGGTGTTGATCTTGGTCTTTAAGAATAGTACAGGTAAAGGGCTCCTGGGTGGCTCAGATGGTTAAGTGTCTGCTTTCAGCTCAGGTCATGATCCCAGGGTCCTGGGATCGAGCCCCACATAGCCCTCCTTGCTCAGCAGGTGAGCCTGCTTCTCCCTCTGCCCCCTCCCTGCTTGTGCATGCTCTCTCTCTCAATCTCTCTGACAAACAAACAAAAAGAAACATTATAAAAGAGAATGTACAGGTAAATTACTTGTAAGATTATATTCTATTTTAAATTCAAGAGGAAGTCATCATCATTATCATATAACAGGATGCCTTAAATGCATAATACTGTAGAAAGGACTGGGGGGGTTATAGAATTAAGGTAAGAAGTGAATCCTGTCTGCAAAGTGATTATAATGTGGTGCTGAGACAGGAAAGCTGACCTCATTAAATTTTGGTGTGAGTTTACTGATGGCACATTTCTGCTCCCAGATCTCTCTTGTGCTGTGGATGGTTATATCACAGTGTCTTTCTTTTTGGTGATCATGGAAAGGAATTCTAAGGGAGAAAGTCTGTATTGAGGAAAAATTCTCTTGATGAGAGGTTTTTGGGGGGAGGGTTTACTCTCAATAACTTTAAATATCATTACAGGTAAGAAAAATTAATTTGCCTGGATTTATGTAGAATGAAGATTGTTTCTTAGTTCCACAGAAGGAAATGCATGTGTCACTTGTCTTATTGAACAACTAACTTTAGAAAGTATCTTTGGTTTTGGGTGAGATAGTAGGCTAGTTGGCTGCCTTCTTTGTGCACTGTTAACTCTGGTGATATATTTTCTTTAATAATCCAGATCAGGCTCCCAAGCTATTTATTGTATAGTATTATTAAAAAGATGTATTTCCCTTTCAAATGTATAATTGAAAGGGAGAATTTTCTCTTGCCATATACAAGGCTTTTGTTTCATTATTTATTTGGAATAAATGGGGCCAGACGGTATGAGTGCAGTTAGGTTTTGTTGGAGGGGAGCTTGCAAAGACTTTTTGAGGCATGATGTGCAAGTGAGTGTTTTCAAATCTCAGAGGTGTGATTATGTCATAACAGCTATAACCTCTGGGCTTGCTTTATTACGTTTATTAAAACAAATCTGTATGGGGGTGCTGTGTATATTTTGGTGATGAAGGAAATGAGGTGGTTAATTTATTATGTGAACAGCACTTTCAGCTAACCACAGCGTGATTCACTGAGAGAATGGTGGAAAAGCCTCACTCTGTAGAAATGACTGCTTTTTGATTTGTGGACCATAACTTTCAACACCAGAGCATGAAGTTTATCTACAGAATGGTTCTCTCTCTCTCTCTTTCTGTAATGTTTTTGTCCAATTTTAAACTTGAAATTTTTCCCTTCATTTTATTTTGGGCATTTACTGAATATAAATATCTAAACAGTCCTTGCCAGCAAATTAAGGGGAAAAAAATTAAAGAAAGGATCCATGTGTTAGGGTATTAGGAAAGTTGGTAGCATCTTTATGGTTTCCAAGCAGCCCACACATACCTCACAGGAGGACTTCACAGAATAAATCAGTATTCCAGACCTTCAACCAATGAGGATGACTACCTGGTGTCAGATTTGAATTAAGGAAAAGTGAGGAACCTATTGTTCTTTCCTTTGGTAGGATGTGTTTATCAGCATACTATATTAGAATACTAGAGTGGAAAAGGAAATCAATCTCATGCAAAGTAGTCTCTGACAAACATCTCTTTGGAAGTGGGGGATGACTGTGGGAAGAGGTGAGGACGTAATGCCTCATAGAAGTACACACATTCCATGGAGTGGAATCAAAAGAAGACCTGTCCATCTAACGAGGAGACAGGGTATAAAGCACTTGTTGTATACTCATAAACAGCCATTGCAAGACTAAGAAAAGTTTGTTTTCTCTGGAGTTATGCCATACCCAGCATCATGTGGTGATGTGAACCTGCCTAGAGAGAGAGTGGAAAATAGTTCATCTTCCTGGCAATATTTCTAAAAGACCCCCTTCATTTTCCAGATGTGCTATGTACCAACCATTCACAAACAGAAAGTCTTGGAAATCAGTAAGGCATTTAATTGGTAAGAGTTCATTAGAGCATTTTATATTTGGGACATTACAAGACTCCATGAAAAGGATGACAGTCAATTTTAGATTTTATCTCTGCTGCTTTTGGAGTGGAATACCGCATTTCTTCAGAGTCCTCAATTTGCTCTAAAAATTATGTCATTCCCTCATAGCACTTCCCCAGAGAGTTGGCAAAGACCAGGAGAAACATTATTTGTGTAGTTTAAAGACGGAGTGTAGAGGAGGGAGGTCCAGGCCTGTGGTTTATGTAAACAGGGGAGACTGGGAGGGGGCACTGGCACCCCTGGTTAGGTTATTACTCAGTCATCATGAGCAGTCAGTCAGGCCCGGCGAGAATGTGTCCATTTGGAGACTGCTCCAGCCATAGTGATTAGTAATGATCATCCACAGCCCCAGACTGTGAGAGAAATTTAATTTTAAAAGGAATTGGATTATAGGCAAAACTTCATTTTAGTGACATTGGTTAGGGCTCTCAAACTTTTGAGATCTCCTCACTAGGAGAATGAAACTATGTTTTGGACACTCCAAGAGACATTAGGTCTGATACCACCTAAGCTAGCATTTCACTTGCTTGAAGTGGATTTATCTTCATAACGGTTTGGTTACTTTTTGAAAGGTGGAAATTTAAATATTCCTGGGAATTGGCTTTAAAAAGTCTGTTACCACGCCCCCAAATGCCCATCACAAACACTTTCAGAGCATAACAGTTATTTTGAAAGCATGGATAACGGAGAAACCTTCATTCCAAGCGCGCCCTCCATTTTCTCTGCCTTCCTCAGGGGCATTTTCTCCTGCTGAGTCCTTTTGCTTCTGTGCCTCTTTCCTCATCTCCCTTCCAACCTCCTGTGAGTTGCTTTTGAAGAGGTAGTTTGTTCCCTAGTCCCTTACTCGGGGCCCCTCCCTTCATATGGTGTGAAATACAACCAGGCTTTTAAAAAAGTGATTCTACCCTCGTTTACGATTTGAAACCTACTCAGATATGCGTTGACAAATTTAAGCAACTTTGCGTTTTGCAAAATATAAATTTATGGGCATGTTACCCAAGTAGCATTAACTTAACACAGACCCAGTGATGGCAGCAGAATACAGAAGATAGCCAGCCCAATCTGCTAGACGGTAAGAGCGTGATTTTAAATAAAATGGAGCACTGGTTGTGAGTGAGACAGGAGGCATCTTCTTATGGAGAAATCCCATGTTTATCATTAAGCTTGCAAAAGAAATTTGGATTCTAGATTAAAATACTTGGTTATGGGGCGCCTGGGTGGCTCAGTCGTTAAGCGTCTGCCTTCGGCTCAGGTCATGGTCCCAGGGTCCTGGGATCAAGTCCGGCATCGGGCTCCCTGCTCCACAGGAAGCCTGCTTCTCCCTCTCCCACTCCCCCTGCTTGTGTTCCCTCTCTCGCTGTGTCTCTCTCTGTCAAATAAATAAAATCTTAAAAAAACAAAACTTGGTTAGTCACAGCTGGGACATATAGCTATGCTCATTGACATACAGTCCTCCTTGTATTTGGGGAGTTATAATTCAGGGTGTGTTTAATCAAAATTTCCCCGAGAGGTATAGACAGGGAACCTGCCTTAAATGGAAATTGCATGAACATTCTCACTGGCCCTCCCTCCTCGTTTCAGTGTGGTGCCGTGGAAAGAACATAGAGCCCCAGGGCAGCAAAAGGAGCTGTGGTCTTACCTTGCTTTAGTCACATTTACTGTATGACTTTGGGAAAGTAATTTTACTTCTTCATGCCTTGTGGGAAAGTAAAATAAGGTTATCTACATACTTTCTGAAAGAGTGTTAAAGGAAATAACATGTGTATTTAAAAAAAAAAGATGTGAAAGTGCCTGAAGGTGCAAATGTGAAAGTGAGTTTATTTCAAATGATGGGACCATCGAATAAACAGGTTCTATTTACACTGGTGGGTTGTTTTTTTGTTTTGTTTTGTTTTGTTAAAGCCTTTGATGTTAAGGTTCTGTTTATTCCTATTCCTATTATTGATTCATATGCTAAGCTTATCGGGTATTCCTAGAATCTTTTAATTTCAAGTTACAAGGGACCTTAGAGTTCACACTGGCAAATAGAAGTATGTTCATTCCCTCCCGCTAAAAGGAAGGACGGAAGAAGCTGCAGGGAAAGCTTCCAGAACAAAGGATCAGAATGGCGGCATTGCTGTGGTCATAATCCAGGAATGAGGAAACAGGCCCATTGCCTGAGCTGCCTCTTATAAATAGTAATGACAGGACGTGTTGCACAGGGAAAGATAGGCATTTGAAGTTGAATTGAAAAGTACACTTTAAACTTCTGTTAGTTATTACCTACAGAATTTTTTTGTAAGTCTATAGTGCTTTACTTGTTATCCTTGTATATCCGATTCTTCTGTTGTGGTTTGCATCTAATGTTTAAATTGACTCAGTATTTTGGAGGTGGGAGGGGAAAAGGGTGGACTAGTTAAAAACAAACACAACAGCAACAACAGAAACAAACTCCTTAGTTTGTTGGGATGCACGATCTAGTTATGGGTTGTCAATAAGAAACAGCTGTTTGTTTGTTGACAGCCCGCCTTGCCTCTCCCGTAATCAAGCTGTTTCTCATCATATAATTACCAACTCTTTAGTATTTGAGGCTTGTTGTGGATTTATAGTTGGTTGTATAACGTTTGCCAAAATGTCATAGTTTAGATAAAAAATTAGTGATTCCCTTGTAGTCGTTCTACTGAAATATGAATGTGGGTTGTAATAAAAGAAAGATGCCTGAAGAGACTTCTGAAATTCATTTCAAACTGAAGGGAATGTAGAGGGTGTTGTGTGTGTGTGTGTGTTTTCTAAGGAAGGAATATCACTGTAACTCCTGCCCGTCTTGTAGACTCTGTTGCCAATCGGAAAAGCATTCAGTGTTCTTCTCACAAGTGAAGTTAAGCAGTATGGATGTGGGTGGCAGGATCGATTTCGTTCTGATCCAGAAGACATGGTTTCATTCTTCTGTTCGTTTGTTCTTTCTTTTTTTTCTGTCTTCTAAAAATCCTGTTCTGATGTTGAAGCCAGGAATGAAAGGAAATAAAGTCAAGTTTAAGTTCTCTGAGAGTCCAAGGTGATGTTTCAGCCTCCTGGGTAGCTTTACTAGCTGAATCAAAGCTGAATGTGCCTCCGACCCTAAAGAGAACCTATCTAGGACATTTTGTAAACAGACCCCTTTTTCAGTCTGGATTATGCTGAGTAGGCCCTTTTTGAAATAAGGGTAACCTGTGTTTTAGGAAAACAAGCCAGAAAGGTGAAGTTTCATTGCTCCATTTAGTTTTACTCTTCGAAATAGAGCAAAAACGTCTCCTAATCATGCCTAAGTCACAGCTTCTCTTGGAATGAAAGTATCTGTCCTTAATTATTCTTTTCATAGTGCAGTTACTTCAAAAAAAAAATTCTTTAAAGACTGTAGTGCCACGAATTTTTATTTTCATAGACTCCAAAGTAATGTCACAATTTCTTCCTTTGGTAGGTTTAAAATTATAAGGGAATTTAGAATATTTTTAGTAATTTTCTCTCTTTGATCTCAAAGGCATCACATAAATTAATTTTTCTCTATATAAATATTTCTCTTGAAAGATAAAATAATATGGGAATAGTAAATGCTCTTTTTGATAGAAGTTGTGACTAGGAAAGGGGAATACTTTAAAATTTATAAAAAGTAAAATTTTGAGGAGAAATGTATATTTTATATGCAGATAGTCTTTATTTCTATTTTTTACATGAGTTCATACTGTATCTTTCACCAGAAGCCCACATCTACTCTTTTCTAAAAGTGTAAGTCATAGAAATATTTTACTTTACTCCAAAATGCTTGCTCTGTCATAGCCAAATGATCCTAAATGATCCGAATTTGACTGACAATGATTTCACTAGGTGGCCAGTGACAGTCAGTACTTAGGATTATTACCAGAATATGAAATGTTCTGGTTTTGTGTGTGTTTTTAATATATCATGAGAATGACATTTCATAGAGCTACTTGAAACTAATTACAGTTACTATCAGGGCAAGGTTTAATTCTTGATTTTAACACATGGGCTGTGCCATGAAGTTGCAGTCAAAAATTAAAAAGATTATGTCTGGCTTAATCGGAACCGGTAGGAAGTGATGGAGTAAAAAGATGAATACTTTCCTATGTGCAGCTGTGCATATATTCTTACAGCTTCATTAGTTAGCCAAAATCTGTTGTCTTAGTGGTACTCAGGTGCATAATTCAGTCAAATGAATCACAGATGATTCATTTTAGAAACACTTTACTATTTGGGTGTTAGAAAGATAATTTAGTTGTAATTTTAAGAACTGCATTCCTAAATCACTTAATGGTATATTGAATTTTAGCTGCCCCAAATCTATGTGGACAAAAATTATTGTTATAAAAAGAAGATGTGCAAATCCTTTATTCCAACTACCTTTTCAGGAGGGGAAGGAGGGAGATTTAGAGATGTTACAGGATATAATTACAGCTTTCTACTTTGTTTCTCTGTGTCAAACATTTCTATTTGGACAAGTTTCTTAAAAACTCTGCTAAAAATCCATTATTATAGCACCATTAGAAATACTGTTTTATTATCCAGTGATTAATATCCATGACCTTTATTTTTGGATCAGGTTCATAAATATATACATTTTTCTATGTCAGTCATTGTCTAGAATTTCATTTTTGTTCTGCTTTCCATTACATACCATGAATTATATGAAATTAATTTAATCGCTACTACAAACAGAAATTAAATGTGCCCTAATCCAGAGTTACGTTGTTTGCTTTTACAACTGTAAGTCATAAGTAATTAATTTTCCTTGGAAAATTAATTCACTTACCATTCCCAGTAGCATCATATGTTGACACAGGGTTATACATAGTTTAATATTTTTCTTCAGCATGCTGGCCTCAACTTTAGAAGACCTTAAATGAAAACAAATTAAGATTGACTCAACTGTATATAATTTGGAGTTCTTTAAAATAAGTGTTGTTGTTAATTGCTATCATCCAGGTGATGACTTAAGTATTATATTCAAACTTTACAAAAATCTCCATTAGTATATTAACAAGCGTGAAACAATATATTTTTAAAAGTTGTTCATATGACAGTAGCCATTAATATTTTCTATTCCTCAATTCCAAACAAAACAGTTTACACCACAGCCATCTGACAGCAGTACCATGGAGTTTTACCATCACTCAACTGATAGGATAGTGAAACAGGTAACTTACTTGCTGGACATTTTGACCACCTAGAATAGCAGCCATCATATCTAATTCTTACAGAGCTTATTTTCAGTATCCAGTATCAGTCAGTAGAAAGATTTCCATCAAGGTCATCTTAAAACATAGAATATGAAAGATATCTTATTTTAAACCCCTAAATATTTTTTTATTATAATGACTGCCTTTCTGTAATTCTTTCCTGTTTAATACTTTTTCCCCCTTGCTTTCCATAAAGAGTAATGTGGAAAATGAAATAAGCAAAAGTCTTTCAGTTAAGTAAGTTAGGTTTCCCCTAGCTCCTTCTTGTATTCTGGGAACTCAGAAAATATGAGCAAACCAAATTTAGCTTTTCTTTTGCATTTGCCAGGAGGTTATTTTGTAAGGTGATTTTTTTTTCCCTGGTTCATAGAACTCTATAAAACATATAGTGTTTATTACTTTATTTATATTTATTTAAGTCACTAAGGTGAAACTCTAGTGATGGTGGCAATGTTACAGTTTTAACAAGTGGGGGCTTATTTTATAAAGGTGCCTTTGTGGCCACAGCTTTCAAAAATGCAGGGGGTTAGCAGTGAAATGCTCTTTATGCCTTTTGGAAAGAAAAGTTGCTGTTTAATTCCAGTATAAAAGTACTACTATAATACAAAATCACCACTGTTATTTTTTATAACTATTCATTGTTATAGTTTTTTTTTTTTGATCCGTACTCATAGGAGTGAGCTGTGTACATTCCAAAGCTGCATCAGGAAAAAAAGTGTTTTACTTGCTACTTCTTTATAAGGAGGATGACAGAGGAGTACCCTTCCCTATGCTTCAAAGAGTTTCTCTGAGTGGCCTTCAGAATTACGATAATGACTTTCTTTTTTATCATCAGACAAAATGAAAAAAATTGCATGTGTCAAGTCATGCTTATGCTCTGACTCAAATACACATTGTTAGACAGTCAGGTTTAAGGGAAAGCTGTCTTTCCAAAACAATTTATGTAGGCAGTTTAGCCAATGATTATTCTAAAAACTTTATCTCTAAGTCTCTCAACATATACCTACAGTATGATTACCTATAAATATGTATGATAATTCTGCATGCATTCTTACACAGTTTAAAAAAAAAATGCCTCTGCCTTCTTCCAGAAATGAATACAACAGGATTAGTTTATCCTTGTCTTGAGGTGGAAAGTAAATGTGTGCTTGTAGAAATTCGCTAGTATAAATCTGTGTTGGACTTCACAATATACTCTCTCAAAATACTACATTTAAATGGGAAGAGTTTGTCACATCTTTTATTAACTTTTATTTTGTATCAAAATAAATACCTTTTGGAGAAACATTTAAGTTTCAGTGAGCTAAGAAGTGTAGAGGGTTGTATGTGTGGTGTGTGTACAAAAAAAGGTTGCAAGAGTGTGGGGAAAGAAGTGCTGAATTTCAGCAACATGGTCTTTTACTCAAAGCCAGCAAGTGCACATACTGTGTTAAAATATATAAGAATTATGGATTCAAGAAATAGTGTTAGGAGAAGCAAAATCTTACTTTCCATGGTCATTTTGTTGATTCAGTTAGAATAGAAATTACAAGACTTTGTGGTAGAGATATGAATGTTCTTTTTAAAAAATAATGTGGAGATGGTACAAAGTTTATAATTTGCTGAATAATAGTTGTGACAGATACTAAAAACTATTTGTGCTATTTGTGACAAGTAGACAAACAAGTGTGTGTGTCATGATTCTGAGGAACTTCGAACAGATGCTGGCTTGAATTTGGCAAATAAGATTTTATTTTTAATCTGCAAACAGAGCATAAATAATCATAGTTATTCCTGAATAGCTCCCTAAAGTATGGTAAAAGTGCGGTTTGCAGATTGCTGATACCTGTTGGAGAATGATATTGATGTTTTGTAACATATTCCTATTCAGTAGAGTCCTTAGCAATGCCATGAGGTAGAAGAGTAAATTTGTACCTAACAAGATATACAACTATTAATTTGCATTCTTTTCCACACTATTCTTTCAAAAGACTAAATTTAAATGAGTTTGTACAAAAGTAATAGTTAAATTAAAGGGATACCTAGAAAAGTAAAACGGCAATCTACCTGAGACTGACAAAACTCCCAAGTCCTTTAAAGTGAATCATGCTCCCAATCATTATCCCATACAGCCTTAGTCCTACACGTTTGACAGTAGGATAGGTTGGGTTACATTTTTGCTTTTACTAGAAACTCAAATAAAATGGTAGTCAAGGTAGAGAGTAGTACTACGTTAGAATATCCTGCTTTTAGGCTTCTTTTAATTTTATATACAATATTACATTACGTCCTTTTGGCTATAAAATGGCTTACCTAGATATTGCCTTTTTCTTTTCTAAGCACCATTCATAGTTTTGGATTGTCTTCAGTCTGATATATAAGAACCCTGCTTCAAAAAACTCTGTGTATATATAAGAATGCAGAATAATTTAATGGTTCCCCTTTGATGGATTTAAATGAACTAGAGAGTTGTTAATTGCAGTGGCTGGATTTCCTCATTTGTCCTACTAAACCTGCTAATCAGAAGATGAAAGTGGCAGGAGAACCTTTAAGTAATGTCTTGTAGGGGCGCCTGGGTGGCTCAGTTGGTTAAGTAATGTCTTGTCTCCAAATTGTCGTATCATGTTTGCATATTAACCCAGAACATTTTTTCTGTAGTATATGTATGTTAGGGGAATCATTTTTGGGTTCTGATTTTTATTAAATTTGCAAAAACTCAGAGAACCTCTTTCGCCAATAAACATTGCTACTACGTGTATCATTTTAGAAGGAACACTAATTAGAAGCTATTTAATTTTTTTGAGTTTTAATATTTACTCAAGTTTATGGGAATCCTCAAAATGTTTTTTTTTTCCCTTCATAGATATAAACAGAATGATATTAAAATTAACTGGTGATTTCCCCCCTGGAGTGAGTAAAAGAAAAGTAATAGATTTTGCTAATAACAAACTTGGACTTATTTTGAAGTTATTGTACATTCTACATGGTATAACGTGGAAATAAATGCTCAAGGAGTATGGAAAGAAAGACTATTCCAGCTAATAAGAGAGTTTCATTCTAGAGGGGCCACCAAAGAGTCTGTTATGATTGACAAGTATTCTAGTGGAGTCTTTCTTCTCTTTTTCTCTTTTTTTTTCCTATAGCAGTGTTGAAGTCAGTCAAAGTATATATACAAAGCTGAGTGAATACCAGTTTCCCCAGTACAGGGGCTATTTTTTCAGGAAGTCTAACTCAAACCAGATGTTTTGCCTAGACCCAGAGTTTGTTGCTGCCAAGCATCTCATCAGAGGTCAGAGTTCTGGGCTCCGGGCCCTGCTAGAATTCTTTCACAAATTGCTATTCGGTGAGGTTTTAATCCTAATGGAAAGAATAATGTGCTTGTAAAATCTGCAGTTATTACAAACACAGTATACATATTGTGGACTTCAAATGACTACATATTTCATTCCCATAAACAGGGAACACAGATGAATGCCTTGTGTGATAACTTTAGACATTCTCACTAAAATCTAGTATACAATTTATACCACATTAACTATTTGCATTTGTAATTCCCCCATAAAAGTAACTGTTATCTTTGGGTGACAACTGGTAACCAACTCATGCCCCCTCCCAATTTTTTTTAACAAGCTCTACAACCTCATACAGCTGTTTGAATGCAAGAATTAAAAGCATTTGGGACCAAATATCGGATATTCTCTTAGGAAGATCTGTGAATGCTGTAGTACTAAGTAAAAAGTTCTTAAAGTAGAGCAAAAGAAGCCATTGTGCCAAGACTTAACCATCCCATATTTGGAAACACATATGATAAAACTGAATTCATTTACTCAGATTAGGATGAAGAGTATTTCTTTGTTAAGGAGAATGTGATTGGTGTATATAACTGAACTTCAACTGTGGCTCTTTTGAAAAGATTAAGGGAGATGAGTGAGATTTATTTTATCTCTGCCTACTGAATTTTTATACAGATATTATTAGGTGCTTATTTTGAGGTTTTGTTGTTGTTGATTATAAGCCCAAGAGAAACTTCCAGGTAGATAAAAAAAGTGTGTGAAACCGGAGCATCACAATTTGGGCTAGAGTTGACACTGCTAATTAGACAATACCTACTAAAATTAAATCTGCATTTGGGATGATGTGTGTTAATTTTTGTGTCAACAAAACAGAAAGAGTCTTAATTTCTGAAAATGAGGGAAATTGAACTTAAAAAAAAATAAGAGCAGATTCTAGTGTCTTTGAATTATCTCATAACCATATTAAAACACTTTTTGGTTTGTAGCCTTTATTTGGGAGTTAGAGTCTAATTTCTAAATACCACCTGTTTTCATATTTACGTGTCAACAATATTGGGTATAATAAATATATAAACAAGGCCCAAAAAGTTTCTCTAAGTCTTCCAAATACAGAAAAATTGGTTAACCATGGGAGTCTAGAAAATTCTAATAGAACCTTATGATATAGGTAGTACCTTTTAAACTACAGTTTTGATTTTGCCCTTCATTTCTACAAAAGAAAATCAACATTAATATCATCTCTACTGCACAAACAATTGCATTGGTATTGAAAGGAGTCAAAGTTTCTATGAACATTTAAATTCTGTTAGCTGGCAGCAAGTGAAAAAAATATTTGTTGATGTATGTGACATAAAAAGAAAATGCGGAGCATTTGTGTTGCATCACTTAGTTCAAGTCGTGGAACAACTCCGAAGACCTCACATGGTGGCAGACCTTCTGCAGAGTGTTATTTTCTGCTGTGCATTTCCCTTTCCACATAAATGCTTATAGCATGTAATATTTACTACTTTTTATTAAGTTTCACCTTATTATATCATTGCTTACAAGGGACTTTTTCTTGGAAAAAAGGTGCAAAATTGCATAGTATTTTTATTATCTTTGACATTCCAAAAAGTGAAATAATTTTTTTTAATTTGATCATAAACTATAATTGGTGGATCCCCCTCCTCCTCCATACAGACAGGTGATACCATCATCAATTTCTGTAAAGAGATTGAAAATAAATATCAAAACTTGAGGCTACATTTCGTTCTGTATTGCACAATCATTCAAGTGCAATTAAAAGAATAGTCTGAGACTATGATCAGTTAATGAGAAACAAACAATTTCATATTAATGAGTTCCCATTTGCCAATAATTCTGTCATTTGTAACTTGAATCAGTCATCACCCCTGCAAAAAGCCCTTTCAAGACATTATTTGCAATTTTGTCCTCTGTTTTCTGTCCTTGATGTTGTGAAAATGGCCGTCTACTGTTACAGGAATGAAAAGAGATCCCGTTCAAACATCTTTTGTGTTTCCACTTTCAGTGAAAAATGTTTTTCAAACCTGCAGCTGGTTATTTCTGCAGGAGTTCCCACTTATGCTCAGATTTGATTGACATTTTGAAATGGCAGCTTTTCATGAAAAGCTGTTAACTTGTAGAATTCAGTTATGGTACTAAGACAGACTGACTTTGTTCTGTGGCTGGGACCTGTCCAAACTAAATAGAACCCTGCATCTGAATTTAATAGTGCTACTCAGCCAAGATAGGGCAGTTTTGCCCTTTTTTTTCTCCAAAACTCTGATGCTTATGTGTTCTAAAACTAACTTGATATTCATCCCAACATCTTTCTGTTCTGTAATTGTTTTAATTGACATATATAGTCATTCTCTTATTTACCCCCTCAAACATCTAATGGACTAGGACAGTGCTTTATTTTAAGATATGATGCTAAGAAGAACTTTTTTCACAATTAATGTTATAGAGCACAAAAAATTTAGGAATGTTATAATTGTTTTCTTCCACTATAGAGGATCTAAAATGTTTGGAAACATGTTGCTACTAGGGCTTACAGATTCATTTGTTCTGTGAAAACATTTTGAAAACCATTTTGCATATGACTGTACAAATAGTTTATTAATATTATTTATTCATTTACCCAACAAATAATTATACCTTCAATTTCAAGGCAAATGTGATGAAAACCATGGGAATCGCAAAGAACGTGATCCCTGCCCTTAGGAACTTGGAATTCAGTATCTTCTTATTAAACTTAACCAATAATTAGTGCTTTGTAATGCACCAGTTTGTAACATCTAGTGATAATGATGTTTAATTTTTCAAATGCCTAGCTGTCCTTGTTCTTGATTTTGATATAACAGTCTCATGAGGCAAGTAAGAAAATTTAATATCCTATTCCTTGTGGTTTTCTTGTTTTGTTGTTGTTGTTTTGTGTGTGTGTCGGGCGAAGGGGGTCCCATGCTATCTGTTAGGAAACATAAAACTCTGGTTTCACTTCCAGACTTTAGGGCACTATTTGTTGTGTTATGTGGGGCTTTTAAACCTGAACATGAGACCTGGCTTCACCTGTCTTAAGACAGAGAATTGAGATAGTTAATCACTAAAGACCATGATCACTTTTATGCAAGCCTTGATCTTTACCTCTTCAGCTCCTACTCCTGCAAGTTTAATTGAAATAGGTGACTTAGGATGATTATACAGTTTATATTAACTGTTGCTGGCATATTGCTGCTGCTTTACCCTTAGGTGGATGGTCTTCACATTCCAGATCACATCCTAGCGTGAGCTAGAGCTGTGCAGTAGGCCCTCTGAGAATGTTCCTGTAAGATACAGTGTTTTAATTTTCATTCTTATAGCTCTGAAGCAGAAGGAAAATCAGGTTGATACTGGATGAAAATATTGGCTAGAATGATAATTTTAATATTATCCCTGGATTTTAATTTCTTTTGATGATGTGGAAATAGTTTTGGAATCTTAGTTTGCCTATGTGGTAAACATACCCATAGACTTATAGTTGGCAGACAGGTAGCCAGAAGGTATTCCTCAATCCTTCTGTGGAAATATCAACTAATGTTAACTATTTCATTGTACAGATTGACAGTAGTATCAAGGGACCTTAAAATATCCCTTTTTGTTTTAACCAGTTCTTGGGATGGGGGGATTATGTCCTAGGGAAGCAAGTTTATTTTTAAATTTGATGCATAAACAAATTCTTACAGTGTTACCTTTAATTGAATACTGAGAAAGCAAAAGAAAATGTTCAATTATTGGAAAGACTGAATTAACTAAAGTGTGTCCATATAGTTGAATAATCTGCAATCATTTGATATTAAGTTTCCAAAGACTCTTAAATAAAATGTTCAAATATTCAGTCAGAAAGTTAGATTTATATTTGTATTACAAGAGGAAAAATATGCCTTGGAAAAGTTAGAGGAAAAATTCCCTAAAAGTTAAGATCAGTTGCTCCTCAGTGATAAGATTGTATGTATTATTTTCTTCTCCTTTATGCACCTGTACACTTTCATAATTTGCTATAATTAAAACATGTAACTTTAATTCTGTGGGAGAAAAAGATTTATTAAATGAGAAACCAAAAAAAAAAAAATAGTAGTGACACACTGGAATCTTAGAAACCAGTTTGCTAATTTCTTTCAGAGGCTTGGCTTAAGAGCTTGAATAATGGTCCTAGTTCAGGAAGTGAAACAGTTACCTATAGGCCATATTCCACCAGCAGAGGATTTTGTTTGGCTAGCACTGGAATTTTAAAATAATTTTTAAGTTTGAATGCCCTTAGGAGAGGGCACACCCTCTCCAGTATACCACCAGCCCCCATCCATCTCTGTTATATGCCTGGCCTGATTCATACCTTCATGTAATCTCCCAGGCCTCTGAGATGCACATGTTGTATTTGAACAGCATTAGGCTCTGTGCCTAATGCTGAACACCTCCCTCAGTAGTAGAATGGTCCATGTAGTTTTTGGTTTTGTTTTGCTCGCCCAGCAGATGAGAGTGGTGATGGTGGTGGTGATGGTGATCATAGCAGTTAGCATTTGTTGAGCCCTTATTATGTGCCAGGCTTATAGCACAACTTAGATTAATCATGTAATCTAATTTTCACCATTCTGTAAGGCTAGGTGGTATCGTTTCCTCCATTTTATCAAGGAAACAAGCCAAACAACTTGGCTCTAATAGTAGAGCAAAGATTTGAAGCTAACTCTACTTTGATTCAAAGTCTGTGCTCTTAATAGTTAAGTTGTATGCATAATTAATATACTTGAGCATCTCTGGGAGTCTAACCATGCTGCTTATATTATGGAAGAGAGAACTTGGGAACAAGTGCCATTCGTGTGTATGCATGTCACAGATGAAAGGAGAAAACGGTGTTGGTAGTTTATAATTGTACATTGTGTTAAGGTAAGAAAGAGAGGAAATACTGGTATTTGCTGTGGAAACTTGGTATAAATGTTATTCTCTATACTAAAGAATAGTATACCTATTTCTTAACATAAAATTATGTTGACCTCAGATATGTAATTTTGATATATTCAGTTCCTATTACATAACATATTCAGGAACATCACATAACCCCTACCATAACTATCTAAAAACAAAGCTCTCTGCTAAATACCTTGATATACAACTTTCAGAGTTCTATATACCTAATGCCTATTATCTCAGGTATATGTTTTTTTGTTTGTTTGTTTTGACCTTTTGGTTTTCTTTTGGCAAAAAAAAAAAAGCAAACAATTTGAGGGATTCTGATTAGAGGGAGAAAATTGGTTTACATGGAACAAAATATGCTTTCCAAAGTTCTAATCATCTCATGAGGGTTAAGTCACGTAACTCTTATATCTGAATCTCATTTAGAAACTGTGACGTGCTATTCTCAAATTATTTACAAGTGATGGGAAAAGAAAAAAAAAAAACACAGAAGTGTTCTCTGCTTTAAACTCTTCAGGGAAAGGATGTTCATTCAGCAAACACGAAGCATTTATTACACTGGAGTATATGGGAAGTTCGAAAAGAGGAAAAAGCACTAACTAAAACCCTACCACTGATGGATAGCTGTTTGGAGGTCTGTAAGAGGTAAATGTTCTGAGTTCGTGCATGTCAAAAAGATATTTGACTTTCACACTTGAATAATAGTTTCCCTGGGTGTTAGAATTTTAGGTTGAAAATAATTTTTCCTCCCAAGATTTTGTTGTATCCATTCTGTTGCCTCCTATCATCTAGTGAAATTGGTGCTGATCTGATTCCATTCTTTTGAGGGTGACCTGTTTTTCATATCTCTGGAAGTTTTTTTCATCTTTTTTTATATGCCTTGGTGCTTGTCTTTTTTAATTCATTGGACTGGATGCCTCCATAATCTGAAGATGTCTTTGGCTCTGGGAAAATATCTTGTGCCATGCATTTGATTTCTTGTCCTGTGTTTTCTCTGCTAAGGTAGCTAAGGGACATCTGAGGTAGAATCTGTCTTTTTCCCCTGAAATTTTCAGCTTTTGATTTTTATCGTTGTTGCTCTGGGGGAGCCCTCAACTTTATCTTCTAATCATTTTATTTTGAATATTTCATTTTGGTAAGCTTATTTTTAATTTCTAAAAAAAAAACAATGGTTTCTTGATCGTTATCTCATTTCTTCCTTATGGTATTATGTTCTTGTTTATATTTTTAGCTACAACATTTTCTTTTATTTTCCTAAGAATGCAGACCAGAGGGATTTCCCCCTTTATCTCTGTTTCTCTTGCTTTTTGTTTGTTTATATGTTTCGTTTTTTTGTTTGTTATCTTGATATCTCTTAGAATGGAGAGTTTTTCAGTTTCTAAGAGAGCCTTGGTGATTTCTTCCTATTTAAGAATATCTATCTCCATATGAGGCCGAATAAGGCTTTGTTATATGCAGGTGGGGTTTCTTTCCATTAGCAGGCTTTGCTTTCTTGTGATCTCTTGAGGTGAGATGTCTCTTCTTAAACTGGGGAATGTCTACATGCCTCATTTCAGAAGACTTTTTTCTCCTGGGACCTTTTCAGTTTCCTTAGTGAAGAATCTTACTTTTTTTTTCCCTTTGGTGAGGGAAGGTAGGATAAATATTTGGCTATATAGGTAGAATATTTTGGATGCTTCTTGTGGTGAGTTTGGAGGAGTACTGGGTTGAGTAATGTCTCCCCAAAATTCATATCTACCTAAATCCTGAGAATGTGGTCTTATTTGGAAATAGGGTCTTTGTAGACCTAATTAAAATGGGGTCATACTGGGTTAGGGTGGGGCTTCATCCAATGATACATAGAGGAAAAAGAATGCTATGTGAAGATGAGGCAGAAATTGGAGTGAATATAACTGGAAGCCAAGGAATACCAAGGATTGCTGGCAACACCAGAAGCCAGGAGAGTGACATGGAACAGATTCTTCCTCAGAGATTTTGGACTTCTAGGCTCCACAAGTGTGAGAGAATAAATTTCTGTTTTGTTAAGCTACCTGGTTTATGGTAATGTTATGATAGCCCTAGGAAACTGAAACAGGGGTATGTAGCAACCAAGTCAATGACCTGACCAGCACACTCCCCAGGCCTTTTGAACAGCATCTCTTGCCTCCTGGCCTTTTGCATTTGGGCACTGTACACAAGAATTTCAAAGGGCCAGACCTCAGACTGGAGAACTCAGGCATGAGTAAAGGATTTCCAATTCTTAGTCCATGAGATTTTAGCTTTACAAATTAAGGAGGGATTAGCCTCTCCCCTGGTGTAAGTAGGGGTTGGAAAGACTCAGTTGTGGTAGGGTGTGGCAGAGCCTTTTATCTGCACTCCTGTTTTGCTCGCTTAGCATTTGTGGTTGGGGGACTACCAGCCCATCCCTGGCATGATGGAAAGGACTATGGTCTCAAGACTTGCAGTTCCAGTGTTAGGGACATTATGAAGTAGTGATGTGATTCCCCACTCCAGATTTCTAACAGGATTGATTATCTTAAGCATTGAGCTACATTTTCCCATGGCATGCTATACTGAAGACCATCTCCTTTCTACGTGAAGTCAGCCTGCCAGGAGTCCTGGCATGTTAATTTTTACCTCTTATAAGAAGGCAACTGTCCTATAGTCCAGCTTAGAATTAATGCCCCAGGTCTTGTTCCAGTATGGTCTCTGACATACCCCAGGCCAGAGCTTCTCTAGCTGTTCTGCCTGATTCATGAGCTCCTTCCTCATCTGTGTCCGCTGCATGAATGCCCCAGCTTGCAACTTCTTCCTTCTGACTTTCCTTCCTCAAGACACCTAATACTAAGGCCTTGAGGAAATTATGTTCCTAGCCATTGAACTGTCTCTAGTAGCAGGTACATCATAGAGGTTTAGGCAAGGCGGAAAGCCCAGGCCTCTTTCTCTTTTTAAATTATCTTTTCATTTTCATTACACTTTCTAGGGAAAAGTTGTAGAACTCAAGCCTTTAAATTCAGTTCCTGTTAAGATGGATAGTTTCCTAGGTGAGCTATCAGTAATTAAAATGCATATCTGATTTTTAGGACTAGCTATTAGTGAAACAAGTATGGCATAGATTCAAGTCACTGACAACATGTGGTTTTCTGCTGTCTATTCATTGATTTCTATAATGAGTTTCTAACTTTGTTCTGTGGTTTGACTAGCTAGCACTAATTCCTTTTCTACTTTCTCTTTACTTCTGGGAAGGTATTGCTTCTGTAAATTTCACATTATAGAATGAAACTCACCTCATTGTGACCCTTAACCTATGTAGTAAATCCTCTGAAATTAATTTTGGTTCTTTCTGATCTGTGCACCCATATGACTCCCCCCAAGGTTTCATTATTAGATTTTGACAGCCTTTTAAATTTGTAAGTGCCACAAATTTGTCACTAGAGATGAATGGGTAAAAAGAAAATTCCTTGCAGTGGAGGATATGGGTAAAATATTTCAAGTGACAGGTCTGCATCAGTAATGTTAATGTTTATAGGGTGATGAAAACCATATAAGTCTTAAGCCAGAATCTTGTTTCAGCTGAGTCCCAGAAATTTTGACCACAGAAGCCAAGGCACATTCCATTTATTCCAACAAATGTTTTTTTCAGGTCCTTTCCAACTGTCTAAAAGACAGTTGTCACTCTTGAATGCCTGAACCTTAAATGCTTTTTCTACCATATTAGTTAAAGCAATGGAAACATTGTGTACTATTCCCAAGATGACTTTTGTCTTGCCTGGAGTTCTAAAGTGGAAAGCAAATTTGACAATGTTATTTTGCCCTCTATTTTTCATGTTCATTCTCTGGCAAGATTTTTAAGAAATTTTGCATCATTCTTTCTGACTGACTTCTGGCCTTATTTCATGCCAGAAGATTGCCTTTACTGCACACTGAGCAGTCACAGGGTCGTGTTTTTTCCTTGTTTCTTATTGATACCAAAGGAGTTCCCCCAGTGGCTTCTGATTCTGGTGTAAAAGAATTTTAACATTTGGGGGACTGAGAAGTACATTCAGAAGAAATCTAGAAAAAACATAATTGAAATTATCATGAATATGATGCCAGTGAGTTTGTATATACACACATACATATATATGTGTGTGTATTTTTTTAACTAAAAGAGAAGGATAAAAACATTAAACCATTGTAGTATGATCTTTTGTTTATTTGCATAGTAATTGATATTTTTTCTTGAAAAACATTAACAAAAATGATTTATTAAAAACTAAGCTATTATAAAGTTTCCCAGGGAAATTAAAAGTAGTTCTTAGGGAAAAGGAAGAAAAATAAAGGAGAGAAAAATACCACTATTAAAAATTACCACCACCCCTACCTCCATTCAAAGCCTGAACAGGTTTCCCTGACTATAGATATTCTTTACCCAAGTCATCTGGAAGTGATACCCTAACTATATAGTAAGCATGGTGATTTTACAATGGAAATTTCACATTACACAAAGCATTATTATATTAAAAGTTGTTATAAAGATAGGTTTCCTGAAGTGGGCCATTATATTACATTGTCCTAAGTCAATAATAATAAAACAGCTAATTAGTATTTATGAAATACTTAGTAGGGATGAAATGAGATTGTTTTTCCTTTTGTAGTAGATAAGAGTAAGGCAGCAAGATGTTACTTGATTCACTTAGTCTTTCTCACTACCTTTCATTTTCATTTATTTCCAAAGGTTAAGTAAGATATAGCATAGGCTGTATGGTCAAGTTGCCTGAGTTCAAATTTTGGCTCTACCATTTATTAGCCTAGTGACCTTGGACAGGTTATCATATTTGTCATCATTGTTATCATCATCATCATCCCTAGTGTAGAATTGTAGTACATTAGCCCTGAAAGGTATTTGAGAGACTATCAAATCCATCCCCCTTATTTTCTAAAGAAACTGAAGGCAAGAAAATTGAGTAGCTTATCTACCACTACCTAGAATGTGATCTTTTAACTTTTATGACCTTTCTACTACAACAGTTTTCAGATTTGATTTCATGGACTAGTAAAATAATTTTTTAAAAACTTGTGGTCGTGCTAGCCAGTCTCCAAGATGGTCCTCAGTAATCCTTACCTCGTGGTATTAATACTCTAATATAGTCCCTTCCCATATTCTACCGGTCTCGGTGACCAGTAGAATATGGCAGAAGTAATGGCATATCCCTTCCAAGATTAAGTTATAAAAGACATTGTGGTTCTGTCTTGGATGCTTTCATTCTCTTGTATCACTCACTGTGGGGGAAGCCAACTTCTGTGTCATGAGCAGCCCTAGGAGAGACCCATATGGAGAGGAACCGTGGCCTGTGGCCAACAGCATTTGAGGAACTCAGGCCATCAGCCAACAGTGATGTGAGTGAGCCATCTTGGAAAAACATCTTTCAACCCTCTCAGGTCTTCAGATGATTTCAGCCCCAGCTGACATCTTGACTGCAGCCTCATGAGAGACCCTCATGAGAGCCAGAACCACCCAGCTAAGCTGCTTCTGGTTTCTTGACCTTTAGAAACTCTGTGAGATAATAAATGTTTGTTGTTTTAAGCTGCTGGGTTTTGGAGTAATTTGTTACACAGCAGTAGATAACTAATATAGTAGGATTAGGGAGACCAATCTATTTCCAGGATTTTTATTTATTTATTTTTTAGTCACAGGGAAAAGTAAAAAGACTATTTTAGCACCAAAATAATAGGAATGTCATAATTATATAGTAAAGGACAGTTGTTTTATCTTGTTGAAAAATTTTGACATTGTTCTTTTACTCATTTTGCTGTTGACCACTGAAGTTTGTCATAAACTGACATTTGGGAACCGGCGTCCTTCATCATACTGTATTTCAGTTAGTAATTTTTAAGTTTGCCTCTTAGGTGTTTGCTGAATAAAGGAAAATTTGTTGTCTTTTGAAATGTGGCTGTAGAAAAACCAAATTGAGGAAACTCAAGTTGTATTTCTTACTCCTGGTGGAAGGGACAATAGCACATGAAGACTGTATTAACCTTAGTCATTCTAGCCAGTTGCTCTGTGTTTAGATTTTCTCATCTGTAAATTGAAAGGTTATATTATATGATCGCCTGTAAGCCCTTCCAGTCCTAAAATGTTGAGAATTTATTGGCATAGAAGGTCTTCTTGTAGTCTAATAATGGAATACAGTTTACTGAGGAGAAACAGGGGGGCATAGGTCCTGAAGATCTTTGGACATCATTCTTCTCTCCTATACTACTTGTCCATAAAAGGGAGGTAACCATAAAATCTTTGTGTTTTCCATTTTAAAAAATGCAGTTGTTTAAAATCCAAATTAGAACTTCATCAGGACGAGGTGCCTGGGTGGCTCAGTAGGGTAAGCATCTGCCTTTGGCTCGGGTCATGATCCCGGAGTCCTGGGATCAAGCCCCACGTCGGGCTCTCTGCTCAGCGGGGAGCCTGCTTCTCCCTCTCCCTCTGCCACTCCCCCTGCTTGTGCTCTCTCTGTCAAATAAATAAGTAAATAAAATCTTAAAAAAAAAAAAAAAGAACTTCATCAGGACTAATAGTTACCCAAAAGGAGAAGGAAAACTTCCAGTAGAAGGGATATACTCCTTTTCCTCTGACTCTGACATGTGCACACTTATGTCCTAACCTCCATACTTAACTGTTCTGCTGCTGTGAAGGAACCAGCCAGGAATGGAAATGTCCCAAAGCAGTCAAGTTTCCTTTGAGAAAAAAATCTGTCATTCATAGCTGAGCTGGTTAGGTGGCAAATCATAATTATTTTCAGTGTGTCAAATAAAATGCTGTAATTGATCTTTCTTATTGACAGAAGGATAGAAAACTTAGAGGGAGAGGGAACAGGAGAAAGTAAATTATAGTTTCATAAGAGAAAAGACTAGTGCCCTGTCAAAGCAAGTAGTCTCTTCAGAAATCTTTTTTATTGTTGTTGTTTGGTCATTGCATAGACACTGTTACCATTTACTTAAGATTTATAGTAAGAGCAAGGTGATACAGAATTTTTAAAGCGTACCTATTTTGTCAGAAATCATTTTTAGTTCTGGTAAGCCTTATGAATGAATAGAAAATATCTTGTAAACAAAAAAATGGGTTCCTGGTTGTTACAAAACTTTCCCTTAAAAAATGAAATAGATAAAGTCATTGGGTTTTCTTTGCAACCCAAGCAAGAGAGCTAAAATTAGCATTGCCAGATCAAATGATACTACTTTACTTATGAGAAACAGAGGGGCATCTATCGTGTTTAAAAGCTTGGGCTCCAGAGATAGACCCTTTGAGTTCAGTAGCACCCTACTAGTATGACCTTGGGCAACTTACTTAACCACTCTGTGCCTCTTTACTCTTATGCAAAATGGAGGTAATAATATAACGATAACAACAACCACAGCATTGTGAAGATGAATTAAGTTAGCATTATAAAATTCCAGACACTTATTAGCACAAAATATATATGTTTTCTGGTGTTATTATTGTAAAATGGATTTTCTTGTACAGGAATCTTGAAGAACTATGACAGCTTAGTATAGCTTCTCCATAACCCTTTGTATTTTGCCCCTTCATGGTAATAACAACTGCACCAAATTATGAATTGTCACTTGAAAAGTTATCCCTGTCATGGACATTTATTTATGGAGTATCTATCATTAAATGTTAAGCATCTCATCCAGTGAAAATTACTGGATGTTCATGAAAAGGATTCTGGAGGCAACACTCGGTATAAGCCAGGTAGTAGTAGTAATCTACACCTTCTCCCATTTTTTAGGTGAATTTCAGAATTATTTGCGAATAGCAACTGCAAAAGAATTATATTGAGTTTTTGATTTATGTGGCTGCTTCCAATATGCACATTTCCACTTCCATCCCTTGATGCTACTGGGTCCTCTCCCTACACTCTGCCTCCCGCCCCAGGTTTTAGAAGTTCATTATGTTCATACCTAGAATGCTTCCCAATACATCTCTTTCCTGAGCTCCAGACTCCATATATCCATCTGCCAACCTGACCTTTCAATTTGGAAGTCTAATAGATTTGTCTAGAAAAGAACTCTTGACCTCTGTCTCCTAACTCTCCGTGTCTCCCCCAAATTTAAAATGAAAACCAATACATGATTCTCTGCCATCCTTCCCTATTTCGATTAATGGCATCACCATCCACCCACTTAGTAGAGTCACAAACCTATCCTCATTAAAAACTTACTTTTTTTAAAAAAAGAATTTATTTATATATTTGACAGAGATACAGCAAGAGAGGGAACACAAGCAAGGGGAGGGGGAGAGGGAGAAGCAGGCTTCCCACCAAGTAGGGAGCCTGATGCCGGGCTCCATCCTAGCACGCTGGGATCATGACCTGAGCCGAAGGCAGACGGTTAACGATTGAGCCACCCAGGTGCCCCTAAAAACTTACTTTTATTAAAATCCTTGATCCTTCCTTTTGCTTCATCATCTCCCAAAATTGACTGTGTTTCCTTTTTTCCCCACCCCAACCACCTGACTCTAGACAACTGTCATCTCTGTCAAGGTATATCAGGGTATACTGAAAAGTCTCTTAGCAGGACTCCCTGTTTCTACTTTTGTCTGTTTTCAATCCATTTTCTACAGCATGCTTTTTTAAAAATGTGTGTTAGATCCTGTCTGTATCCCCATTGGGGTAAGAATAAAATTCAGACTCTTTGCCATAGGATCTGTCAGATCCTTGTCTGCCTTATCTCTGATTGCTTTTCCTTTTCCCCATTACGTCCCGGCCACACTTGCCTCCTTTCACTTTTGTGAACATAGTAGCATGTTCCCCTTTTAGGACTTTTGCATCTGTTTTTTTGGCCTAGAGATGTTTTTTCTCTGGCTCCCTGCATGGCTGGTTCCTTCTCATTCTTAAAGTGTCAGTTTTAATGTATTTCTTCAAAGAATCAATTACCAATCACTCAAGTAGCTACTTCTATTCCTTGTGACTATCGTGTTACTCTATTTCCTTTATAGCATTTAATCACATTATAATTTTTATTTGTTTATTTAATTGTGCATCCTCTCTGTTTGCTGCTATAATCCCATTAATCAGAACAAGGCCAGGTACAAAGCAGATACTCCATACATATTTATAACATTCATTGAATGAATAAATGAGTAAGTTTTTATAAGCATTAGAAAGTTTACTTTTTAATTTCTTGCTTTGACTCGATTCAAGGCACTTCCTAGCTTCATTTTTAAGCTCATTCAGTTTGTTGGCAGAATTTATTTCCTGGCTGGATGACTGAGGGCTCCAGCTTTTTGCTGGCTACTGTCTGGAGACCACTTTCAGGTTTTAGAGGCCACCCACAGTTCCTTGCCAAACGGGCTTCTTCAACATGACTGCTTACTTCATCAAGATATTGGGAGAATCACCTTTCCCCTGTTATTTAACCTGATCACAAGAGTGACATCCTGTCATCTCTGTCATATTCCACTGCTTGGAAGCAAGTCACAGGCCTTGCTCACACTCAAGGGAAGGGGATTATATAAGGAGTGAATACCAGGAGGTGAATCTCATTGGGGGTCTCCTAAGAGTCTGTCTACCACAGTAATAAATGATAAAGTGTCAGTTTCCCTAAGTGTGACCTGGATCATTGTGACTTTTAAAAAGAGTGGAGCTCACCGCTTCTTCGCATTGGAATGAGGGACTGTGGTTGCCTCTTGAAATTTTCCATTCAAAATAGTATGTGTTAATTATAAACCATCTCTTATGAATCAAGAGACACTTCTGCCTCAAAAACAAAGAAAGAAGTTTTGTTAGAATATTATGAAAGGGGAGGAGACATAAAGAAGGCAAAAAACTTTCATATAAAATGGAAGTAAAGGACGCCTGGATGGCTCAGTTGGTCAAGCATCTGTCTTCAGCTCAGGTAATGATCCCGAGTTCCTGGGATCGAGCCCCACATCCGGCTCCTTGCTCAGTGGGGAGCCTGCTTCTCTCTCTCCCTCCACCCCTCCCCTGGCTTATGCTCTTTTGCTCTTTCTCACAAATAAATAAAACCTTTAAAATAAAATAAAATTAAAGGGAAGTAAGTTGCTAATTCACTTTAAAACTCAAATTTATTTAAATAAACTGTCAGTTCTAAACTAAGATCCATTTTCTACAGCATGCTTTTTTAAAAATGTGTGTTAGATCCTGTCTCTATCCCCACTGGGGTAAGAATAAAATTCAGACTCTTTGCCATAGGACCTGTCAGATCCTTGTCTGCCTTATCTCTGATTGCTTTTCCTTTTCCCCATTACGTCCCGGCCACACTTGCCTCCTTTCACTTTTGTGAACATAGTAGCACGTTCCCCTCTTAGGACTTTTGCATTTGTTTTTTTGGCCTAGAGATGTTCTTTCTCTGGCTCTCTGCATAGCTGGTTCCTTCTCATTCTTAAAGTGTCAGTTTTAATGTATTTCTTCAAAGACTCCGCCTGAGTAATCCCATTAGTGGTTTGAGAAATGAATACTATGAATTGTGCTCTGATCCTGTTTGCATAACTGATCCTATAAGGACCAGTGTTTAGTTCTTATGTCCTAGTATTCTTTCCTTGGTAACATCTGGATCCCTCTTCTAAATTCTGGAGTTCTCCAATTTGTATTTTCTTTAATTCTGTGACCTAACCCTTGTCTGTGGCCCACTTATTCTTGGGTCAAATGGGTTTGATTTTGCCCAATTCTGCCATGACCCACAGAGATATTTTAGGGAAATGAGTCATTATACTGCACTGAGCCTTAAGGAAAAGATGATGTGTAAATATAACAAATTTGCATATCAAAAGTATTTCTTCCCCCATACCCATTAGTTGTATCAAGGAATGTGTGTACCTGTATCGAGGTATGCTCTTTGACCTTTCTGGTAACGGTGCCTAAACAACTCTCAGTCATGCTGGTTATGAGATTGACCATGGTAAATGGAGTCCTGTGATTCTCACAAATCTTGATCTGGAAGCTGGCAACTCAGGACTTTCTAAGGGTTTCTTTGCTTTCTGGATCAAATCTCTCAGCTTCTTTGGTCTCCTTTTATTGTGTGACAGGATGCTGTACTTTAGCTTATGTTCAAAATGACAGAAGCTTAAGTTTAATTCAGTTCCCAAGAGAAGAAAGACTTAATTAAGCTTTTCTAATTAATAGCCTCAGGGATTAGTCTATGACCAGGGCCTGAGTTAACAAGAACTCTTTTTGACCTAGAAACCTACCAGAAACTGTTCACCGGAGGATTTGGTGGCTTAGAGTAAGGGACCCTGTGGCCATGGTCAGTCTTAACATGTCATGGTAGAGCATCTCAGATTTCATTTTCAGATTTCACCTTCTGAGTGTGCTATTGATTGGTACCTGCTAGAACAGTTTCCCCATAATATGAATTTGGATTGTACTGCTGTAATGGCCTCAAGCAATCCCTTGTCACTGGTATCTCCTTTTATTTTAGGGCAACTCTTCTTAAACCAAATTCCCAGCTTCAGCAAGAAGAATCCAAAAGCAAAACTGACAAAAATTGGCTCTTGGTTGTTCCTTTATGCAATTAAGTTGTAATTAATTGAGTTCCCACCGTGTGCTAAAGAGCATAGTGTTAGGAAGTGGGAATACAGAGAAAAGTCTAAATGGTTAGCAAACACACAAAGAGATCCTCCACCAAATCAGTACTCAAGGAAATGCAAACTAAAACAGTAGTAGGACTGAACACCTACTGTGTGCCAGGATACAGCAATGAATGAAATACATATATATTTTATATGTATATTATACACATACACACAACAAACCTGTGTGTAGTAGATGATAAAAAGTACTCTAGATAAAAATAAAATAGGAAATGGGGATAAAAGTGGTGTGGAAGATGGAGTTTGGGAGCCCTATCTTTACTCCCACTGCAGAAGGCTGGGTGTGGAGTGATTGTTTCAGATCCTTTGGAACTCCTAGGCTCCTTAACCATAATCATGCAGAGACAGGGGACATGCAAACAAAAGGGAACCTTGCCTTACCATATTAATGCTTCATCCCCATGGAAATACATGAATGTGGATCCTGTGCTGGTGGTGTTAGCCTTGAGTCTAATTGGGAAAATTTTACTGTCCATAGTATTAATGGACTGGAAGCCAATTCATATATGGCTGCATATGTGGCCACGTATGAGTCTGTGTATGTGAATTTCGGGAGACAATATGTATCCTTAGAGCGTATTACTGGAAATAGTGTCAGGGAACCTAGTTTCTACAATTTGGGGATGAAAAAAACTTTTTTATTACTTTGCATTATAGGCTCCTTTTATCCCTAACCCCTGTCCCCCCGTAACAATTTAAACAGTAGGCGGTCAAAATTTCTGTGCACAAGGATCTTTCTTTTTCTCTAATATACACACACACACACACACACACACACACACACGAGTTTCAGATCAGATTTTCTACATACTGTTTTACTTTTATTAGAAGGGAAATTTCTCTCTTGTGGCTAAATCTTTGCACCCTAAATTTTTCTAAAGTCTGCTTTTATGACTAAGCTATAAATCTTTAAAAAGAGAGATTTACAGTGGAAATGCCGACTTCTTTGTATTATATCAGGTCAAAATGTTAGCTAATTGGTATGCATTTGTTCGTGCATATGTCATAAACCAGGATTATGTTTTAGCCCAGGCCTTATATGTGACCACACATGGGGCACATAGGTGTGGTCCAGTTCAGATGTGTTAATGTTTTTCTTTTTTTATGGTAAATTGGGTAGTATGGGGCATTGGTTTGGAAAAGCATGTGGGCCAGGCAGGCATTTAGGATTTATGGCCCTTTACTTAGCCAGTATTACCCTTATCTTTCCTCTACCATATCGACCTGTATCCACTAGGGGACATAAGAGCACCTACTAGAAGACAAAATGAAAGCCAGACCAGATTAACATTTTAACACTGGACTAGTATGATAGCAGAGACTAATTTTTTAGCTCCATAATTCATAAAGACGTTATACATTCTGTTTAAATTTTAATCATCATGGGAAAGTTTTTAAGGCAGAGTCAGTATTTTATGTTAATAATTATGGAATGAGAACTAGCACGCAGCTAACTAGCAAGTTTGTGCCATCTAACAGCATGCATTTGTTATTAAGTTCCTATGTGGTCTGCTGAAGCTATGTTGACAATGATTCCGAATTTGCAAATTACTTTATACAAAAAAGAATTCTCTTTTAGGTTCAGGAGGTGAGACATCTGGGGAGAACATCTACCATCAAATTCCAAGAAACAAAAATCAGGAGTGGTCTATATTTTGTATCCCAGCCACCTGCTCCAGAGCTGTGAATCCTGAGACAGATCTATAGTTAAGGGCATCACTGTTCCCAGCTTAATGATTCAGAAACTTAGGTTGGATTTTTATTTATTTACAGTTTTCTTTTCTTTTCTTTTCAGATATAATCTACATACAGAAAAAGGCAAAGTGATATAGTGCAATAAGTTTTGACAAATGTACACCCCACATATATCAAGATATAGAACATTTCTTTCATCCCAGAAAATTTATTCCTGTCCCTTCCCACATACCCAGATATTTTCACCACATATTACTTTTGTCTGTTGTAGAATTTAACATAAATGGAATCAGTGTGTAGTCCATTGAACCCAGTTCTTCCAGTCAGCCTAATGTGTGTGAGATTCTTTCATGGTTTTGCATGTATCAGTAGTTTGTTCTTTTTGTTGCAGAATAGTATTCCATAATGTGAACATACCACATTTTTAATGCATTCTCTTGTTAATGGACACCTGAGCTATTCCTAGGTTGTTTTGTTTTACTATTAATGAATAAAATTGCCATGAACTTCTTGTACAAGGTTTGGAAGAACATATTTAAAATTTTCCCTTAGGTAAACACTTAGCAGTTGAATTGCTGCAAGTATTTTGAAGCTCTGTAATTATGTAATAAGCATTTTTGTGTTGAACTCTTTCTTGTCTAATATTGATATAGCCACTCTAATCTTTGTAGTCCTAATATTTGCATGGTATTTCTTTTCTATCCTTTTACTTCCAGCCTTTTTGTTTCTTTATATTTACTGTGTGTCTCTTGCAGACAACATAAGTCATATCTTGATTGACAATCTTTGCCTTTTAATAGAAGCATTTACTTCATTAACATTTAGTGTACTAATATGGTTGAATTAAATTTTACAATTTTGCTATTTGTTTTCTATATGTCTCATCTGTTTCCAAGCCTCTCTTCTTCCTTTTCTGCCTTATTTTAAAAGAAAATCAAATAATTTCTAGTTTACTATTTTAATTCTTTTACTGACTTTTCACCTGTACTTCTTGGCTTTTTTTCCCCCCCAGTGGTTACTCCAGCCATTATTATTTATATTCTTTTCATAGTCTACTTAGAGTTAATATACTATCTCACCACCCTTCATTCTTTGTG
Source organism: Callorhinus ursinus (assembly GCF_003265705.2). Lineage (NCBI taxonomy): Eukaryota > Metazoa > Chordata > Mammalia > Carnivora > Otariidae > Callorhinus > Callorhinus ursinus. Next base: position 74,667,833 of record NW_027397072.1, read on the forward strand.
TGATTGTTTTCATATATAGACATCCCAAAGTATGCTATAATTTTTCCTTAAAATGGTCATATGTCTTTTAAGTTAAATTAGAACATACTGACTTATATATTTATATTTACCATCTGTTAACAATTTTCCTTAGCCTAAAAAATTCCCTTTAACGTTTTTTGTAATGCCGGTCTGCTGGCAGTGAATTCTCATTTACCTCAAAATGCCTTTATTTTTCCTTCTTCTTTGGAAAACACAGAATTTGGTGTTTTTAATTTTGAGCCTTGTTCTTTAAGATTTATTTATTAGAGAGAGAGAGCCAACATGAGCCAGGGTGTCGGGGGGGGAGCAGAGGGAGAGGGAGATGGACAACCAGACTCCCTGCTGAGCATGGAGCCCAATGTGGGGCTGGATCTCAGGATCCTGAAATCATGAACTGAGCCACCCAGGCACCCCTGAGTTTTGTTTTTTAATGCAGCACCTTAAAGATGTCATTTCTTTGTCTCCTGACCTCTGTTGTTTCTAATAAGAAGTTAGCTGTTTCTCCTGTTGTTGTTCCTCCCTCTGCAATGTGTCCTTTCTCTCTTCCTGCTTTTACAATTTTCTCTTTATCTTTGTTTTCCAGCAGTTTGACTATAATATCCATAGATGTGGTTTTCTTCATATTTATCCTTCTTGAGATTCTTCACTGAGCTTCTTGGATCTATATATTATGTTTTACAAAATATTTGGGGAATTTTGATCATGACTTTTTCAAATGTTTGCATAACCTTTTCTCTCTTCTTCTCTAATTACACATATTTAGATGTTTTGGTATTGTCACATAGGTCATGAAGGCTTTGCTTCCCCCCGCCTCTATTTTATCTCTGTTGTTCAGATAGGATGATTTCTGTTGATCTCTCTTGTGTTCACTGACCCTTTTTTCTGCTCGTCTCCAGTCTGCTAGTAAACCTATCGAGTAAGTTTTTCATTTCAGATACTATATTCTCAGGTCTGTAATTTCCATTTGGTTATTTATTATAGTTTCCATTTATCTTATTCTATTTCCCACCTGTTCATTTATGACCATATTTCCTTTACATCTTGGAGCTGCATGAAAGTTCTTGTCTGCTGTTTTCAACATCTGGGTTTATCCTAGGTTGATTTCTATTTATTGATGATTCTCCACCCCCCTTCTGTTATGGGATATATTTGCCTGCTTCTTTGTATGTCTAGTTATTTTTTAATGTATAATGGACATTGTGCTGTTGTTGAGATTGCAAATTTTGTTGTCTTCTTTTAAATAGTGTTGAATTTTATTCCAGCAATCAGTTAACTTTCTGTCAGATCAGATTGAATCTTGTAAGGAGCATTTTTTTTTTAAATAAACTTTAAACTTTTCAAAAACTGTATTTCTAGAACAGTTTTTAGGTTCATACCAAAATGGAATGAAATTCCATCTGTCTTTCCATTCCATACCAAAATGGAATGGAAAGACAGAGTTTTCATAATGCAGAGTCATCCTCACTATCAACTTCCTGCACCAAAGTGATACATTTGTTACAGTTGACACATAATATCACCTGTAGTCCATAGTTTATATGAAGCTTCTCTCTTGGTATTATACATTCTGTGGGTCTTGACAACTATATAATGACATGTATCCACCACTGTAGTATACAAAACAATTTTAGTGCTCTAAAAATCCTCTCTGCTATGCTGATTCCTTCCTCCTTCCTTGGCAATCACTGATCTTTATAATATCTCCATAGTTTTGCCTTTTCCATAATTTAGTGGAGTTGAAAGCATGCAATGTGTAGCCTTTTTAGATTGGCTTCTTTCACAGAGTGATATGCATTTAAGGTTCCTCCATATCTGTTCATGGTTTGATGGTGCATTTCTCTTTAGCACTGAATAATATTCCATTGTCTGGATGTACCACAGTTTATTTATCCATTCACCTCCAGAAGAGTATCTTGGTTGCTTTCAAGTTTTGACAGATGGTCCTCTACTTAAAATGGCTTGACTTTGAATTTTTCAGCTTTAAGGTAAGGATGTGAAATACATGTCTAGTAGAAACCATACTTCGAGTTTGAGTTTTCTTCTTTTCCTGGGCTAGTAAAATGTGGTATGATGCTCTGATGCCCTCTCAGGATGCTGCAGCAAGCCATAGCTCCCAGTTAGCCATATGAGCATGAGGGTAAACAGTTGAGGCTTACAACCATTCTGTACCCAAACAACCATTCAGTTTTTTACTTTCAGAACAGTATTCAGTGAATTATAGGAGATATTTAGTACTTTATTATAAAATAGTCTTTGTGTTAGATGATTTTGCCCAGCTGTAGGCTAATGTAAGTGTTCTGAGCATCTTTAAGGTAGGCCAGGTGAAGCTATCGTGTTTAATAGGTTAGTTGTATTAAATGCACTTTTGACCCAATGATATTTTCAACTTCTGGTGGACTTACCGGGATGTAACCTCTTCATAAGTCAAGGAGGATCTGTATGAATAAAGCTACTTCTGTCTTCTGGTGGAGATTGTAAAGAATTCATATCATTTCTTCCTCAAATGTTTGGTAGAATACACCAGTGAACCCATCTGGAAAAGGATTATTTAACAAACTTTGTTAGAATGGGTGTAGAGTTGCCCCTACTCTAAGACTAGAATAGCCCCACTTCTAAGGCCTGTCCTTTCTGGGGTATCAATGGAGTATCTGAGTATTCAGTGAGGTCTCCCCACTGAGGCTGGGAGGGACATTCTATGTCTCCCAGCTCTACACATTTTTAGGAATCTCTGTATAGCCCCCAAACTCCCAGGCAGCTCTTTTCTGCCTGGTCTTGTAGAGTCTTGTCCTGGTGCCCTGGGTATATGCAGCTTAGTCTTTAGATAAATACTTTCAAAGTTTCATACAAATTTCTGTAGTTCTGTTCTTCGAAGCTCCATTCTCTCTGGTATCCCACTCTTAAAATTCCAGTTACTTCAGCTGTTCCAAACTCTGATCTTTGCTTTCCCAGCTTAGTGAGATGGATGTGCTCTGCTGGCCACCTCCCTATGCCACAGTCTACAAAGTGTCTTCAGACAGATTGTGGGCAATTGTGGAACTCATCTCACATAATTCCCCTCTCTCTAGAATCATAATCCTGCCCTGCCTATTGTCTACCATCTAAAATTAGTTGCCAAATATATTATGCCCAGCTTTAGAGATGTTTATGGTGGGGAAAATATTCTGGTACCAATTACTCAATTACAGCTAAAAGGAGAAGTCTTGTTTGTTTGTTTTTTTGTTGTTTTTTTTTCAGAATGTCTTTGACCAGATATTAAGGTGCACATATATAAGCAAAGACCCCATAAGGCCAGAAAAGCTACTGGAGCTTTGTGAGCTGAATGGAGATTCCAGAGATTATACAGTGCCCTGGAAACAGGAGTTCTGGCCATCCAGAGTGGGAAGACCCCATTGAATAACTGTAGGCACTCCTTTGAGATCCCCAGAAGATCCATGCCTTAGGAGTGGGGGCTACTCTAGCTCCAGAGTCAGGGTAGAAGGTTGGGTTTTAAAAATTAGTTTCCATTTGTCTTGTGCAGAACAAAGAAGACAGGCGTTGTTCCAGGGATCTTTCCATCAAGTTGGCTTGAATAAATTGGTTTACATTAAATAGCGTAAGTTAATGCCAACTGGGTGCCTAAATATGGAGTTAGCACTAAAAGAGTCTTCAGCATACCTTCCATGTGATTTATTAAAGGAGGAAAATTTACAAGGAAAATCTCTTCCTGTGTTGTTTTTCCCCTCTTATGACCACTGGCCATACTTTATGTTTCCAGATCTGGAAAAATCCCTCCAGTGCTGAAAGACTAATGCCCTTTGCCATCTTAATTCCCAGAGCCCCATAAGCACAATGAATTGTTCACTGTATAATTTATTCATTTAAAAAATTAAAATGTTCCGCTAGTGTTAAAAATATTTGTTTTTAAAAGAATGTGTTTATGAAGAAATATTTTAAAGCCTTTTATCAAGAGTATTTGTCTCATTACATATAAATATTTGTGATCTAGTAGAGCTAGAACACATAGGTTTTTAGAAGGTTGAATACAGTATTTCTATGGTGCTAAACACTGTCTTAGTCTTTAAAGGGAGTATATTGCATACTGGATTTGAAGAAGTAGAGGAGGAGCTACTCTTAAGCACATACTCTGTTTTCTGAAATGTTTCCATTCTTCTATCTGTTCTGTCTTTCATAGGTCATCTAACACACACTCCCTTAGATGACTCTTAAACTGTCACATGTCAAAGAAAAGTAAATGCAAGATAAGGAAATCAACTTGCGTTATTTGAAGTTGGCTAGATTTTCTCTATAAAGCTTTTTTGCATCTTTAATTTCTAACTGCATTTTGTATTTTCACAATAGTAAAGGACAGGAAGAACCATGAGTGTATAATAATTTCTAAAGAAATTACTCAAGAATACTTCATGGAGAAACCACTTGGGAATAAATTTAAAGTTTAGTATGGAATATGCAGTGTGCAGTTTCACTGCTGTAGAAGCTTTAGTCCACAGACAAGGTTTCATCTGGAAGGACTTTTTTAAAAATAGTTGAGATAATTTTAGTGCTTTGGAACAAAAAAAAAGAAAGGAGAGCAGTTTGAATCAGCAATTCTTCAGAAGTTTGTGGTAAAGTAATAATAAAAATGTGGATTCTGACCTCAAAAAAGCTGACTAGCATGAATGAGTGCTTATATTCCTTTTTAAAAATCTCATAAATTTTAGGTAAGAATGTAATGGCCCAAACAATATTTCTTTGAATTTGAAAAAGACTGTTTATATAATTCAAATAACTTGTCCAAAAATTCAGAGTTAGATAACTTTTTAAAAAATGGAGCAATCCACTTTTCTGGCATCAAGTCCTTGACAATTAGCACAGTCAGTCCTGGGGTCCTCTTGCCTCTTCTACTCATGACTGCCAGGAGGATGGTGCATGTTATCTCAGCTTTTGGCAGATGAAACTGGGCTTCTTAAAGACATGGACTTCGTATGCTTTTTCCCGTTTTCTCAACACCCAACACAACTAGCCTAGTGCCTGGTACATGATAGTTGCTTAGAAAATGTTTTCAGAATGACAAAAATCAATGAGTCTTCTTTAATGCCCAAAGACATTATAATGGGGACAGTATGGAAATTTGTTCATTATTTCCTCCCCTAAACATAGGTGATTTGTACTTTTAGAAAATGATGTTAACCCTTTAGTACTTTCCTAAGCAAAAAGTTGGGGAAGAATGTAGGCAAAATTCAGAATTATAGATCACAGCAGTTCTTGCAGAAATTTTTCTTACAGGGAGCCCTGAGTGGCTCAGTCAGTTAAGCGTCTGCCTTCAGCTCAGGTCATGATTACAGGGTCCAGAGATAAGCCTGGTGTCGGGCTCCCTGCCAAGCAGGGAGCCTGCTTCTCCCTCTCCCTCTGCCTGCCGCTCTGCCTACTTATGCTTTCTCTCTCTCTCTCAAATAAATAAATTCTTAAAAAAAAAAAAAAAAAGAATTTGGGGTGCCTGGGTAGCTCAGTCGGTTAGGTGTCTGCCTTCGGCTCAGGTCACGATCCCAGGGTCCTGGGATCGAGACCCGCATCGGGCTCCCTGCTCAGCAGGGAGCCTGCTGCTCTACCTACTTGTGCTCGCTCTCTATCTCTCTGTCAAATAAATAAAATCTTAAGAAAAAAACTTAAAAAATTTTAAAAAAAATTTTTCTTACCTAAGTCTACCTGCTAGAAGAATTAAAAAAATATTTGAACTCCATAGGTTATCTGGGACCTTTTATCTTGCAGGGCATTTTGATAAAATAGCTGTTCTAACTTATACATATGCATTTTAATGACTTCATAATAATAGTTCACATTGGTGACAGTTTCATATTTATTTGTATCAGTCCCCTCAGGGTATATTTTTAGATTGCGCACGTGCACACACACGTCATACCTTTGCACATATCTTTCTATTCCCTTAGAATAAATTCTTACATGTGAAGATGCTACATTGTATTATATATACATCTTGTACAATTATTGTAAGGATTAAATTAGATAATATTATAAAGCCTTATAACAATGCCTGATGGTACAATCTCAAGGGTTTTTAGTAATAAGGTTATTGTTGGTTGTTTTTATTATCTCAGTCTTCCCACTAGACCTTGAGTCCCTTGATAAAATAACTGCTGCAGTTAGAAAAACATCAGAGATCCCAACTCCAGGTGGCTTGAACAATAAGTAAATGTATGATTCTTTATTGAATAGTAAGGACATTCCATGACAGGAAGGTCAGAGGAGGGGTGAGTTCAGCACTGGCTAATAGAAAATCTCAAGAGTATCATGAAGAACTAAACTGTGGTCTTATGTGCCACCTGCCATCCTCAGTGAGTCAGCTTTGTCCTCAAGCCAGGCCTAGTCACTGATACAGTGCTTACCCTGGCTCCAGTAGTCATATTTGAATAAAACAAGAAAAGATCTAGCTCTTAATAAGGGTCTATATTTAAGTTACTCTTTTAACCTCTCAGTAAGGAAGGCCTTTTCAAAAGCCCCTAGCGGGTTTATCCTCGTATTTCATTTGCCATCATTGCATAAATGGAATGTGACCACCATGATAGGCTTAGACCATTATTTTTCATACTTTTTGATCATGATACACAGTAGGAAATACATTTTATACCATGACTAAGACACCCATCACCCATATATTTATGTATATGTATATGTCTTTCATAATTAAAAATAAAAGCTTCTCAAAATAATACCCATATACATGATAAAGTTAAATATGATTTTATTTATAATTAAATGTTTTTTAACCCTCAAATACAAAAAAAAAATTAGAAAGATTTAATTCAATGTATAGTTACAAGGTTCATGAATTTGTTCCAGTCTAGAATACATGAGGACTATGAGCATATTATGATACACTATTGAGCCTATTCTTTTAAATTCTGATCAAGTCAAAATTGACAATACTTTTTTACATTAATAGGTCACTGTGAGTGGTAAAATAATCTTAGTAATAATTCATACAGACAAGACTCCTGAGTGAATTTTATACTCAAGGAGATGGGATATACAGTGCCGGCATACCAGGGGTTGGGATCATTGGGAACCATCCTGGAAGCTGGCCAGCACAGTATATAGAAAGATAAGACAACTAAATGTAGTGTGTGATCCTGGGTTGAATTTTGGATGGGAAGGAAAAATGCCGTAAAGTAGAATTGGGACAATTGATGAAATTTGAGTATGGGTTCCACATTAGATAATATTACACTGATGATAACTTTTCTACGAAAGTTTTTATTATTCTACAGTGGTATGTAAGACAATGTCTTTGTTATTTGGAAATATACACTGAAGTATTTATTTGAAGGAAAGCTAAGAAAATTCCTTGCAAGCTTTTTTCTGAATTTGAGATTACTTCAAAATTTTAAGTTTAAAAATTCCAAAAGAAGGGGTTTTTCACCTGAAAAAAAAATATGTATGTGGTTCTTGAGTTCACATATCCTGAATGCATCATATTCTTCTAATATACTGTTGGAGTTTTGTTTGCTCATATTTTGTTGAAGATATTTGTACCTATCTTCACAAATATATTTGTCTATAATTTTCTCTCCTGATGTTATCTTTGTTTGGCCTCTACTTCAGGGTAATGTTGGCCTCAAAGAACTAGGTCAGAAGGGTTCCCTTCTCTTCTATTTTCTGAAAGAGTTTGAGAAGGATTAGTGTTAATTCTTTTTAAATGCTTGGTAGAATTCATCAAGCTCTCTGGTCCTAGACTCTTTGTTGGGAGATTTTTGGTTACTGATTGAATCTCTTGTTGTAAGTCTGTTCAGATTTTATTTCTTCTTGAGCCCATTTTTGGCAATTACTCTGTTTCTAGAAATTTGTCCATTTTTTACTCCTTTGCAGTTTATATTGAACAAGAATGTATTTTTACATTGTATAAGTACCTATGATTAGTTTTATGTGATGTTATATTTAAACTACACAAAATAAATGTCCTAAAACTGCCTTCCCTTGCCTTGCATATCTGACCTAAAATACATTTATCATGCTGATATTTTGAGCATTCCAGTTGCTTCACATCCTTACCAACACTTGGTATTTTCCATCTTTTGCATTTTAGCCATTTTGGTAGGGATGTTCCAAGTGTTTTTGTTTGGTTTTTAATTTTGCAGGTTTTATACTGTCATGTACAAGAACATTACTATCACCGGTATATCTGGGGTCAGATATTTTTATTGTTTTGTGTATTTGTAAATTGTTTTTAAATTAAGTTCATTTTAAAGTCTTACTGTTATTTTTTTTCTATTTTAAAAGTACCTCAAGTCAGATTGAATGGAGTTAGTACTTTCTGTCCTTTTCGTCATTGTTAACACTTCCAAATCTGGTAATGAGCTTGCTTCATTATTCTTTCTTTTTCTTCGAAGTTTACAATGATTCTTTTTTTAAAAAGATTTATTTATTTATTTGAGAGAGAGAGAGAGAGCAGGGTGGGAGGGACAAAGGGAGAGGGAGGGGGAGGGATCTAAAGCGGACTCCTCGCTAAGCATGGAGCCCAATGTGGGGCTTGATCTCTTGATCCTGAGATCATGACCTGAGTCAAAATCAAGAGTCAGACACTCAACCGACTGAGGCACCCAGGCGCCCTGAAGTTTATCATGATTCTTAAGGTCAACTTGTACTAACTCAGTTAAAATATTACAACTGCTCATAATTTGAAAAGTGTTATAATCAGTAACATCCTTTCTGAAAAAGACACTGAAAGTTTGTAACTAAACTTGGTTGTAAGAATCAGAGCTTTGCCATCCGATGATAAACTTCTCATGCTTTTTTTGATACTTTGCTTCATAAATCTGTAGAGTTACTCTTTAACCTCTCCATCAATCATGACCATCATTTATCAGAAGATCCAATGAGATTTCCATGAACAAAACACATGTTCCTGGCCAATTTATGTATTCCTCTCACATGATATTCTCAATTGGCTGCGTTATTTATTGCACTGTTCATTCCATGTTGAGAATATGTGCAACACACTTGATATGGTCTATTTCTTTCTTGACTTTTTTATGCTGGTGGCAAGCCAAATTAACTTTAGGACCCTCTAATTGGTCAGAACCCTCAGTTTGAAAACCACTGATTTTACTGTTATCATCTGCTGGAGTGGGGCCAGCCTCTCCAAATCATATGGCCTTCCAGAGGTGGAGTAGATACAGGAAACACAGCCAGGCTTCTGTTTGGAAGGAGGAAAAGAGCGTTGGAGGTTAGAGGTAGGATAGGCAACCAAGATTGTCCAGCTACAGGGACTGCTTACTACTTACTTAGCTATCCCAAGCGTCTGGTGTGATGTGACATATGTGGAGTTGTTTGCCTTTATTCTAATGGCTCCCAACTATTACTTTTAGTTTTTCCTGTTTGTTCATAGTTTTGTCTCTTTCCTCAGATATTTTTCTTGTTGATATCATTGTGCTTGCCACTATGTTGTCCATCATCTCCTACCCTCTCATTTTTAAAAGCCCCCTTTTCATTTTGCTGCTTCTCATCTACTTAGACCAAGGAAAGACTATCCAGCTTCTTAAATGTTGTGGCTCAAAAGAAATCAGGCTCTCGGGGCACCTGGGTGGCACAGTTGGTTGAGCGACCGACTCTTGGTTTTGGATCAGGTCTCATCTCAGGGTTGTGAGATCAGACCCCATGTCAGACTCCACGCTCAGCATGGAGTCTGCTTGGGTTTCTCTCCCCGCCCCCCAATAATAAAATCTTTTTAAGAAAAAGTAATCAGGTCCTTAGCAAGGTCTTAGGTTTTTCTTTATGATCCTTTTCATGATTATGTTTGCTTATTAGGATTTTTAAAATTATGTCTGTGGTTTTTAGCTGTGGCCTAGATAACCAACCAGGTTATCTCTGAAATATAAAAGTACTCCTGCACCCTTCAGTCTTTCAGAACAAAACTTCTACTCTTATTAAAAGATAATAACATAATCACAATACCTAGGGACTCTATTTACTGTATGGTCTTCCTGGGAGTTTAAGGTTATCAAAATTAACCTTGTTTTCTTGAAACACATGGAGAAGGATGCTGACCCACAGTTTCACATGTGGGAACAACTAGAGGATCTTTAATTTTAGAATTATGAATAACATCAAGTATATTATGAGGTACTCATCAGTTAGCCAACAAATATTTACTTTCAAATACTGTCTTTTATAAATTCTAAGATGCACATTTTCTTACATTCTAACATTTCTGAAATCAGGATGCTTCTGAACAATTAATGGTGTCTTACAGTTGCTGTTGGCTTCATGGCAAATCCTGGTGTAGTTCCTGTGTGTCCTCAGTTGTTAATCTTGGAGTCATGACTGAACAGCAGACCCTTCACTGTTTTAGTCAACAAACTGTTGAACAGTAAAACATGTAAGGACCTTTAAGGAAAGAATAGTTTTGTTGTTGTCCAGAGTCTCTTCTGTTGATACTTACTTAAGATTAAGATAGAACCACTATCAAAGCTTACAGAATGAGCATCGGAAGCTTTAAAGAAAATCTCAGACACTAGAGAATATTACTCTTTCAGGAAATGCTACATTACTTAGGATCTTAAGAGAGTAAAAGACAATAGTGAATGGAAAAATTTGGACATCTAAGACTCTGAGTAAAAAACTTAGACCAGAAGATTTGAATGCTGAATGTGAAGAAATTTTAGGAATACCGTAACCAGTTTAGATTGCTTATATTTTCTTTTTTATCTATGCATGATGGATGATTTAAGAACTTTCTAAATAAGTCTAAAAATTCTTTCAGTTCAAAAAATAAAAATTTCAAGTAATAAAATGTTGTGTCATGATTTAATAGGCAGTGTATTTTCTTTCTTAGTGGTAAATAACAGTGCATCTTATAAGCAATAGTATCTTTAATGTGATGAAACATGAGACTTTGATTTGCTGTAAGACTTATTGTATATTAGTGTATACACTAAACTATAATTTACTCTCTCTTCTCCTAAGAAGAACTAAGGGATAATATACACATGTAAGTGAAGATAACACTGCCAGGTACTGTGTGAATGATGGAGACCAGTATGTCTCAAAGTGTGCTCCTGGAACCAGCAGCAACAGCATCACCCGAGAGCTGCTTAGAATGCACATTCTCAGGCCCCCCATCTAAACCTACTGAGTCAGAAACTCTGGGTAGGGGGCCTGGCAGCCTGTGTTTTAACAAGCTGTTCAGGTGATTTTGAGGGCAAACTAAGGTTTGAGAACCACTGCTCTGGTAGAATTCTGAGAAAGCAAAAATTACTGGCGCTGTTATATTGAAGTTAGGTGTATAAGTGATTTAGAGAGTAAGAAAACAGATTCCTTAAGTTCAGCTCAATTACATACTAACCATATGTTTAAGAAAAATGAAAAAATTTATTATGCTGTGTCTCAGCCAGCTACCAGTAATATAGGTATGTAAGAAATAGTCCAAAAACTGCATGTCCTTCACTTTGGGTTGACATTTGATCTTTGTCTTTTTTTAGCACGATGTATCTCAAACTTTACTCAAGGCAACACTGGACAGTGTTGTAGAAGAATGTGTCAGCTTTGTGGGAGTGGATATTAACATCTGTTCAGAAGTTTTGTTAAGGTGAGACACGAGGTCTATGGCTGAAGATCACAGAATCTTAAGTTTAACTGATATTCAGTTCAAATTTAGCTAAAATAAGGAGACGTGTAAGTTGTCAAGTATAGAAAATCTATGAGATCGTACATTGCTTGAGCTAATCAGTTTGAGGGGAAGACATCATTTAAGAAAAGAATTGTAACAATTCATATTATCATTTTTAATACTGCAAATCTAAAGTGAAGAACATATGGTAACCATTGAGTGCATTAGTGTTGCTAATAGAATTTAAATAAGGTTAACGTGGAAAAGAGCTGTTTCCCACCACATGAGAGTAGGTATTTTTCACCAGTTCAGTCTTGTGCATACATCTGTCAAAGCTGGCAGTAACCGAAAGATAAATTCTGAGGGTTCAAGCTATGGTTACCATATTTTTACCTTGATTCTGCAAGTCATGTATCAAAATCCTTATCGTACTGTAATCACATCTTATATGCTCTGTCCTCTTTTACTGTGGTTATAGAAGAGCTGCTTTTTTCATTCACAGTTTTGCACTTATTACACAAGTCTGCTGATGCAGCATGAAATTCTGGACCTCTGTAAAAGATCTGGACTCTTTTGCTTTGAGACTAGGATAGCAGAAAATATCCCTTACGTTTTAAGGTGTTGCTTTTCTACCACAGCTACAAACATTCCATAATTTTATGTATGGAATTCAATAATAGAATTAAAAATCTCTTAAATTGTAATTTTTTAATTAACACCAAGCAAACTACCTAGTATTACAGTTTTTATATTTTTATACTAACCATGACATTCATGGATAAGTACCTTTCTGTAGTTCAAGTCTTTACGTTAATGAGAACAGGCTGATTAAAAAAAATAGGGTAGTACAATGCAACTGTAGCTGTTGTAACTTTTGCTGCTAACTCACTTTGTAAACAAAACAGGAATAGGCAGAATTATTACTTGCTTCATAAATACAAGGAATGTGAATAGTATAGAACTGTGGGGAGCAGTTCTTTTTCTTGTACCAGTGTGAACCAGTTTACCAGCATCTTTATGAGAGCTACTGGTTTTTTCATTATTCTGCATTCTCTTGTCCTTGTCTCCTCTTGGACAACTCTGTCCCCCTTTGTCTCTTTTATTTAACTCCCTTTTGGAATACTATTAGAACTCTTGTGTCTGCCACATTACTCGTTTTGTTTACTTTTTCTAGGCATATTGCAGGACTTAATGCCAACCGAGCCAAAAGTATTATTGAATGGCGAGAGAAAAATGGGCCCTTCGTCAGTCGAGAGCAGCTAAAGAAAGTGAAAGGTCTGGGTCCAAAATCTTTCCAACAGTGTGCTGGCTTCATCAGAATCAACCAGGATTATATCCGAACATTTTGCAGGTGATTAGTAAAGTATCTGCTCAGGGTTCTGTTTTCACTCTCCTCTTTTACTATTGCCCCTCCTGCTTACTGTCCTCAGTCCTAGGTGTCCATTTGTTCATTCCTTCCTTCAACATGTGTTGACTCTCTAATCTTTGCTAGGCACTGGGAATCCAGCAGTGAACAAATCAACAAATTCCCTGCTCTCATGAAGTTAAATTTTAACTAGTAAAATAAATAGTTTCAGATGTGTAAATTATACAAATTAAAACAGAGATGTGACACTGTCTTGGGGAACAGTATGAGTTGATTACGCTTTATATGAGTTATTCACTGAAATGTTATTTGAGCCTAATTTTGAATGAAATGAAGGAGCTAGGCACACAGGGATTGGAAGGAAAGCATTCTACGCAGAGCATATAGTACATGTGCGGAGTCCCAAGCATGACCAAATGTGGTGTATTCAGGAAATGAAACTAAGGCCAGTGTGATTGTAGCATCCCAAGTGGGAAGAATTTGTACAAGATAAGGTGACACAGAGGACTTTACAGTGGCCACTTTATATTGACAGCTGTTTCCCTAAGTGTAGTTGGGCCTCCCCATTCCCTCCTCCCTGAAAACTGACCAAAGAATAATTATCAGTTGTGTAGATTAAGAACTAAATTCTTGCCCTTAATTGCTAATCCTGGTAGCACAAAAGCAAAGAATTTGGGTAAACTTCCTAAACATTTAACATCATGAAAGAATAGTGGGGTTTTTTTAAAGATTTATTTACTTATTTTAGAGAGAGAGAGTGTGAGTAGGGGGAAGGGCAGAGGGAGAGTGGGAGAGAGAGAATCTCAAGCAGATACCCCCCTGAGTGCAGAGCCTGATGCGGAGCTCAATCCCAGGACCCCAAGATCATGACCTGAGCCAAAATCAAGAGTTGGCTGCTTAACCTGAGCCACTCAGGCATCCCGAAAGACTAGTTTTTATGTATTTACTACTTTGGGACTACCTGTTTCATTCATATGATTTTTTTCTTCTGACAAAATTGTAATAGAGGTAATATGGAAAAATAATCTTTATTCTGTAAAAGACTAATGAGGGAAAACCAGCCCTGCTGGATGATGATAATAATAATAATAATACAAAATTATAGTTACATAACCATTTAGTTTTAATGTAGAAATGGAAGAGAAGAGAGTCTGAAATTCACCAAAACACAGGCAGAATTTAGTTTATGATAAAGAAGTTTCAAACAGTGGGGAAAATTGATTAACTGTCCAAGAAGCAGTCTTGCGACAACTGGCAGGAATTTGATATGCCTAGGGGAAGCTCTAGTTCCACCTTATATCTTATACCCAAATACAACCCAGATGGATCATAGACTTAAATAGAAGTAAAAGTACCAGAAGAAAACATGGGTAGGTTTTGCAGAACATCGGACAACAAAACCTAGAAGCTGGAAATAAAAAACAATTGATAAAATAATCCCATGTTTCTTAGTTTATATGTTTTTGGAACACTTGGTTAGAAAATTCACACAGTATAAAAAAGAATAAAATGAAAAGTAAAGGGCACCTCAACCTCTCACTTCAAAATAGTTTCTTACATATTGCTTTCTGAAAGTAAATTTATACTTAGATCAACTTGTATCTTTATTATTTAAAAATGCATATAGTAGGGATTGTGCTGTCCAACTATTTGAAACTTGCTTTATTTGTTTCAGTAATATATCTTGGACTTCTTTCCACATATTACATATAGATGTATGTCATTATATATAATGTCTGCATAATATTTAATTTATGGGTGGGCCATAACCTAATGTAATTGGTGCTGTATTGGTGAACATTTGGGTTGTTTTTAAAGCCGTATGTTTTTTCAGCTGATAATGAAGTACTTGAAAATTCATGACTGTTACATCTTGATAGGTCATACCTTTATTCAGAATGGACTACTGCTATCTCATTGAGTGTTTTTTGCTTTGAAATCTATTTTGTTAGCAATGTTGCTACGTTTGCCTTTTCAGTATGCTTGGTATTTTTTTTTATTTTCAAACTTTCTATGACATTTAATTTTTGATACGACTCTTATAGACCAGTAGATTTCATGGTTTTCAATTTTATATTCATACCTTCACATTTATTGTATTTATTGATACGTTTGGGCTTAATCTTATATCTATTATATATTTTCTCATCATCATGCTTTCTGATTTCCTTTCATGCTGTTTGTTAGATTTCTCAGCTAACAAGTTTTCCCACCTCATTTTTATCTCCCCTTAGTGATTGCAAGTCGTATGTCTTTTATTCTGGTGATTGTCCTTAAGTGTCATTTGGACTGGCTTCTGCAGTTAATAGGTGTCTCTGTCCTCCTCCTGGAGAAGACTAGCACCGTAGGACTTTACCCAGCCTTCTTCTCTTCAACTGTATGTCCCATGAGGAGATGACCTGGGATTTTAATTTTAGTTTCAGACTTCCTTTATATATATTTCCATAAATCATGAGCAGTTAATAAGTTTTTATAGTCTCTGTGCCCATCACTGTTTCTTGTAGCCCCCATTATCACTTTTCTTGAACTTGTTGTTTTTGCCAGGAGTATATCCTTAAGAAATTCTTTTCAGAGAGGGTATATTATATGGGTTATACTTTAGTCCTGACATGTCTGAAAATGATTTTAATTTACCCTCCTATATGAATGCTAGTTTGGTGAGATATATGATTCTAGATTCAAAATCATTTTCTCTCAGAACTTTTAAGATAACTGGTTCACTGTGTTCTGGCATCTGATGTTTATCAATGAGAAATCTGATGCCTGTCTGATTCTAGTTCCTTTTGAGGTAATCTGTTTTATATTTCTCTCTTGATTTTAAATCATATTTTAAAGTTGCCCCACAATATGTCAAACCTGAGTCGTTTTCCATTCATCCTATTTTGTACTCAGTAGGTTCTTTTAATTTAAGAACTTGTAATTCTCTTCAGTTCTGGGAAATCATCTTCTCTTTCTCCTTCTCTTTTTTTTTATTTAATTTACTTACCCTCGTTTTTCTCTCTTCTCTTGTAAAATGCCAATTATACAGGCTGAATCAGGATTGTGTTTGGCTTTAAGTAACAGGAAACTCTATTAATAGTGTTTAAATAAATACGTGATAATTTCTATGAGACGAATGGTCAGACTGTGGGTGCTGTTTGTGTGTATTTGCAATGGCAGAGAAATAAACACATTTTAAACACTTCGTTTCTTCCCAACCTTCCCTCCCCTCCCACTCCTTGACTTTTTAAATGGTTACAGTAGTCAGCAAACTGAATCTGCCGGTCAAGTTCAGGGAGTTGCTGTGACATCTTCAGCAGGTGTTGAGGTCACAAATGAGAAGCAGGGCAAGAAGAAGAGCAAAACTGCAGTGAATGTTGTGCTGAAGCCAAATCCTTTGGACCAAACTTGTATTCACCCGGAATCGTATGACATAGCAATGAGGTAAGTCTGAGGCCCACGTGAGAATGCTCCGCGGCCAGAGTGAGTTCCCTACAGCAAATGGCCTTTGTTTTGGCACAATAGAGATTTAAAAAATATGACCATGTTTAACATGACAACATTTTTCAGAAGTTCCACATTGCTGAGTTATGTGGCACATTATTTTATTTCAGTGAGGAATGAAACCATTATTCCTGGAGCAGTGTCAAGCTAATAAACCCTGGTACTAATGGTGAAGTGTGTGTAATGGAAATTGCATGGCACTCTCCTCTGTTTGTTTTGGAAATTAACGAGACACAAATGACTAGCACCTGGCCTAAAGCTTGTGCTTATCTAAAGATAAAGCCCTTTTGAAAGTAAACAGCCAACTCTCAGATTTCTTAAGAAATATTGCCCTGCAAAGTTATTAGAGTCTAAGAAATGATGTACTTTTAATGAGCATACATTACACAGAATGATGTGGGGGAGGTTTTTTGAGTACAAGGAAAAGTTTAATGTAAGGCATTAAAAGAAAAAAAGTTTTAATACCACATTTAATTAGTTAAAAAATTTTAATTAGTTAAAAAACAGTGTCTTGCTACATCACTAAATATTTTAAGACTTGGTGAGTTAAATGACAGTGGGTTTAAAAATAGTGAATATTTTAACTTCCACTGGATCTAGAGATTTTTAGCTTGTTTTGAAAAAGTTTCTATTTGATTATTTTAATAAATGTAATTTGTTTCCTTTTATTTATTTATTTGAGAGAGAGAGTGTATGGGAGGTGGGGGGGTGGTAGGGCTAGAGGGAAAGGGAGAGAGAGAATCTTAAGCAGATTCCACACCCAGTGCCGAGCCCGACGTGGGGCTCGATTTCACGACCCTGAGATCTTGACCTGAGCCGAAACCAAGAGTCAGACGCTTAACTGACTGAGCCACCCAGGCATCCCTTGTTTCCTTTCTTTTATTTTTATTTATATATTTTTTTAAGACTTTATTTATTTATTTGACAGAGACAGAGTGAGAGAAGAAACACAAGCAGGGGGAGTGGGAGAGGGAGAAGCTGAACAGGGAGCCCGATGCGGAGCTTGATCCCAGGACCCTGGGAACATGACCTGAGCTGAAGGCAGATGCTTATCTACTGAGCCACCCAGGCGCCCCTCCTTTCTTTTAAAAGTGTTTAAAATTATAGACTATAGCACATCATAGAGCACTTGGGAAATAGAAAAAAAAGAAGTAAAGAATAATACTCTGCCAACATCAAAACAGTGGTACCTGTTTTTCCCCTAGGATTTTGTCATAGAAAAATTTAAACATAAAGAAAAATAGAAGAAAAAAGTTTACAATGAATTCCTATGTACCCACACCTAGATTTTAGTATTAACATTTTACTATGCCTGTTTTCTACTTACTTATCTGTCCATCTGTTTGTTCATCAGTCCATCTTATTTTATGCATTTCAAAGAAAATTGCAGATATCAGTATACTTTCAGCTAGTACTTCAGGATACATATCATTAACTGGAATTCTATAATTCTTAACAGTATTTTTTCTTCTGAGGTAAAATTCACATACAATTAAATTTTAAGTGTGTATTAGCTGAGTTTTGGCAAATAAATACCTACATCAGTCTAACCCAAACCCCTCTCAAGATTAAAAATAACAAAACAAAACAAAACAAAACCTTGCCATCATCCTAAAATCTTCTCTTATGCCCCATCTTAGACAATCCCTGCCCCAGCCTCCTGGAGCTAACTGCATGTTTTAATTTGTTCTGCCAAAGAATAGTTTGCCTCTTCTAGCGCTTGCTATGAATGATACCATACGGTTGTACTTTTGTGTAAGACCTCTTTCAGCATAAAGTTTAGAGATTTTTATCTATGTTGTAACAAGTATAAATAGCTTGTTTCTTTTTATTGGCTAGTATTTCATTGTATGAATAGACCACAATTTATTCTCCTTGTTGAAGTACCTTTATACATTTCCAATTTTTGCCTTTTATGAGTAAAGCTGCTATGAACATTCTTGTACAGTTTTTGTTGATGTTGACATTTGCTTTCATTTTTCTTGGAAAAATACTTAGGAGAGGATTTGCTGGGTCATAAGGTAGGTGGATATTTTAGTTTTCTTAGAAACTTCTAGACTTTACTCCAATATGGTTGAACCATTTTACACTTTCACCAACAATATATGAGTTCTGGTTACTTCACATCTTCACCATTATTTGATGTTAGTCTTTTTAATTTTAGCCATTCTCATGTGTGTGTGGTAGTATCTCTTTATGGCTTTAATTTGCATTTCTCTGGTGACACTGAGCACTTTCTCATGGCTTATTGGCCATTAGCATACCTTCTTTTGTGAACTCTGTTCATATCATTTAGCCATTTTCTGATTGAGTTGTTTACATTTTTATTAATGGGATGTGGGCATTTTTTTAAATGTATTCTGGGTTCTAGTTTTTTGTCAGTATATGTTTCACAAATAACTTGTCTCAGGTTGTTGTTTACTTCTTTATTTTCTTTTTGGTGTCTTTTGATGAGCAGAGGTTTTGAATTTTGGCAGTGTCTACTTTATCAATATTTCTCTTTTATAGTTATTGCTTTCTCTGTCCTGAGAAACTTTTGCCTACCTCAAATCATAAATATATTTTTCAGTGCTTTCTTCCAAAAGCTTGGTGGTATCAGCTTTTGCATTTAGGTCTGTGATACACCTGAGGTGACATTTCATGTATGATTCAAAATAGGGGTCAAAGTTCATTTTCTTTTTCCATTATGAACATTTACTGATTTTGGCACCATGTTAAAAAAACAACACAACTTTTCTTTTTTTACCCATTGCTCTGGTGACTGTTGAAAATCAAGTGACTGTGTAAATGTGCATCTATTTCTTTTTGTTCCATCAACCTGTTTATCAATTCCATACTATCTTAGCTTTACGCCGAGTTTTGAAGCAGATAGTGTAAGTCCTCCAACTGTTTTTTTTTTAAATATTGCTCTGACTATTCTAGATGATTTGCATTTTCCTATATATTTTAGAATGAGATTATCAATTTTCATTAAAAAAACAAAAAACCTGGTGAGCTTATGATTGGGATTACATTGAGTCTGTAAGTGAATGTAGGAACAGTAGATGTCTTCATAATACCTATTGAGTCTTTTGACCATGAATTTCTATCTTTTCACTTATTTTGGTCCTTCCTCTCTCTCAGAAGTGTTTTAAAATTTTCATGTACAGGGCTTGCATTGTCTCTTATTAAATGTATTTTATATTTTTCAACATTATTATAAATGGAATTTTTTAAATTTGTTGCTAATATGTAAAAATACAATTGATTTTTGCATAGTAACCTTGTGTCTGTCAGCCTTGCTAATTCACTGACTAGTTCTAGTAGGTGTTTGTAGATTCTTTAAGTTTTCCTGTGTAAACAATTAAGTTATCAGCAAATAGATGAAAGCTTTACTTCTTTTTTAATTTTAATGCTCTTTATTTCTTTTTCTTGCTCATTGCAATGTCTAGGGCCTTCAGTACTGTATCGAAGAGTAGTGAGAGTGGGCATCGTTGTCCTGTTCTCAGTCTTAGCACATGGTCCTCATTTTTTTAATATAAAAAAATTATGATCTCATAGTAATTATGGTAATGTTTGTTATTTGAGAAGATGCATATGTGCTACACATGATTTTATACACATCTTGCAAAAACTGACATCTCTTTGGGTACTAAATTAGCATTTTGTTACATGCAAATCAGTGCCTTTTTTTCAATGTCTTTTTTAATGTACATTTTTGTTTGTTTTCATAATATAGTTCTAATATAGTTCATAAATTTTTCAACTTGCTAATATAAGCACAAATTTTTTATTTCTGCATATCTCTCTTTTTTAAAAAGCTGAGTAATATTCCATCACATGATTGAACTGTAATTTATTAATAGCAGTACTAGTAGTGGTTCCTTATGATGGATTCCTAGAAGTGGAATTACTCTTCCAAAGGGTTTGAGAGTTTATGTGGCTCTTGATATACATTGCCAAGTAACGTTCTAATTTATAATGCCACCAGCAGTGTTGAAGCTTAAGAGATCTTGAATTCTTCCTGTTAAGCAGGACTTTTCTGCCAATTTTTACACTTTCTGCATGTGGAGCATAAAAGCCCTACCAGTAACTTCACCCTTCTGTATGCTTCCTTTGGGAGCAGACTTGTCTCTCAGGAGGGTACTACAGACTATTTCATGGGAAATTTTGTTTACATGAAGTTCTACTCTCAACCTTTAAAACCTGGCAACAGAACTAGCAATTTATCTAATTAAACTTACCATCCCCATTATCCACCTTGGAACTGTGATAGTCCTTTCTGGCTTTTAACATACTTAGTATAGACATCATAGACATCGCTCAAGATAGGTAGTTCATACTTTCATATAGTGTTACACAAGTGTCTTTCCAAGGAAAAAAAGCTCACTAAGGTTATGATTAGTCATCATTGGTTTGACCTCAGTTCTATAAAAGTAAGTTCCATTGCAGTAAAGTTCATTTTTAATTACATCAGAAAACCGGTAGGAATGTAGTGGCTTTCATGCTCCCCTACCATAATGTAACTCCCAGAAATACGCCAAGTTGTGAAGCCATTAAGTCTTTTTACTTTTGTATTTATGGTATTCTCTCTCACATAATATTTTAGAAAATTGAGGTCATGATATTTTTTAACCTGAGTTAGAGTCATTTAGTGGTTCTTTAAAAAGTTTACCTTTTTAAACTATTTTTATTATTTTTATTACTTTTTTTTTTAAGATTTTATTTATTTGACAGAGAGAGACACAGTGAGAGAGGCAACACAAGCAGGGGGAGTGGGAGAGGGAGAAGCAGGCTTCCCGCGGAGCAGAGAGCCTGATGCGGGGCTCGATCCCAGGACCCTGGGATCATAACCTGAGCTAAAGGCGGACACTTAACGACTGAGCCCCAGGTGCCCCTTTTTTTTACTTTTTTAAAGTTTTATTTTACCAGTTTTATTTACATGTAGAGATTCTCTAGTAATATTAAAGTGCTTTGTTGTATGAGCTGGAATTTTTTCTCATCTGTTTACCTTTTTTATCTCCTTATAATGCTATTTTGTTTTTGAAATATGAATGTTTAGTTTTTATGAAGTACACCTTTTTTTGCTTTATGCAAGTTGTCCTTCTCTTAAGATAACTAATCTCAGATCAATTCAGTATTTCCCATACTTTCATATTCTTTATGGTTTTGTTTTTTACGCTATGAATTTTATAGTTGATGGTTTTATTTATTACTTAGAATGTACAGAACACTGTGGTAGGGCCTGAAGAATATAAAAAATGAATAGAGGCACTTCATGCTCTCAAGGAATCTATCAAAGTAGGCTAAAACTATTACAAAAAAACATAATAGAAATCAGTAGTCGGTGCCCTTTGTGAAACACAAAGTCGTTCACAGGACAGAGAGGTCATTTCCCAATGGGGTTTTCTTGTAAGGGCAAGGATGACTTGGAGTGCTTGAACTGAGAAACTGAAATGATAAACTGCCATCATCTGAGATGAAGAAGACTATGGTTGGAGCAAAGTTTAGGGGAGAGACCTGGAGTTGAGTAGAAGGCCTGTTAGGTTTGAGACATCAGGTAGGCAGTTGGATGCATGAGTCTGGAGTGTGGAAAAGCGACTGGACTAAGGATATAAATTTAAGAGTTCTGGGCTTATGCAGGTCCTTAAAGCCATGAGATGGGAAGAAATCACCACAGGAGTGACCCAAGTTTAGTTCTTCAACTTTTCTTTTCCCCCATTCCCTCCATTAACAGTGAGTTTCCACTTCATCCTCCAGTGTCTCTAGTATTCATGTTATTTTTGCCATTCATAGCCAGTTACTGTCTTTTATACCCTCCAACCTGTCTTTGGCCAACTGTAGTGCTGCCGTTTTAATATAGCCCCTGGTGAGAAGGGTCTGACCACTTCTCACCGACTCCTTGTGCAGTCATCTTAGTCTCAGTCACCATCATCTCCACCTGGATCACAGCTAATGCAATTAGTCTAATAGGTCTCCCTGCTTCTACCACTGCCTAGCCAGACAGTCTGTTCTTAGCACAATAGACAACTAGATCCTTTTAACATGTAAATCAGAGTGTGTCATTCTTCAGCATAAAACCCTACTGTCTCTTCCAGTTACCCTCAGAATTAAGGCCAAGTCCCTATAATTGCTCCCTTGCTCATTCTGCTCTACCCATGCTGGCCTCTTTGTTATTCTGTGAACATGCCACGTCTACTCCCACATTAGGGTGTTTACACTGTCCGGTGCCTCTTCCTGGAACACTTTTCCCCTGGATATCTGCACAGCTAACTACTTTACCTCCTTTATCTCACCAAGACTGCTCACATGTCACCTTGTTAACAAGGCCTACACTGACTACCCTACTTAAGTCTGCACGCCCTTACCTGTAAGCCTGGTAATTCTGATCCCCATTACTCTCTCTGCTCTTTCTCTTTTTTCCACAGCACTTTTCACCTTTATCATACTTTACAACTTATTTATTATGCTGGTTGTATCCTGTCAGTCTCCCTGAGAGCAAGGATCTTTGAATGTATTGCAAGATTGCAGAAGAGTACCTGGAATACAGCAGGCACTCAGAAGGTATATGTTTAATGAATGAATGAGTGAATAATTCTTTCAATACTAGCCTCGGTTAGTGGTGCCATTAACCATTCCCTATGGGACAAGAGAAGAAGACCAAGCCTTTTTATTTATTTGTTGTTTTGGGGCAGGGCTGGTAAGGATGAATGGGAGGAGAAGAGGGAGTTATAAAGGGAGGGAGAAAGAAGGATACAAGTTTTGGTTTTAGATATATTAAATTTGAGTTGCTAAAATATTCATGAGAATATCTCTTGCAGGCAAATGGAAAGGCAGACCTAGAGCTTAGGAGAAAGGCCTGGACTAGACATGTTGATGTGTAGGATTGGAATTATCAGTGGGAGGCGAGAGATAACGAGTCATGTGAGTGGATGCACTCATGCAAGGAAGCATGTAGAACAAGAGGAGAAGGTGGTTAAGGTCAAAAACTTGGAGGATATCTACATTTAGAGGGCCAGAGGAGGAAGAGAAGGCAGAGCAGATAGAATATGAAAACAGAAGTCATGAAGGAAGGTCAGTAAGTTGATGGTATCAAATATGGCAGAATGGGTAAGTGGTTTAAGGATGTGTTGACAATTATTGAGAGAATAATTTCAGAAAAGTGGCAGGATTAGAAGCCAATGTGTAGGAGCCTGGGGAAAACCAAGCAGTAAGAATTAGAGACAGATAATTCTTCTGAGAACTTTGGTAGTGAAAAGAAGGAGCCATGTGGTGGAAGTCCAGGAAGAGGTAAGATAAAGGGTGGTTCCTGCTTTTGGCTTGTAGGGAGCAGAGAATGGGGAGACCACAACAAATAATACATCTGTGGCCAAAATGAGAGGAGCAAGTAGTAGAGAACATGGTAGAGACAGTCATAACATTTTATAAAGCTAAAAGACCTTGTTCATTTAGCTGTCATTCCCCACTCCCCACCACCACAATTTGAGGTGAGACAACTAGGCCATAGACCACAAGAATGCCAAGGTCAAGAGTCCTTAATAGCAACCTGTGAGGAGTGAGGTGGGGAGAGAAACAGAATCAAGGAATGGAAGAGTAGTAGGGAAGTATGGGGCAGGATGAGTAAAGATACGGAGACATCTAAGGAAGGGGATTTTAAGGCAGCTTTGAATTTTTCAGTGAAGTAGGCAGTAATTAAGTAAATGTGAGAAGGCCCTGAAACAAGTAAAAGAGATTTAGAACAGAATGGCTTCAAAGGATTACTGAACGAAAATCTATCTGTAGCAATAGGTTTCTTAATCCCATGTTCCACTTAAATCTTCTGTATTATGGATTGTGTATGTGTTTTTCATTGACATTTCCTAAAAGCCTTGCATTATTCCTTACCCTCTCTCTCTTAAAAATACCTGCTGGCGGAGGTGGGTACATCTCTAGGATGAATATAATACTCCTGTTCTATACCCAGTTCTTTAAAATGAGAAGATGCCAAATGTCGTCACTATCAAGTTGCTTCATTTGAAATGCATGTGCCCTCATTCTGAAAAACAACAGAAGGGAATTCTTTTAATGCAATATTCAGGAAATATATCTGCAGCAGAACAGCATAAAATTCTACACACTCTTTGTGAAGAATTCATTTCCTACAGATCCCTTAATATAATAGACAGAGTTTCCTTTAATGGAGGAGGTAATGTTTTCTCCAGAGGAAAGGCAGAGTCTGATTTCAGCCATGTGATGATAGAGAATAACAGTCAAATCTAGCATATCCCAGGTACTCATTTCTTTATTTGTCCTTAGGAAGCACACATAACATGACTTGTTACTTTTCTGTGCTAACATACCATCTTTAAGGGTATGATATCCTTAATCTGAAAGATCATTATGATTACATTTAAATCTGGCTCCAAACTAGCTTTTTAATTGTGACCTAGTTAAAAGATCAGGCTTTGGAGCTAGTTAAGAGCTCAAGATCTGGAGTGCCGTATAGCTGGTTTTACCAGCTGAGTTATTTTAGGTAATTTACTTCACCCATCTGAGGCTCTGTATACCTTAAAAAGTGGGAGTAATAATATACCAGCCTCATAAGATTGCTGTGAGGTCAACAAGATCATGTTTCTAACGTGCCTAGTAATGAGGAGATGCTCAATGAATGTTTGTTGTTTTTATTGGACTATTAACTATTCCCCAAACCTGACCTGAGACATATTTTCCTGTCTCCAACTCTTTAAACATCACTTTTCCTCTTTCTACTGGTTGAAATCTTCTTAAAGACCTAGCCCAAATGTCACCTCCTGCATGAAATCTTACAAAGATACCTCTATCTGGAAATGAGCTCTTTCTTCTGTATACAACTTCTGTGCTTCACAAAGGCCACTTACTAATTATTGCCCTGTGTTACGGTTATTTGTAAGTTTTATCCTATTTTGGCTAAAAATGAAATGTCTAGCTTTATTTCAATCTAGATATTTTTTTCTCTAGCATAAACTGGCTGAGGTCAATGCAGTTGCATAAGCAAAATTGTTGATAGAACATCTAGAGCATCCTTTCTGCTGTTGCCTATCCCACAAGTTGAGTAAGTACTTATTTCAGAATCCCTGGTGGATTGAAGACATTTTCAGACCTCCCCAAATTGAATTCCATGCCTTCACAGAGCATGTGTGTCCAGAGCCTTCCTAGACTTTACAGACTAGAAAACAGAGACAGACCCTGAAAGAGGATTACTTTACTATTTTCTGTCATCATTTAGAAATTGTCACGATGTCCTCATGTGTGAGTGATTTCATTGTGTTAGGTATTATGGGCCATGAGGAAAATTGCTGCTATATTAGTAGAATGAAGTCCAGAAACAGCCAATTTAGGCGTTGCCACACCCCATGCCTCTTCTGTTTTTGCCATACCATTTTGGTTGATCAAGAGAGCCAAAGACAAGTATGTGATTTTTCCTTTTTCTTGAATAAGGTGCTAGGAGGTACTGCTTCATGCTGCAGATTATGCTGGTTTGTACATGTCACAGTGAGACCTGGCGTTCTCCCAAAGAATATCCTGCATTGAGAATTTGATTCACTTTAGATAGTTAAGCTTGAAAGTTGTTATGTTCTTGATTTAACTTGAAAAATTCTGGCACTCACTTTAATAAAGCATTAGCTAATATTTAATTGTTATTTCCATTTTGGCCATTATGAAGACATTTAAGAGACTAGTTTCTGGAAATGGTTAGTAGCCTGCACAGCAGGACTATGACACGCAGCACCACTCTGATGGACTAGGCAAAGGTGTACCAAGAATGATTTGTATCGGTAGCTGATGAGCCGTATTAGCACTACCATCTCCTTTATTACTGCTGAGGTACCCATTTCTGACCTTTACAGTCAGTGCAGAAAAGTATGTTTTCAGAGAGTAAACAACCATCAATTTAAAATTCAGGTCTAGGATGGGAATAATCATATAACATGACAAAATATTTACTTGGGGGGGGGATCTTCTATACAAAAGACCAGTAATGTTTATTCTTAATTTACTAAAAACTTGTGTCAAATTTTTAAGAACAAAAGTTGGTCAAAGGTCACAAACTTTGAGTTATGAGTTAAGTTCTGGGGATCGCATGTACAGCCTGGTGATCATAGCTAACAGTACTGTATTATGTACCTGAAAGTTGGTGAGTAGATATCAAATAATCTCACCACAAGAAAGAAATGGTAATTATGTGACCGGTTGGATGAGTTGCCATGGTGGTAATCATTTTGCAGTTATATAAATGTATCAGATCAACTGGTTGTATACCTTAAACATATAGTGTTATTTGTCAATTGTGTCTCAATAAAGCTGGAAAAAAAAAAGAAAAACAAAAGTAAAATTAAACCAATAGATACACAGGATTCTGTGATGAGATAAATGGATAAATGGATCCCAACAGTACTCAAAGCCTACAAATAGTTGGGACTAGGGTTTGGGAAGGCCCTGTAGAGTCCTGCCTTGCTCCCTGCCATAGAGCTATAGTAAGTCAAGCCAGACAGTGACAAGTGCCCGGTACTGAAGACCTTTAATGAGTGAGCACATCTTAACCTCTGTTTCTTGCCCATTCCTGTTAAAGGATTTAGCATCTCAGAACTCTTCTTTTAGAATTGCATTCAGAGGTTTTGTCACATTCTTCCCAAATTTAGCTTTCTGCCCAGCAAGGAAGGAAGTCTTTTGGCTAATAAGCAGCTGTAATGCAGGGAGTTTAGATTGTTGTTTTAAAAAACAAAACAAAACACAGCAGCAGGAGAACAGTGACATTTGCAGATTTGACATTCATAGTTTTGACTGAGAGCAACCCAGAAGGCACATGACTTGAGGTGATTTGTAATTTTTCTGAGCGGTAAGTCACTTAGCCTGCTGAGTATGCCTAGCACACCTCCACACATCTAAAATTCACCACGACTTGCTTCTGCATTCGCATGCCAGCTAGCTTCTGCAATGATAAAAACATGTTTCTTTGCGGGAAGCTTGCCTGAAAAGAAACCTGACTACAAATTCTGTAAAATCAATGAAGATTAGGTAAACAGATGTAAGAAATTATTTGCAAATTTGAAAGGTCTTACATTTTTCTGGACTTGCCCACAAGAGTTGGCAGCATTCGGACATGAAAATTAAGGCAGAATCATTGCTGGCTTGTGATAAGTGATGCCTTAGCATGTGTATCAGTCAGTTACTCCCCGCTGTATCTCCTGTGGAGCTATGATTAGAGAGCAATAGACTGCCTTTTCAGAAAGAGGCACAGCATCATAAAAGGGAAGCCAAACCTAAACTATAATGATAAATGGACAGATTATAAAGGTGATTTTTTTTTCCATCTTGTTAGTAAAGCCCAAAAACATCATACTGTAATTCCCAGGAAGTAGCATTTATCATATCTTCAAAAGTGCCTTCACGAAAGAGAAAAATGATGAAAGAGCATCTACCCACTTGACGAAACTGTGAGGTTCTTAGGAACTGACTGTCATATCTCATGTCTTACATGCTGTTCCAACGCCCCACCACCACCACCACCATGAAGTTTAAGGCAAGGCTGGTAGAGGGAACTAAGAAGTTGAAGAATCCAAGGTAGTGCCTAACTTTTCCCTAGCTCATTCTGGAAACAGTACAGTACCAGACATGTTCAAATCATACCTGTTTGATCTGGGAAAGTGATTTAACCTCCCTGTACCTCAGTTTCCTTGTCTGTTAAATGAGGATAATAATAATACCTATCTCATGGGATTTTATGAGTTAATATATCTAGAATTCTTAGCACCTGGGACAGAGTAAGCTATTGTTGTTGCTGTTAACTACTATTACTGGCTTGTTGTTGTTGTTAAGTTTGTTTATTTATTTATTTATTTATTTATTTATTTAAGTAATCTCTACACCCAACATGGGGCTCGAACCCACGACCCTGAGATCAAGAGTTGCATGCTCTTCCAACTAAGCCAGCCAGGTGCCCCCTTATTGCTGTTATTTTTGTTGAGATTGAGGAAGAGCTGTCAAGCTGAGCCATTAAAGAAAAGGGGGGTATGGTTTACAACTGTTGGTCTCCCAGGGAAAAATTGCTTTACCATGTGATCGGCTATAATTTGGGTCATTGAACATTGTTAATTAACGTTAACACTGGGTCTGGGGACTAGAGAAAATGCTGTGGTTTCTCTGTTGTGTGTGTGGAGCTGCCTGTTAGCACCCAGTGGAGGAGGAGTGGCAGGGAGTTGCCAGCCAGCCACAGTGGTGTGCTTGCTTCGGTCTCTGTCATCTCCAGCATATTGGCCCTCTTGTTCTCTCCTCTTCTTCAGGCTTAGATCACTCAGTCTGGAGCCTGAAACTCAGTAGGGTATTGATCTAGTATCCCATTATCTCCCTCCTCCCTTTCCTGTCCCGTCTCGCTATGGATTTTAACGTTAGCCTATCTTCTAACTTTTCTGTGTGACCATAAGCAAATTACTTTGACCTAAATTGCATACTCTTTAAATGGAATAAAAATGACTCTGCCTATTCAGAGGACAACCAGGGGTTTTATGGAAATGACAGATGTTAAGCATTTTCAAAGTCCTTGAAAGGAGGATTCTTTGACGGGACCAAACTCATAGTAAAAAGGCTGTTTTCCCAAGGAGGACAGTCCTTACTCTAATACCTAGGCTTTACCCCCCAGTAGCACCAGAGCTGTTTAATTCCAGCTCTGCCATCTAGCCTAGTGGTTCTGAGTACCACTTTTTCAAATACTCACAAGCACTAATCCACGTTATGGCTTTACAGCCAGTAAATTAAATTATATGTGTTCTAAACACAGTGTTTTTGAGCTGTAGAGAGTCTGCAGCCTTTGAAACCACTAACTTAATTTTGTCCAACTCATACTGAGTAACTAAAAAAGAGCCAAACTTTTTCCTTTTGAATTTGGTTTGAAAAATAATAATAAATCAT
Organism: Callorhinus ursinus; assembly: GCF_003265705.2. Classification (NCBI taxonomy): domain Eukaryota; kingdom Metazoa; phylum Chordata; class Mammalia; order Carnivora; family Otariidae; genus Callorhinus; species Callorhinus ursinus. Next base: position 74,697,205 of record NW_027397072.1, read on the forward strand.
TCCCAGGCAGTGTTCCTGGATGCCAAATTTTATCTGGGATCTAAATCTTCTGTCTGCTTTGGATATTCCCCGAAGTAAAGGGTTAAGGAGTGTTAATGAAGAGGTGATCTATGACAGCTTTTACCTTACCTACAACCTTGTGGTCTCAGCTCTGTGACTTTGGGCAGATCACTTAATGTGTCAGAGTTTTGACTCCTTTATCTGCAAATCTTTCTCCACAATAAATTTTTGAGAGAATTAAATGAAATCATCTTTATTGAACACTTTAAAAGTATACTTATCTGCATGTAAAATCCTACCTCTAAAAGAACAGATTTAAGTGGAAAAGTATTTATTCTGACATACTGTCATTGCTTAAAATTAGACTTTGTAAGCTCATTCAAGGGAGGCTCTGTTATCATCTTCCATAGTCTTCTTCCACAATAAATGAATACTTAATGAGGAAAGCTGAGCATGCTTTTCTGAAGTATTTTTCAGAGGCTTCAAAATGCTTCCATTTTGTCACATTCCTTGGGAGAGCCTTGATTTTTTAGCAAATCTTTATCATTTAAGGGTGTGTGTGTTTATGTATATGTTTAAAACAACCAGACTCAATGGAAAGAGGATGGTCAAGCTGAGTAATACAGGATTGTTGGGGTTTTCTCTGGTTCTTTTTATTGAAGGGGGGTGTTGTTATTTTAAAAAAATGTAAGAAAACTAATTTTCCTTTGTTGCTTGTAAATTTTTTTCTAAAGCAGTTCCTAAAACAGGATTTTAGAAGTCTTTAGAGTAGTAACACATCATTTCAATACATGCTGCCTTCCTATTTTTATGTACTCATACTCATTTGGATGTATATGTATATACATTTGGGTTTTTTAATTATATTATCATCGCACAGTGTACCATGACCTAGCAAGTGGTTCTGAAATAGGAAAAGCTACATAAAAATCAATACTACAGGTTGCCTGGCTGACAAATGACTCTTGATTTTGGATCAGGTCATGATCTCAGGGTCCTGGGATCAAGCCCTGCATCAGGCTCCGCGCTCAGCAGTGGGTCTATTTGAGGATTCTCTGACTCTGCCCCTTACTTTGCTCATGTGCACTCTGTCTTGCTCTCTCTCTCTCTCTCTCTCAAATAAATGGGTAAATCTTTTTTAAAAAAATCACTACTACTTATTCTTTGTGGCATTGGTTATTATTTCACTGATCTTAGATGTTTTGTGTGGTGCAACTATGTAAGCACGTTGTTACCTGGCATTTTTTTATAAAGCCAATTCCCTATACTAAATTGCTAAAATAAAATAAAACAGCTTTCTAAGGATATGTTCTCCTATGTACAATTAATATGGCATACATGCTGTATCCAGTTTCTATGCATGTACACCAGATCTTTGAAAAAGAAGGAAACATTTAGTAAGGTCTTCAAAATTTAGAAGCAGGTAACAGTCTGATGCTTATAAACCAAGTCTTTTGGAAGACAAACTGCATTTCTTAATCTATGACAGCTTCTCCTTTTCAGTTCCTCTTGTTTTTGTTTTTGTTTATGTTTTGTTCCTGCTACTCATAAATGCAAGAGTGTGTTTAGACGTAGGAAATGCTCCAAAGACCCTCCACATGATACCAAGCCAGTGTGACTGAAGATGCCCCCGGCTGCTGCCTGGATAGCTGCATACCATTTAAAACTATACTCTCAGATAAAAGTCTGTAAGGGCTTCCAGGAAAATTCCTTTATCCTGTCTGTAAGGGTTACATTTTTAAAAAGTATCTGCAGTTTTCAAAATCCAGTTAGCTGTAAGTTCTTGTGAAAAATTGCTTGCTGTAAGTTCTTGTGGTTGATTACATGCTAAGAAAAGCCATTTAAACCTTGTCTTCACTGACCTTCCAGCTTCTGCAGTACAGTAGGTTGTTCCATAAATGCACTGTCCTTCCACTCTACTTGAATTTACCAGTACTTGTAGATTTTGCACCAGCAACGATTTTTAAAGATTTTGGCCCAGTTCAGTGTCTCGGTTTCACAAAGAGGTTAGAAGTTTGAAAAGGTTCTTTGATGATTAAAGTGCAACTCATGTTGCTGCCCCTTTGACTTGGCTGCTGAAACAGCAGATGTGGTAAAGCCAGCACACTCTCTTTAAGCTGAACTAAGTGTGCACTGCAATGTGTTCACCTGTCTAAATTCAGCTCCCCGTAGGTAGCGTAAAAGGACCAACGGGTCTTTCTCTTTTGCCACATTGGAATTTATATTTAGCCTTTAGTATTAAGAGCAGATTTAAAAATATATATTGAATCTGTGGGTTTTGGTGTAACAGATTATTCCTGAACTGTCATTTATGTCCCACCACTTACTCTACAATCACAGTTAGAAGGCCGGGTTTACTCGAAGAGTATAAGCTCTTTTTAAATCACTGAGCATCTCCTTGTATTACAAATTATAACCTGCTTTGTACCTACTTATTTATAAAATGACTGTGCTCTTGCATTTAATGTTTTGTTTATTGATATCATTACAACTGAGTAAAACTAATGGATAAAAATATGCCAGTACAAAAGTCTCCTTTGGAACTGTTGAGAATGGGTAGACAGCCACAGGCACTTTGCCCTTGCAGCACGGTTCTTCAGGCTGTGTGTTGGGCCCCCAGAGCACGTGCTAATAGTAAGTTGTTCTTAAAGTGATGGACTTGCATCACTATGGTCCTTCTGTGCTCTGTCAGGTGCCACAGTACTTTAATGTAATGAACCCAGTCCTGGGCTCCCAAACTGAATGGATATATCTGAAATCTTACTAATCTTGAGAATTTCTTACTCTTTTTTTTAAATTATGTTATGTTAATCACCATACATTACATCATTAGTTTTTGATGTAGTGTTCCATGATTCATTGTTTGCGTATAACACCCAGTGCTCCATTCAGTACGTACCCTCTTTAATACCCATCACCAGGCTAACCCATCCCCCCACCCCCTCCCCTCTAGAACCCTCAGTTTGTTTCTCAGAGTCCATAGTCTCTCGTGGTTCGTCTCCCCCTCCGATTTCCCCCCCTTCATTTTTCCCTTCCTACTATCTTCTTTTTTTTTTTAACATATAATGTATTATTTGTTTCAGAGGTACAGGTCTGTGATTCATCAGTCTTACACAATTCACAGTGCTCACCATAGCACATACCCTCTCCAGTGTCCATCACCCAGCCACCCCATGCCTCCCACCCCCCACCACTCCAGCAACCCTCAGTTTGTTTCCTGAGATTAAGATATTGAGCGAAAGAAGTCAGTCAGGGAAAGACATGTATCATATGACCTCACTGATATGAGGAATTCTTAATCTCAGAATTTCTTATTCTTTGGGAAGAATCTTACAAAGACTCACTCTGGAGGGGAAAAATACTGCGTTTGTAACAAGTTTCTGTTGAAAATATCAGTGATTTTAGGTTATATAAGCATTCTGCTCGAAAAATAAGCATTATCTCTGCTGCAAGGTCTGTATTTTAACTTTGTGCAGATGTGCGCTAAAAGAACATGATGTGCTTATTTGTTGCATTTATGCTACTTTCTTATTTTAAGTAAGATGGATGAAATTACATATTAAATAAAAACAGCAGCTCGGGCCACAGTCCTTAGCAAACTGAAAAAGCCTTGCAGAGACAGTGGAGAAAATGATGCCATGACTTTAATAACTCATTGACTTTTGAGAGACTTGTCTACATAAATGCCTTTATGTAGTAATTTCTTTGTGGAATTTATCGGTATTAAGTGTCTCCTGTTTAAAACTAATCTGCCGGGGCACCTGGGTGGCTCAGTCGTTAAGCGTCTGCCTTCGGCTCAGGTCATGGTCCCAGGGTCCTGGGATCGAGCCCCACGTCAGGCTCTCTGCTCGGCGGGAAGTCTGCTTCTCCCTCTCCCACTCCCCCTGCTTGTGTTCCCTCTCTCGCTGTATCTCTCTCTGTCAAATAAATAAAATCTTTAAAATAAATAAATAAAATAAAACTAATCTGCCATTAAATTGTGTTGGTGAAATGTTACCAGAAGTATTATGTTTTATATCTTAACCAAACACATCACTTATTTTGACATGACTGCAGTTATAAACAAACACACACTATGCGTATGGCATGAAACTCCAGTCAGTGAAAATAGCTATGTGGCCTTGGGCAAATTATTTAACTTCCCTGAACCTCAGTTTTCCTTTTCTGTATGATAGGACACCTAGCTTTTAGGATTCTTGTTAGTATTGGACGAACACCTCTATCAAGCACTAGCACAATGCCCGGCACTTACTTGTCAGTGCTGTGTTCCAAGCTTCATAAAGTGCAGTGTGTTTTAATATGGTATTCTCGAGGCAGAAAGTACTTTGTATCAAGTGTTACTTATCATAGTAAAGTATGAATTCAAATATGAAACTTTCTATTGCATGTTACTTACCACACTCAACTCCAGGGCCAGAATTCAGAAAATGTAGAATAAATTTTTCTTAGGCTACTTAAAGAACACATGTTTCTTGAGTGATTACCAGGTGTAAAGCATTGTTTCCTATCATTTACAGTTGAATATATTTGAAATCCAGTAAGGGAAAGGTCAATCTGAATTCTATTCCCAGTTCATTTTATAGTCCCTCTTCCCTTTGGTTTTGCTATTTTCCTTTTTCTGTAAGCCTGTTGTAACTTTAAGAAAGTTTTCAAAATAAAGTAACATTTGACTTTGTTCCATAGTCATTTAAAAATAGAGTTGATCAATATGAAGTGTTAGCTAGGTGCACAATTTGGTACTTTTTTATTGATTTCAGTTACCAGTGCCCTCAGGCTTCTGTATGTGAGAATGAAAATGATATATGAAATATGCACCCAGGTTAAACAGACCAATTTTCTTCTTAGATCTGCAACTACTATAAACAGAATTCTTTATATGGAAGTGACTTTGGTAGCAGTTAGTCCCTCTCTCTGTCTCTCTCTCTCACACACACACAACACCCACGCACGCACACGCACACGCATGCGCACACGCACACGCACCTCAAAACTCCAAACAGCGTTCTGAGCCAGTGTTTTTGTTACTGAGGCCAAGACTTATACAGTGCTTTAGGAATTTTCTGCCATTTAGTTAACTTTCATTAATTATAAAATGCCATTCAAGGTTATAGATTTACAGCCCATGAATATGCTTTGGCATTTTAACAGTTGATTGTAAGCCAGAATCTTGAGGATTTGAAAGATGTTCTACCAAATAGCTAGTTGCAGACCGATCAAAGCCAAGAGGATAAATACCAGGGAAGCCTGCTCAGCAGGGCATGCATTAATGAGAAAGTTGTGCAGAGAAGTTGGTTGTGGGCAGAAGTTGTCATGTGTCATCTGTCCCATCAGTCAGAGCTTCAGCAGCTGTTCCCTGTCACCAGGGCCCTTATGTGCTACTGCTTGTCCAATAGCACTAACAGATACTGGCTGCCTCTCCAGGGGGTGAGGGCTGGGGAAGCCATGGACACACAGACTTACATTGTATGTCTCACTGGCCACCAGTTTGGATGGAAGCTCATTTCCAAAAAGAGAGACCAAGCGCCAATTCCTTGGTGTTTCATTAGACCACGAACCAAGATATATTCTCAAGAGAATTAGTTGGCTTTTGGAGAATCTATCTGTTTTTGACTAAAAATGTAGGATGGAAATGTAGGAAGATTGCCCACTTGAACACAAAATAGGCCCTAAATGAGAGATGAGAGTGCTTTCTCCACCAGATGCTGGATTATCAGTACTGCATGATCACTGAAGAAACTTTCTGGTTGAACAGAGCAATGCAAAAACAGACTGGAAATGACAAGCATTCCTTTTGTGATAATGCAGCAATCTGCCAAATGGGATACATCCCAGTTCTGATGATGGACAAGCCTCCAACAGTTTCCTTTTTCCCTTCTTATATTCCAGAGACATCCTTAGAGGAAAGGATTTGAGGGCATTAGTATCACTATCTGTCTGATTACTGTGTTGACATTTTTAAAGTGCCATTAATCATAGGAAATGGAACTTAATGATGTTGAAAAATACCCAGCCAAGAACTATCAAGAAAGTAAGCTGCAGCCCAATATTCAGATGAAATTGAAGGGGGAAATGGTTTAACCCTTTCTTTTTTTCTTAGTTAACTTACTACTGAACTCCAAAGCTAGGTAATTGAGAGGCAGCAAGCAAGGGAAATGGTAAACATAGCAAAGGGAAATTGAGAAAGGCAGATATTTTTATTTTGTAAATATTGCAGCAATAATTTATACAGTATATAAAAACAATAGTCATCTCAAGATTATGTAATTAAGGTCTTACTTGCTTCCACACCTTCCATTTTGTAAGCAAGTACTTTTTCTTTTTGATATCCCTCCCCCCCATATTTTTCCTGTTGACTCTGAATACTTAATACAATTTAATCCACGTGAAGCTTGACTGTCAATGGAATTTGAGAATTAGTAGACTGAAGTATGCTTACATAGGTAACACTGTCATCATGGATACTCAAAAAAAAAGTACAAAAAAGTATTCATGTGCCAGTGATATGGCCCATGAATAACAAATTTTCATTTGTCAAAAGCTGGCGATGCTTACTGGATATTTTGCTGGATTTTGAAATCATCAGTTCATTGTTTGCCTATTAGCTAATTTAAATTCAAATGAGTATTCCTAACTCAAATTTAGGAAACATAAGGTAAACAGGTATCCTTATTTAGAAAATATGTTTGACACTATACTCTAACGAACATTACACTGTAAAGCATTTCTGATGCTGATTTTGAGAAGGTGCTTCACTGGAAAATAGCACAAGAACCTAAGTCCATCCCCTCCTTTTTTTTCCAAGACAGGTCATTCATTACAGCATGAGACACACATAGATTTTTAATCAAGACTGATTGGTTGGTTGATTGATGATATATGGATCTGAGATGATTGAATTTTAGGGTGACCTGTATAAGGACTTTGGAAAATAAGTAATATTATTAATAAGTGCTGGGTTTTTTGTTTGTTTGTTTGTTCCTGCAGGTTTTTGTCATTCATCAGAGGGACACTGTATGAGATTGGAAAGCCTGAAATGGAACAAAAAATAAATTCATTCCTTGAAAAGGAAGGAATAGAGAAAATTGCGGAAAGTTTGCAAACAACAGTTCACACCTTACAGGTCATCATAGATGGTCTCAGCCAGCCTGAAAGCTTCGATTTTCGAACAGGTAAATAATTAAATTTGAATAACAGCACCTTCATTTACATAGCTCACATAATCTTCTATGGCCCTCACGAAAAACCTCTGCTATAGGCAAAACTGATATTATTCTCCATTCTGTACATGTGAAAACTAAAGCATCATGCCCTTTCTTCAAAGTCATTGCAGTTGGTTAACATCCAGAGCCAAAACAAGAAGCCAGGTCTCCCGATGACTCCTTGTCCCGTGCTTATTTTCCATCACACTAGACTAAATGCATCACACATTGGCTGCTGTGTGCATGGAGGCATACATTTTTCATAATCCTTTTGTAAGCTCTTCTTATCTTGTAGGAGCCAGAAGTCCAAGGTAAGGCATTAGTTCATAAACTAAAAAGTGAATCTTCTTCCTAAATTGCAGCCTTCCAAGTTCCTGGATTCTGTGTCAGTGAACACATTGAGCAAATAAGATACTATCTCTCTGTTGATTTTCCTTCTAATTAAAAGAGCTCTCAGCTTTCAGCATAGGTAGATGGTGAGGGAAGTATAACAGCCATAGTTGTTGAGGGCAATGACCCGATGAAAAAGAACTAAGGTATCAAGTGACCCACTTCCTAAGGATATTTGAATAGGAGGCTCTGAGATTTAAATGAATCTGCACTTGTCTCATAACCAGTTTTAGGATACCGTGTTTAAGGCTTGGTTCTTTTCATTCTGAGTTAGGCTCTTTTGAGGGGGTCAGATGTGCTTCTTTGAAAAGGTTTAAAGGAGTTTATGCATCCAACTTTTTTTTTTTTAAGATTTTATTTATTTATTTGAGAGAGAGAGAATGAGAGAGAGAGAAAGAGAGCACATGAGAGGGGGGAGGGTCAGAGGAAAAAGCAGACTCCCCACCGAGCAGGGAGCCTGATGTGGGACTCAGTCCAGGGACTCCAGGATCATGACCTGAGCCGAAGGCAGTCGCTCAACCAACTGAGCCACCCAGGCACCCTTAAAAGGTTTAAAGGAGTTTATTTTATTTTATTTTTTAAGATTTTATTTATTTATTCATGAGAGACAGAGGGAGAGAGAGAGAAGCAGAGGGAGAAGCAGGCTCCCAAGCAGCAGGGAGCCCGATGCGGGACTCGATCCCACGACCCTGGGATCATGACCTGAGCCGAAGGCAGACGCTTAACCATCTGAGCCACCCAGGCACCCAAGGTTTAAAGGAGTTTAAAAACACACCCAGTAACGGGCACCTGGCTGGCTCAGTCGGAAGAGCATGCAACTCTTGATCTCAGAGGTTGTGAGTTCAAGCCCCACATTGGGTGTAGCGATTACTAAAAAATAAATAAATTAAAAAAAAACACCCAGTAAGTTCATTTATACTATTCCCTTAACTTTTCTGTAAGTCAGAAATTAATTTTTAAAGTTGGAGAAAAAATATATAATAAGATCTATGACAAAAATGTAGGAGTAGGAGCCTCCAGGGTGGTCCATCCAAAGTGGATGTTTCAGTAGACATATCCATCGCTATTTAGAGGCCTGATACCCTTGTATGTGAATTTCCTGGGTATTGTTTAGCAGGATACTAAGTTCCTAAACAGGGTGGGCTATGAGGCTGGCATGCCTAGGACACCACATTAGAAGATCGGTAAATATGCTCTCTCTAGCTGCAGGCCTCCTGTACTGGTTTTCTTGATCGTTTTTCTGTCTTGGTGTTAATTGCTCTGTTTTCCCAGTTACACTGCAGACTCAGAGTGAAAATCAACATTCAGATTATATGGTTCAATTAAACAACCAACTGCTAAGTAGAGGTCCTCACCTTGTCATGCCCTTAGTGAGCAGAAACACAGATGCACCTGGGCTCTGGACTGAGCTTACCAGTTACTGCAGTGTTTATCATTGTGATAAGTGAAATTTCAAATAAGTCTCTTTAAACTCACTTTGGAATTGGCCTTTGCCCTTTGTGTAAGTCACAATTTTCAAAATGTCTGAAAGCTTTTACTTTAATGCTAAAAATATCCCCAAGGGGGAAGGCAGATAGTCACACTTTTGAAGAGGCAGATAGTATTTTGGATGTTTCCTCACTACAGTATTTATAAACATTACATCTTTTATTTTCTTCATTTTCTCAAAAGTATTTCCTTCCTTGATGCCTCTTTCTTTCCCCATACTCATCCTGTCTTCTGACAAAATTGATTCTATTTTATTAACACTCTGGTTGCCAGTTACTTTCCATAATTGGAGTCATCAGAGGCAGCCTAGTGACAGCCGACTGAATTTGTTGCCTTGGCAGTCAAAGTGAAAGTTTGCCTGGGACATGGAGGATTTTCTCATTTCTCAGTTGTCCAGGCTGTCTTCAGGAACATGTTAAGTAGTTCCTGACTCTGATTTTCCATGCAAAATTAAACTAAGCAGCTGATCAGGAACCCTTGGGGAATCTGTAGCAGCTGGACCTCTGTAAGAGAGAAGAATTTCCAGGCATAAAAAACAATGCCTGTGAGACCTCAGAGACCATCCTACCTTGGCCCTGATCAATGACTTAGTTTCACTTTGCTTTGACACAGTCTTTGCCCAGGGTAATATTACAACAGGTTTTTTTGCTTTTGGAATCCACTACTTGCAGTGTCAGGGAAAATTCTACAGAATCAATTCCAGTTTTCACATATTCCTTTTTGGTGTGAGGAAAATGAGATTTGAAGTGTAAAGAGGGTTTTTGTTTTGTTTTATAGGAAAAAGGTGAATTCAGAAAAAAACCAACAACTTGATTTCAGGATGGTTGGATGGGGGAGGGGAACCAAGGGGTGGCCAGTTGTTAGTACAACTGTAAAGGATAGCTTTAACAAGTAATCAGGATCAAGCCAACAGCTGTGGAGGAAAAGGAAGTGGGATGGGTGGAGGGAGAATGAGGCCTTAGTAAAAGGAGATCCAAGCTTAGAATGTTCTTTGTTATTAGAATCAACATTCTGTAATCCTAGGAAAGGGGGCCAAGAAGAGCATGGGAAAATGGAATCCACAGATAACCCAAAAACCCCATTTAGACTGTTAGTTCTACCCTTCTCCCTCATAAAACCTTTGTTGTTGTTTTTGTTTTGTTTTTACTAGAGCCATGATTCCTTGGTATGCTTTATACCCACTTTTTGGGGGGGCTGGTGTTAATGAACAGAGAAATGTACAATGGGGCGAACAAGAAAAGAGGGCTGTAAGGAACTTGAGAGCAGGGATCTGTGTGTCTTCATCTTTGTATCTCTAGCACCCAGCAGAGTGCCTGGACAGGAGATCATACTAGGAGCTAATAAATGTTTAATGACTTGAACTGAAAAAGGAGAAAGAAGATTAGGTACTGGCTGCTCTGGGTTTCTGAGCCGTAGATAATCAAGAATGTATTAAGTTTTGATTGGACAAGTATATTCAAAATGGACAGAAATTGATTCCTGAATTCCAAATTCGTGGAGGGAAATGAGAGAACATTTTAATTTCAAATGTTGATGTACTTTCTACCACCTTTAAACAGTTTGCAAATTCAGGTACTGGGGGGAAAAAAATCTCCCAATTTTCTGTCTTTAAACGTCTTACTTTCCCAGTGTTTGTGATTTGGCCTTATATATTCATTGAGCAAAGATATTTTCTCATCACCTCCTCATAAAGAGGAAAATAAGACTCTCTTCTCAATCCTTGTATACAGTGCTAATGTTTGCATGCTAGCAAGATAGAGTTTGAGGAGAAGAAAGTGAGTAAATTTTCTTGTGTTGTTCCTATTATGTGAATGCTGCTTCTTCAATTAAGATGCATTTTCTCTGAAGGTAAGCCTGGGTTTCAGTTCTTTTATGTCCCCTCTCAGTGCTGACTAGTAGTCTGGGCACATAACTGATATGTAGTAAATACTTATTTACTAATGTATATTGTGTCCAGGAAGTATAGTACCTACTATTTACACTGTCTTTTGTCCCCTTTTCCTTGTAGATTTTGATAAACCTGATTTCAAGAGAAGCATTGTCTGCTTGGAAGACCTGCAGGTTGGGACAGTTCTTACAGGCAAAGTCGAAAATGCCACTCTGTTTGGAATTTTTGTAGATATAGGAGTGGGGAGATCAGGGCTGATTCCCATACGAAATGTAACAGAAGCAAAACTTTCTAAAACAAAGAAGAGAAGGAGTCTTGGACTGGGCCCTGGAGAAAGAGTGGAAGTCCAAGTACTCAACATTGACATCCCCCGATCGAGGATTACTCTGGACCTCATTCGGGTGTTGTGAGTGTCGCACTAAAGATCAGACACTGATTTTATTTTCTCATTTCTAGAGATGGGTAAGAATAAGTCAGGTGTTTGTGAATTCTAGGTAGCAGATGAGAAAGAATTCACTCAATATCAGAAGTATTTTTCAAACACTTGCCTTACTTTTCCTTCTGAATAAATAGGAAACTAACAGCTCAATTTCTTTTCCCCTTAAAGAAAACAACTAATAGACATCCTCATGTGGTTTTATTTAGTAATGATTTTCTGACCCAAATTTTATTTTTTGTACTTCATCTTTGACTCCTTTTGCATTTTGTATAACAGATTGTCGTTTCATTTCTACTTGCCAGCTTGCTTTGCTGGACTTGTATGGAATTGTTTTCTTGATTTGAATTGTACATTGTTTCTTGACATAGGGCAGGCAGTGGTTAGCCCTCCCTTTTTACAGATTTTTTTTAATCAGGCCTTTTGGACTTGATTCATGATTTTCTCTTGCCAAGCAAATAAAAAATATGCCAATTAGATAGATCCTGATGTGTCTGTAACCATCAAGTGAATGGCTCAAAACATTTCTGAGAAGTATGTATGTATTGATTCCTACAATAAAGTTCTGTGGCTAGTGACCTTGTTTTTGTTATGTTGATTCAGTGAATGACCTAGGAGTCCTTCCTGATTAAAGATGTGGCACATATTCATGCAAATTTCATATAAGCCAACTGTGCCTTTGGGCAAGAGGGAAGCCTCCGGAAACTTGAAGAATGGCATTCAGTTTGACTTTGCTTAGCACCGAAGGTATTTTCTTTCTTAAACATTAGGACTAAACCTCAAATGGGGAAAGAAATAGCCTTCCTAAAGATTAACTGTAGATTAGGTGTGAAGGGGCAAGAAAAACAAGTAGATAAAGCAAGTGACTCTTAACTCTGTTTTGATTCAGTGGAGATGGTAAGTATTAGCATGACCATTCAGGGTCAAAATTATTTAAATAGAGCCCACACTGGACTTGGGTCTTGTCCATTCTGCCTGCCCTGGCTAATTTGCTTAATGGAGTCATTTGCATGACTGAATGAGTACCTGGTTTTCACCATGTGTAATGAGTGGAGGATGCTTACTAAAGAGGGTGACCGTCCTGCTTTTTTGCCTGGGACAGTCCTAGGAAACACGCATTGTCCTGGTAGAGGTTTTTCATAGTATGTCTTTTTATTCCCAAACTTCCCCATTGTTCGTAATAAATCATATGATCATCGTAGTAGTATAGTCCCTTACAGAGTGGTAAATTGGACTGTGTTTATTGACAGTTCTGCCTGGTAGTTTGCTAATCTCAAAATATTCAGTCTTCCAACTGGTGTACGTAGATCTTTTTAATGCAGTAGCTCCCTTAAAAGTTGTGTAACTCAAGACTTTTTTTCCTGACAGTTTCATTTCTGAAATGCTTTTCTCTTTCTTACAAGTGACAGTGGATCTTAATGTTGTGACTTTAAGTTGACCTTCTTACTCCTTCCAGTGTTCTTCCTGGTTCATAATTTGTAGATCAGTGATGAGTAATATGCACCCAGAGAGTCTTATTCTGAAGCCTGCAATGTAATTTCAAACAAATGCTTTTTTTTTAATTGAGGCATAATTGGCATATAACTTTGTTAGTTTCAGGTGTACAACATGATTTGATATTTGTGTGTATTTCAACATGATTACCATAATAAATCTAGTTAACATCTATCACCATATATAGTCAAAACAAATGCTTTTTGGGAAGAGGCCTTCTCCTTGGCCACTTTGAATACCAGAACCAGAACAGTGGAAGCAGCTCCATTGACCTGGTAGCTAAGCCTGTAGACGCAAGCACTTGATATTGCACTAGGTTGCATGGTTTGTCCTGTCTAGCCCAAACATGGTGGAAGCTCTATAAGGCCTAGCCTGGGAAAAGTGGGGCATGTCTCTTTCGTCTTGTACCCCTAGAATGTAGCATGGCGCTTGGTGGTCAGTATGTTCAATTAATCCTAGTCCCTATCCTACCAATAATCCACAATGTGCTTTCGACCTGGTGTCTTTACTTCTCTGGGCCTCCTTTTCCCAAGTTTAAAATGGGGATGATGGTAATAAAGCATTCATTCTCCCAGAATTTTTTTTCTTTTATTATGTTAATCACCATACATTACATCATTAGTTTTTGATGTAGTGTTCCATGATTCATTGTTTGCTTATAACACCCAGTGCTCCATTCAGTACGTGCCCTCTTTAATACCCATCACCAGGCTAACCCATTCCCCCCACCCCCCTCCCCTCTAGAACCCTCAGTTTGTTTCTCAGAGTCCATAGTCTCTCATGGTTCATCCCCCCCCTTCATTTTTCCCTTCCTGCTATCTTCTTCTTTTTCATTCTCCCAGAATTTATTGGTGGCCTCCTGTGTGCCAGGCATGGTGCTGGACACTGACCATACAGTTATGATGGAAAAATAGACATTATCCCTACCCTTATGGAACTTAGAGTCTGTTGAGGAAAAAAAGAATCATTAACCGAGAAATCACATACAAATATAAAATTACAAGCAGAATAAGCAATATAATGGTGACAGCACATAATAGATAAGTTTACCTAGTCAGAAATGTCAGAAAATGTTTCAGTGGGGTTTGAGTGAAATGTGAAAGATGACCAGAAGTTAACTAGGACAGATATTTTGTTGACCTTAAGAAGAATTGTTTCTGATAAATGGTGGGGGGTGAGAGCCTGATTAGAGTGGGTTTAAAAGAGAGTGGGAGGAGTTAGATTTGGGGTAGCGAATATAGACAATTTGTTCAGGAGGTTTGGCTGTTAAGCAATAAGAGAAATATTACAGTGGTTAGAAGGGGAGAATGGAGTCCAGAGAGAGTTCTTGTATTTTTTTAAGAAGAAATAATAATATGTACAAGTGGAAATGAGCTAGTAAAACTAGAAAATTTGAGATAGGAGACAGAGGAGAATCGCTGGAGTGATATCCTTGAGTGGATGAGACTGGGTGGAATCTAGTACACAGTCTGAGATAGAAATATAAACAGTTTGTCCGTATTAACAAGAGAAGATTGTATGGGCCCAGATGTAGGTAGGAGGCTGTGGTGATGGGAGCTCATCGAGGATCTCCTTGGGTCGCTTGTATTTTTCTCATTGAAATAAAAAGGAAGGTCATCATAGGCCTGAAGATCTGGAGTAAAGGGAGTTGGAGGTGTGAGAAGAAAGGAAAAGAAGAGGAAAACAAAGCAAAGGATAAAAGAGTAAAAAGCCTAGGGAAATAGAGTATGATTTCCGGGCAGTGTTAAATGTTCCACTGAGGGGTCAGGGTCAGTCAAGTGGAGGATCAGTCCAGTTGCTTATCTATTTTTCTTCCACCACAGCAGCAGGGTGAGCACAGGTGGAGAGGTAGATCTATTCAGGGTTGGGAGTTTGACAAGCAAGTAAAACGGACAGAAAGGCAAGGAAGTTGAGGGCATGTAGACAAAGAAATTGTTGACCGTGGAATTTAGACTCCATAAGAAGAAAAGCAAGAGTATAAGGGGAGAATGAGGGGCAGTGAAAAGGTACAGGATTAATGATTGTAGGTCCTGATGGAGGACTGTTAGAGTGGGGATGACAGAGGACATAATGGGTGAAAGAGTGGCTGTCAGCAGTGGGATGCTTAACTCCGAAATGACAGGTTTCGGGGTTGCAGTGCTTGGTAATTACAAAGGGTAGGGAGTGATTGTGGGAATAAGTGGCAGAGGTAGGGGACAAGGATAAGCTCGTTAGAAAAGAGGAAGACAAGGAACTGAACCACTTCAGGAAGGATTATGTGGGTAAGTTTAGGAGGTTGTCACAGTAATGCAGGCATAAAATAGTGGTGGCTTGGACAAGAACGTTAGTGGTAGAAATGGTGAGATGGCGTGGGGTACTGGATGTATTTGGAAGATGAAGGCAGAGCCAAACAGGATTTCCTGGTGTACTGGATAGAAGACGTGAGACAGACAAAAGTCTAGGATGGTTTTGGGCCTAAGCAACCAGAAGGATGAAATTGTTATCTGCTGAGGTGGAAGAGGCTGTCTTGGACAGTTTTGGTGAAGGACTTCATTTAGGACCAGTTAAATTTGAGATCCTCATTAGACATGTAAGTGGAGATGCCAGATAGGCTCTTTCAGCCTAAAGTTCCGGGGAGACGGCTGGGCTGGAAGTGTCGGTGGCCAGCAGCACAAAACTGTACCCACAGCCACAAAGCTGACTAAGATCACCAATGTGTATAAATTCTTTGAACACCTCCCTAAGGGCAGGAATCTCTTTTGTTGTGGCAGGGCCTGCCTGGGTGCCTATTCAGAATTCTCCCTTCTTCCTTACTAAAAGAATTCGGATCTGAGGGGAGCATAAGGTGACTAATGGACACGGATGTGGCCATGTGGTGTAGTCCTGGCCAGTGAGTGTAGGTCAAAGTCAGGGGACGGGATTCTAGAAAGGCTAGAAACAGTGGGGACGTCAGACCCAGCTATCATACCTTTTTTATCCTTTGCCCTTGCCCTCCCTCCTGCTCAGAATGCGGACAGAATGCTGGAGGTGCTGGAGGTCAGACAGTGACAAACACTCACTAGGGACTGCTGGACAGAAAGATAGTTCCTGAACCCATCTTGGCATTGTAGAGTCACACAACAGCCCTGAATTGCCTACTCATTAAGCAATTGGACTTCACATTAGGTGAGAAAAACAAGTTTTAATCATTCAAGCTGTTGAGGGGACAGAGGGAGGTTTACAGTAAAGTGTATTCCCTAATACGCATTTGTGTGGTGCCTTACTAAATCCCCTGTACATAGAAAAAAACTAGCATGTGACAGGGACTCAACAAATGTTGATTGGCTGAGTAAATATAAAAGAGTTCAACAAAAATGATCGAATATAAAATGTTCCCCATATCCAGGTTTCCTTAATCATGTTAGACAATATGATGGAATAAACAGTTCACATTTATTACAACAACACACGATAAAATATCTAGAAATAATCTAACAAACAATGTACAGGATCTGTGTGAAGATAATTTAGAAAACTCTACTACTGAATATAAAATAAAAGTAGAAAACATTAAGGCATGCCATGTTCCTGGATTGGAAGACATGGTATTGTAGAAAGATCAGTCCTCCAAAAATTATTATATGTCTACTTTGGGCACAATTCTAATTATTCTAATCAGCTTTGCTTTTGTTTGCATGTTTATTTACACTTAAGTTAAAAATTAAACTTATTTGGAAGGATTATGTGAAAAAAGTCAAAACAATACCTTAAAAGAATATGAGGGAGGGGCGGAGCAAGATGGCGGAGGAGTAGGAGACCTAGATTTCGTCTGGTCTCAGGAATTCAGCTGAATAGGGATCAAAACATTCTGAACACCTACGAACTCAACAGGAGACCGAAGAAGAGAGTAGAAACAACTCTCTGAACAGAAAAGTGACCACTTTCTGGAAGGTAGGACGTGCGGAGAAGTGAATCTGAGGCGATATTCGGGAGGATAGACGGCGGGGGAGGGGCCTCCGCCGGCCGCTTCTGGCAAGTGCTAGAGCCGCGGAGCACAAAATTGGACCTTTTAGAAGTTGGCTCCGTGGAGGGACATCGCTGCAGTGGCTAAGCGGGGGGTGGAATCCTCCCGGGACAGTGTGGTCTCAGGACCCTCGGGGTCACAGAGAGACCGGGGGTGCCTGAGTGTGGCAGAGCTCCCAGGTATCGGAGCGGGGAAGCCGGCTGCAGAGACGGAGCAGAGTCGCGGGCTCTCAGCTCGGGGTGGCCATAAACTGTGATCTGCGGCCCAGTCGGGGCACGGCTCCTCCAGCAGGGACCCAACAAGCGGCAGATCCGGGGAGACTCCCCTTCCTTCCCGGGGAGGAGCGGCGCGGGAACGCACTGCAGGGATCTGCTGGGTTTGGAGACTCTGCGCGGGGTCGGGTACCAGAGATAGCAACGCTCGGTCACAGGCCGGGTGAGCACGGGGTGCGGCCGGAGACCGGGGACACGGAAGTGACTGCTTTTCTCTGGGGGCACACTGAGGAGCGGGGCCCCGAGTGCTCGGCTCCTCCGGGCGGAGATTGGGAGGCCACCATTTCTGCCCTGGTCCTCCAAGGCTGTACGGAGAGCTTGCAGGGAACAAAAGCTCCTGAGAGCAAACCGGAGCAGCTTCCTTAGCCCGGACCGACAAGGGCGGGGCAATTCTGCCTCCGGCAAAGACATTTGGAAACCACAGCAACAGGCCCCTCCCCCAGAAGATCAGCACAAACAGCCAGCAAGCCAAGACCAAGTTGATCGATCAAGGAGAACGGGAGAACTCCAGCGCTAGGGGAATACTGCACATAGATTCATGGCTTTTTTTTTTTTTTTTTTTTTTTTTAACCATGATTCATTATTTCATCAAAGTTAATTTTTGTTGACTGTTTTTTTTTATTTTTCTTTTTCCCTTTTTTTAACCAACATCTTATCAATCCCTTTTTAAAAAAAAAAAAACATTTTTCATTTTTCATTTTTAGAGTCATATTTTATCCCTTCATAGTAGTTACCCTTATTTTTGGCATATATATATAAGTTGTTCTCTCTTTAAAATTTTTGAGGTACAGTTTCTTCTAACAGATCAAAATATACCCTAAATCACTAGTGTATGGCTTTGTTCTAGTCTCCTGCCTGATCACATTCTCTCCCTTTTTCCTTTTTTTTTTTTCTTTTCTTAAATCTTCTTTCTTTTTTCAAACAACTTATCTTACCAAGTCCTTTTATAAAACCTTTTATAATTTTCATCTTTACAGTCATCTTCCATCCCTTCATTGTATCAACCCTTATTTTGTACATATATGTCTTTCTTCCTTTAAAATTTTAGGAGGCACTTTTTTCTAACAGACCAAAATACGCCCAAAATCTAGTGTGTGGCACTGATCTATGCACTAGCCTGATCATATTTGATCATATTCTGCTATTTTTGTATTGTTTTGTTTTTGTTTTTATCTTTTTTTTTTCTTTTTTCTCTTTCTTTTTTCTTTCTTTCCCTTTCTTTTCCCCTGGTTTCAGGTCTTTTCTGATTTGTATACAGTATATTTGCTGGGGACGTTGTAAACCTGTTAGCATTTCGTTCTCTCATTCATCTATTCTCCTCTGGACAAAATGACAAGACGAAAGAAATCACCTCAACAAAAAGAACAAGAGGTAGTACCTTCAGCCAGGGACCTACTCAATACAGACATTAGTATGATGTCGGACCTAGAGTTCAGAATCATGACTTTAAAGATACTAGCTGGGCTTGAAAAAAGCGTGGAAGTTATTAGAGAAACCCTTTCTGGAGAAATAAAAGAACTAAAATCTAACCAAATCGAAATCAAAAAGGCTATTGATGCGGTGCAATCCAAAATGGGGGCACTAACTGCTAGGATAAATGAGGCAGAAGAGAGAATCAGCGATATAGAAGACCAAATGATGGAAAATAAAGAGGCTGAGAAAAAGAGAGAGAAACAACTACAGGATCACGAGGGCAGAATTCGAGAGATAAGTGATGCGATAAGACGAAACAACATTAGAATAATTGGGATCCCAGAAGAAGAAGAAGAGAGAGAGAGGGGGGCAGAAGGTATATTGGAGCAAATTATAGCAGAAAACTTCCCTAATGTGAGGAAGGAAACAGGCATTAAAATCCAGGAGGCACAGAGAACCCCTCTCAAAATCAATAAAAATAGGTCAACACCCCGACATCTAATAGTAAAACTTACGAGTCTCAGAGACAAAGAGAATATCCTGAAAGCAGCTCGGGAGAAGAGATATGTAACCTACAATGGTAGAAACATTAGATTGGCAACAGACCTATCCACAGAGACGTGGCAGGCCAGAAAGGACTGGCAAGATATCTTCAGAGCACTAAACGAGAAAAATATGCAGCCAAGAATACTATATCCAGCTAGGCTATCACTGAAAATAGAAGGAGAGATAAAAAGCTTCCAGAACAAACAAAAACTAAAGGAATTTGCAAACACGAAACCAGCCCTCCAAGAAATATTGAGAGGGGTCCTCTAAGCAAAGGGAGAACCTAAAAGCAGCAAAGAGCAGAAACGAACACAGACAACAGACAGTTAACAGTCACCTTACAGGTAATACAATGGCACTAAATTCATACCTTTCAATAGTTACCCTGAATGTAAATGGGCTCAATGCCCCAATCAAAAGACACAGGCTATCAGATTGGATTAAAAAACAAGACCCATCAATATGCTGTCTGCAAGAGACTCATTTTAGACGCAAAGACACCCCCAGATTGAAAGTGAGGGGGTGGAAAACCATTTACCATGCTAATGGACACCAAAAGAAAGCTGGGGTGGCAATCCTTATATCAGACAAACTAGATTTTAAAACAAAGACTGTAATAAGAGATGAGGAAGGACACTATATCCTACTTAAAGGGTCTATCCAACAAGAAGATCTAACAATTGTAAATATCTATGCCCCGAACATGGGAGCAGCCAATTATATAAGGCAATTAATAACAAAAGCAAAGAAACACATTGACAACAATACAATAATAGTGGGGGACTTTAACACCCCCCTGACTGAAATGGACAGATCATCTAAGCAAAAGATCAACAAGGAAATAAAGACTTTAAATGACACACTGGACCAAATGGACTTCACAGACATATTCAGAACATTCCATCCCAAAGCAACGGAATACACATTCTTCTCTAGTGCCCATGGAACATTCTCCAGAATTGATCACATCCTAGGTCACAAATCAGGTCTCAATCGGTACCAAAAGATTGGGATCATTCCCTGCATATTTTCAGACCACAATGCTTTGAAACTAGAACTCAACCACAAGAGGAAAGTCGGAAAGAACTCAAATACATGGAGGCTAAAGAGCATCCTACTAAAGAATGAATGGGTCAACCAAGAAATTAAAGAAGAATTAAAAAAATTCATGGAAACCAATGAAAATGAAAACACAACTGTTCAAAATCTTTGGGATACAGCAAAGGCGGTCCTGAGAGGAAAGTATATAGCAATACAAGCCTTTCTCAAGAAACAAGAAAGGTCTCAAATACACAACCTAACCCTACACCTAAAGGAGCTGGAGAAAGAACAGCAAATAAAGCCTAAACCCAGCAGGAGAAGAGAAATCATAAAGATCAGAGCAGAAATCAATGAACTAGAAACCAAAAGAACAGTAGAACAGATCAACGAAACTAGGAGCTGGTTCTTTGAAAGAATTAACAAGATTGATAAACCCCTGGCCAGACTGATCAAAAAGAAAAGAGAAATGACCCAAATCAACAAAATCATGAATGAAAGAGGAGAGATCACAACCAACACCAAAGAAATACAAACAATTATAAGAACATATTATGAGCAACTCTATGCCAGCAAATTAGAGAACCTGGAAGAAATGGGTGCATTCCTAGAGATGTATCAACTACCAAAATTGAACCAGGAAGAAATAGAAAACCTGAACAGACCTATAACCACTAAGGAAATTGAAGCAGTCATCAAAAATCTCCCAAGAAACAAAAGCCCAGGGCCAGACGGCTTCCCGGGGGAATTCTATCAGACATTTCAAGAAGAATTAATACCTATTCTCCTGAAACTGTTCCAAAAAATAGAAATGGAAGGGAAACTTCCAAACTCATTTTATGAGGCCAGCATTACCTTGATCCCAAAACCAGACAAAGACCCCATCAAAAAAGAGAATTACAGACCAATATCCTTGATGAACATGGATGCAAAAATTCTCACCAAAATACTAGCCAATAGGATCCAACAGTACATTAAAAGGATTATTCACCATGACCAAGTGGGATTTATTCCTGGGCTGCAAGGCTGGTTCAACATCCGCAAATCAATCAACGTGATACAATACATTAACAAAAGAAAGAACAAGAATCATATGATCCTCTCAATAGATGCAGAAAAAGCATTTGACAAAGTACAACATCCTTTCTTGATCAAAACTCTTCAGAGTATAGGGATAGAGGGTACATACCTCAATATCATAAAAGCCATCTATGAAAAACCTACAGCGAGTATCATTCTCAATGGGGAAAGGCTGAGAGCCTTTCCCCTAAGGTCAGGAACGCGGCAGGGATGTCCACTCTCACCACTGCTATTCAACATAGTATTAGAAGTCCTAGCCACAGCAATCAGACAACAAAAAGAAATCAAAGGCATCCAAATCGGCAAAGAGGAAGTCAAACTCTCACTCTTTGCAGATGATATGATACTGTACGTGGAAAACCCAAAAGACTCCACCCCAAAACTGCTAGAACTCATACAGGAATTCAGTAAAGTAGCAGGATATAAAATCAATGCACAGAAATCAGTGGCATTCCTATACACCAACAACAAGACAGAAGAGAGACAAATCAAGGAGTCTATCCCATTTACAATTGCACCCAAAACCATTAGATACCTAGGAATAAATCTAACCAAAGAGGCAAAGGATCTGTACTCAGAAAACTATAAAATACTCATGAAAGAAATTGAAGAAGACACAAAGAAATGGAAAAACGTTCCATGCTCGTGGATTGGGAGAATCAACATTGTGAAGATGTCAATGCTACCTAGAGCAATCTACACATTCAATGCAATCCCCATCAAAATACCATCCACTTTTTTCAAAGAAATGGAACAAATAATCCTAAAATTTGTATGGAACCAGAAGAGACCCCGAATAGCCAGAGGAATACTGAAAAAGAAAAGCAAAGCTGGCGGCATCACAATTCCGGACTTCCAGCTCTATTACAAAGCTGTCATCATCAAGACAGTATGGTACTGGCACAAAAACAGACGCATAGATCAATGGAACAGAATCGAGAGCCCAGAAATGGACCCTCAACTCTATGGTCAACTTATTTTTGACAAAGCAGGAAAGAATGTCCAATGGCAAAAAGACAGTCTCTTCAACAAATGGTGTTGGGAAAATTGGACAGCCACATGCAGAAGAATGAAACTGGACCATTTCCTTACACCTCACACAAAAATAGACTCCAAATGGTTGAAAGACCTCAACGTGAGACAGGAGTCCATCCAAATCCTAAAGGAGAACACAGGTAGCAACCTTTTCGACCTTAGCCGCAGCAACTTCTTCCTAGAAACATCGCCAAAGGCACGGGAAGCCAGGGCAAAAATGAACTATTGGGATTTCATCAAGATAAAAAGCTTTTGCACAGCAAAAGAAACAGTCCACAAAACCAAAAGACAACCGACAGAATGGGAGAAAATATTTGCAAACGACATATCAGATAAAGGGCTAGTATCCAAAATCTATAAAGAACTTATCAAACTCAACACCCAAAGAACAAATAATCCAATCAAGAAATGGGCAGAAGACATGAACAGACATTTCTCCAAAGAAGACATCCAAATGGCCAACAGGCACATGAAAAAGTGCTCAACATCACTCGGCATCAGGGAAATCCAAATCAAAACCTCAATGAGATACCACCTCACACCCGTCAGAATGGCTAAAATTAACAAGTCAGGGAATGACAGATGTTGGCGGGGATGCGGAGAAAGGGGAACCCTCCTACACTGTTGGTGGGAATGCAAGCTGGTGCAACCACTCTGGAAAACAGTATGGAGGTTTCTCAAACAGTTGAAATTAGAGCTACCGTTCGATCCAGCAATTGCACTACTGGGTATTTACCACAAAGATACAAATGTAGGGACCCGAAGGGGTACATGTACCCCAATGTTTATAGCAGCAATGTCCACAATAGCCAAAATGTGGAAAGAGCCAAGATGCCCATCGACAGATGAATGGATAAAGAAGTTGTGGTATATATACACAATGGAATATTATGCAGCCATCAAAAGGAATGAGATCTTGCCATTTGCAATGACGTGGATGGAACTGGAGGGTGTTATGCTGAGTGAAATAAGTCAATCAGAGAAAGACATGTATCACATGACCTCACTGATATGAGGAATTCTTAATCTCAGGAAACAAACTGAGTGTTACTGGAGTGGTTGGGGGTGGGAGGGATGGGATGGCTGGGTGATAGACATTGGGGAGGGTATGTGCTACGGTGAGCGCTGTGAATTGTGCAAGACTGTTGAATCACAGATCTGTACTTCTGAAACAAATAACGCAACATATTTTAAGAAAAAAGGAAAAGAAGAAGATAACAGGAGAGGAAGAAAAGGGGAGTATGTCAGAGGGGGAGACGAACCATGAGAGATGATGGACTCTGAAAAACTGAGGGTTCTAGAGGGTAGGGGGGTGGGGGGATGGGTTAGCCTGGTGATGGGTATTGAGGAGGGCACGTTTTGCATGGTGCACTGGGTGTTATGAACAAACAATGAATCATGGAACACTGCATCAAAAACTAATGATGTAATATATGGTGATTAACATAACAATAAAAAAAAAATAAAAAAAAAAAGTATGGAGGCCCGAGGACAGTGGAAGAACAATTTTTACTGTAAAACAAAAAGGTCAAACTTTGGCAGGACTTACAAGTTTAGTGTGCAGTGGTGGCTTCTGTATCAGAAATAAAGAGTTCTTGTGAGAAAAAAAAAAAAAAAAAAAAGAAGAATATGAGGGAATGGTAAGTATGAGGGAATTTGTCCTTCCAGATATTAAAGTGTAGTCAAGAGCTGCCATAATTTAAACAGTGTGGTATTAACACAGGAAGAGACAAACAGAAGGGAGGAATAAACAGAATTCAAAATCAGTGGGGATTTAATGTACATTAAAAGTGGCATTTCATAGTGGGGCAAAATCATATTACCATGCTACACACAAAAATACATTCCAGATGCGTTAAACTTAAGTAAAATGTTTAAAGAACTACAAGCAAACATAGAAGAGCTTTACAAAGTGATTGAACAGCCATGGTTGCAGAATGCAAGAATAACAGAACAATGGGCCTATAGACCTCACAGTTCCACTCAGAAGACATATTTTGGACGCCCAGCATGAGACCCAGTGCCAGATGCTGGGGACAAAAGATGAATATGATATCTTCTGAGGATGTCTGCAGCCACGGGGAACTGGAATTTAAGCTGTAGCACTGAATATTTTAAGTTAAATCTCATGGGCATTTTGGAGTTAAACCTGGCTGCTATCTACTTTAGAATGTGGTATCATCCCAAATCATTTGAAGCCACAAGACCCTTTGGAATACTTGGTTTTGTATTAATGGAGTGCTCATGTTGAGGTGTCTATATATCTGACCCTGACCTCGGAGTTAGCACTTGTGTTAAAATTGGAGATGGAAAGAAGGGACAGAATGGAAAAAAAACAAAAATACGTATTTAGTCAGTCTTTTCATTTTGGCTTCCTGCCTGAAATCAGTCATAATGAGTTGGATTTAAATAACAGATCATGGAGAACTTCAGAATGACTGGGCTCATTGCCAGAGCAGTCTGTTCCACAGGAAGAAAGATATAGATTTCTTCCCACTCACTCATTTTACATGGTGAAGATGATTCTGTGCGTGGAGGCTGGGTTTATTATTTAGAGGGAGAGTAGGATAAGCAGACTCTGGTCCTGTCAGCACCAAAAATTACCTTTTTAGAAATTAAACCCCTTCCCCAGAAAAGATTTGCTATTCACTTAGCTCACATCAAGAATCTAAATAAGGATTATAATACCCCCCCCCCAGTATTTTTAAGGAGAAAAGTCTATCCCAAGAAGAACGGGAATAAATTATTAATCTAAATACTACAGGGAAACCTCTCAGATACCAGAGAATTTGTCACAGCTATATAGCCCATCTCACGTGACAGGTCAATCCAAGCAGAAAAATCTGAAGTTAAAGGTGCAGTGTTGAAGGGAGAGGTGGGGTGACAGACGGAGAGCAGTGGAATAGCCCAGCGTTGTTTGTCTCAAGTTTTGAAAGTCTTGTTTTATCTAAGTAATGAGGCCAAACGTAAGTCTCCAGATTTGTTATAGAATTTTGCAAAAGCAATCAAGTAACAGCCTGCTGTTAGCCTGCTACTAAAACCTTCTCACTTCTGAGGAACTTTCCACCTCCTTACTTATAGCCAGGCCTACGGTAACTAGGGAGGTTTTCTGCAAGGGAGCAACTCCCCTTCGGATGTCTTTCTCTGGTCGCAGTGGTGGTTCTTTGATCATTTGGCATTTGCCCGCCTGTTTCCCAGGTTTGAATCTCTTGGCAGTGAAGAAGAAAGTGGCACCAGTGAAAGTCAAACCTCAGGTTTGTTCAAGTTCTTTGCTTCACAAGGTTAAAATGATTCCATGAAGCTAAAACTCAATATGCCAGTTGAGTCAGATTTGGTATAATTTACTGCTTGGGTAACCCAATTTTCTAGTAAACCAGTAACCTCACTTTACCTGTAGTGGCACCCTCAAGGAACATCTAAAGGTATTTTCTTTTAACTTTATTTTCATTGTTTTTCCCAACTGAAAAAGTAGTACAAATATTGTAAAAAGTGCAAATAATGAAATATAAAAATTGGAAAACAAAATCCCCTGTAATTTGAGAAATAGCACTTTTATAGTTTATATTTTTCCTCAACCCTTTTTCTACACATATACTTATTGATGTAATAAATATTTTTAACAAATCGGGATAAGATTATTTATATTGTACCTATTCTTTTTAAAATATAGCATGTACATCTTTCCATGTTAGTAGCTACATGTCTACCTTGATACGTTTCATCATATGTATGTAAATCACTGCAGACAGTTCTGTGATGAACACCATGGCGTGTTGTTGCAGTGCTAGCACTCTTTCCAAACATATGCACATTTCATTGTTAACGGCTCTTATGAAAAACCCCATAAAGATAAATATTGTGTCATGTAACTTTTGTTTCGGGGGGTATGTGTGTATGTGTGTGTTGGTACTAGGTTAAGATGTAAAATACATTCTTTATTGTGTTGTTGAGATATTTTTTAAAAGTATAAAAACTGAGGCTGGGAGGCACCTTCTCTACAGAGAAATCCTTTCTGCCTGCCTCCCCCCCGAACTGAGCATGTTTCCTCTCACCACAGAGCCATTCGTTTTGCTCAGAACAGCCTCCCTTTGCTCTCATCCCACCCCTTTGGATGTCTCCCCAGGTGGTATTTTCTCAGAAAAGACTCACTAAACTCCCAGACTAAATGAAGTTCCCTTTTCTAGGCTCTCCTTGCACCATGTACTTTCCCTTCACTTCCTACACACAGTTTATGACTATGCATTTATGTATGTGATAACAGCACTTAACTAAGATCTTCCTCTACAGATTGGAAACTCCACGAAGACAGCAACCTTGCATTCCCACCGCTATGCATGGTATTGGGACCTCACCCCCTTTTATTCATTCCTTACCTCCTCAGATTATTATGACCACATCCTCACCAGACCTGAGCTGTCCAATATATTTACCTTGATTCCTCCAGATACAGTGTTTGGCCTTGGTCTCTGCATTAGCTCAGATTCTCTAGAAAACAGCCTGAGAAAAAACTTACGGACTCATGCTTTATTGGGGTTTACAATCCCAGGTCAGGAAGAGCAAAGGAGAGGGGGCAGTGAGTCCAGGTAGTGGGAAAGCAAAAGAAGATGTTGTGTACAGCCTCATAAGAAAACACTGCCAGCTTCTTAGTGACCGGGTTGTCTCTGAAGAAGCTATCTGGAATGATGGTGGCTCAGATGGTGGAAAGGTGGAAGGAAGGTAGGAAAGAGGAGAAGTTTATCTTCTCTCTCCCTCCTGTCTCCTGTTTCTCTCTGGTCACAGTTCATTCTACCAGGTGTTGATTCCCCCGTGCTTCCAGGTTGCCTGGAAGGAAGTAGATGCGGTTGGGTCAGACCTTTGTGTTGGAGCTACTTTGGATCCCACTGCAACAGGTGTGATAGAGGCCACACTGAATTCTTGTCCTTATCCCTACTTCTCCAGCAAACAGCAGTAACTACAGTAGCAGCCAGGCTTCCTGCGGAGCCAATGGCTGAGGATGAGGGTAGGGGTCACCCAGTGAGGCTGGGTGAATCTGGGAGCCTCATAAACAAGCCCAGTATAGCCACTGGAGCATTAGAATTGAAATTCTTCCAAACTAACTTTGTTTACGTGATCTACTAGCTCATGGATGCCCACCATTCCCTCCCTTTCCCACCAGTTATCCCTTGCTCCTATTCTGTACTTGGGGAACTCTAACCCAGCTGCCTAACCAGCTCTCAAGCAAACCAGCCCCAGCACCTACCCATCACTGGCCTTGTCATTTATAGCAGCACTGGGTAACCCAGATACTGAAAAAACTCTATTTCTTCATCACTTACAAGGTTCCCTTAGATTACTTCCCTCCCACCCACACTTCTAAGAACAGTAAGCAGAGACTGCACTACCATTAAAGAAAGAAAATCAGAAATTCAGAGCAGTGAGATCTCTGTGCTTCATGGAGAGTTTGGCTCCTTTATGATTGATACTGGAAGCTGTTAGAGTTGAAAATGGACATGAGTCAGGGGCCAAGAAAACTAAAACTGACAATTAATTGGCCCTTAACCCATCACATCTTTCAAAAAAGAAAACATACCCTCCATGTCCCACCCAATCCCCAAGATAAAAACATCAAAAACCCTAGGAGAGGATATGCAAAACCAGACTGTGTATGTCTAATTTGACAAAGGGTTATTTTAAAATAAATTGCTCAAGGCAAAGCACGGATGAAGAGAGTTCCTTTGGGCTTTGGCCAACTCTTCACTAATACAGTCTGTTGGCCCCAGTGAATGGAGCCAGGACCAAAGAAAATAGTCTGCAATCACAAATTTGCCTTCAGAAACTTTACCTTGGTCTTGTTTGGGTTTGGATTTTGCTAACAGCTTTATTGAGATATTATTCACCACTTAAAAGCTACAAGTAAATGATTTTCACAGACTTCTACATCCTCATCACCATTTGTTCATCTGTATTTTTTATTATAGCATCTTAGTGGGTGTGAAGTGGTTTCACAGTGTGGTTTTAGTTTGCATTTCCTTCATGGATAATAACATTGAGCACTTTTCATGTGCTTATTGGCATTTATATATCTTCTTTTGAAGAAATGTCGATTCAAGATTTCTGACCACTTTTTAATTATTTTTCTACATTTTAGGAGTTCTTTATATATTCTCAATGTAAGCCCTTTATCAGATAGAAGATTTATAAAAACTTTCTTCCATTCTGTAGGGTTTTATTTTCATTTTTTTCATAGTTCCTTTGAAAAACAAAAATTTTTAAATTTATTTATTTATTATTAACATATAACGTATTTGTTTCAGGGGTACAGGTCTGTGATTCATCAGTCTTACGCAATTCACAGTGCTCACCATAGCACATACCCTCCCCAGTGTCCATCACCCAGCCACCCCATCCCTCCCACCCCCCTCCACTCCAGCAACCCTCAGTTTGTTTCCTGAGATTAAGAGTCTCTTATGGTTTGTCTCCCTTTCTGGTTTCATCTTGAAAAACAAAATTTTTGATGTGATGTCAAATTTATCTATTTTTTTCTTTTGTCTCTTGTGCTTTTGGTGTCCTATTTAAGAGGCCATTGCCTAATTCAAAGTCATGAAGATTTACACATATATTTCTTCTAAGAGTTTAATAATTTTAGCTCTTATATGTAGATCTTTGATCCATTTTGAGTTAATTTGTATATAAAATGAGGTAGAAATCCAATTGATTTTGTTTTAATGTAGTTATCCAGTCATCCTAGCATTATTTGTTGAAAAGACAATTCTTCTCTCATTTAATTATCTTCCTACTCTTGTCAATAATCAATTGACCATAGACATATGGGTTCTATACTATAGACATATATGTAAATTCTATTCCATTGGTCTTTATAGCTATACATATGCCAGTACTATACAGTCTTGAGTACTTTAGCTTCGTAATAATTTTGAAATTATGTCGTGTGAATCTTCCAACTCTATTCTTTTCAAGATTGTTTTGGCTATTCTGGATCTCTTGCATTTGTGTATGGATTTTAGGATCAGCTTGCCAATTTCTGAAAAGAAGCCAGCTGAGATTTTGATAGGTATTGCATTGAATCTGTAGATCAATTTGGGGGAGTACTGCCATCTTAACAATATTAAGTCTTCCAATCCATGAACATGGGATGTCTTTCCACTTATTTAGGTGTTTAATTTCTAATGTTTTGCTTTTTTCAAAGTTTAAGTTTTACACTTCTTTTATTGAGTTTATTCCTAAGCATTTTATTCTTTTTGATGCAACTGTAAATGGACTTGTTTCCTTATATCCATTTTTTGAATGTTTGCTGCAATGTATAAAAATACAATTGATTATTTTGTACTGATTTGTATCCTGTACACTTATGGAACTCACTTATTACTTTTAATAGTTATTTTAGTGGATTCCTTAGAATTTTCTATATATAAGATCATGCCATCTGTGAATGGAGATAGTTTTACTTTCTTTCCACTCTGAATTTCTTTTCTCAAATTTTCTTGCCTAATTTTTCAGACTAGAACCTCCAGTACATTTTTGAATGGAAGTGGTGAAAGTGGACATTTTTGTCTTATTCCTGCTCTTAAGGAATAAGTGTTTAGTCTTTCATTATTAAGTACGATTTAGGGGGCACCTGGGTTCAGTCAGTTAAGCGTCCAACTCTTGATTTTGGCTCAGGTCATGATCTCAGGGTTGTGGGATCAAGCCCTGCATCGGGCTCTGTGCTCAGCATAGAGTCTGCTTGTCCTTCTCCCTCTGCTCCTCCCCCTGCTTTCTCTCTTTCTCAAATAAAAATTAAAAAAAAAGAATAAAATCTCTTTTTAAAAAAGTAAAATTGAACTTTGCATTTTCTGTATGTACCCTTTATCAGATTGAGGAAGTTCCCTTCTAGTCCTAGTTTTTTACTGTTTTCATCAAGTAGGAATATTGAATTTTTTCAAATTCTTTCTCTGAATCTATTAAGATGATTGTGTGGGTTTTGTCCTTTATTCTATTAATGTGGTATATTACATTAATTAATTTTTGAATGTTAAACCAATCTTGCATTCCTGGGGTAAATTCCTTTTGGTCATGGTTTTATGTTATAGGTTGAATGTGTCCCCCCAAAATTCACATGTTGAAGTCCTAACCCCAAGTATCTCAGAATGTGACCTTATTCACAAATAGGGCTGTTGAGGATGTAAGTAGTTAAGATTAGGTCATTCTCAAATTTTCTCATTCTCAAAGTATTTTTATACATTGCAGCAAACATTCAAAAAATGGATATAAGGAAACAAGTCCATTTACAGTTGCATCAAAAAGAATGAGATGGGCCCCTAATCTAACTGACTCATGTCCTTATAAAAAGAAGAAATTTGGACACAGACATGCACACAGGGAGAATGTCATGTGAAGATTGGAGTTATACTACCATAAACCGAAGAACTACCAGAAGGTAGGAAAGGCCTGGAACAGACTTCCCTAGCACCATCAGAAGGAACCAACCCAGCCAACACATTGATCTCAGACTTCCATCCTCCAGAACTGTGAGAGAATAAATTTTTGTTGTTTAAGCCACCATGTTATGATACTTTGTTATGGCAGCTCTAACAAACTTACACAGTGAATTAACCTTTTTATATATTACTGGATTTGGTTTGCTAGTTTATTGTTGAGGATTTTTGCATCTGTATTCATAACAGATGTTGATCTGTTTTCTTTACTTGTGATGTCTTTGTGTGGAATTATTTTCTTAGTGTTTCTCTAGGCTTACCGGATAAGATGGTAGGTATCAACCAACCTCACATTTACAGTAACTTATTCCCAGTGAGATATAGAAACATTAGCCCTATATAACTCTATTCCCTCTGCCCTTTTTTGTTCTTATTATTGTTATATTATTGTTACATCTATATATGTTACAAACCCAACAATAATACATTGGTATAGTGATGACTATATAATTTTATGTTTATTAAAGAACCTGATAAAAGAGAGGAAAGCAAGAAACTTCATCTTACAGAGTTTATTATATTAACCTTTTAATCCACCATTTCTGGTTCTCTTCATTTGTACCTTTTTTTCTAAGCAAAGAGGATGCACTGAAGATTTTGAGTGGGGAAAGGGACTGGTGAACATTTAAACATGTGCAGCAATATTTGAGGACAGTTCTCTAGCAGACATATGCATTGTGGGGGATGTGACGGGTAGAGAAATCCAAGAGGTAAGTTAGGAAGCAGTTGCAGCAATTAAAGTACAAGTTCATGTGAGCCTGGGTTTGGCTTGATTTTTGGCTCTGTTGCCTTGTATTTTGCCTTCTGGAACTGGGAATGTCTAAGTCAGTGTGAATAGGTACTGACTCAGTCCACATGGGCAAGTACACTCATTAGGACTTGTTGATGAACTGATATCAATCCAAGGATGAACCCAAGATGGGAAAAATGCCTGGTCTGGTGATTTGAGGGGGCTCAGAAGGAGAGACTTTTCCCATGGCAAGCCTCTGTGGAGAACATGATGCCTAGCAAGTAAAGCTCATTGCAGGACATGGTGATAAAAGTAAATTGCCACAAAGTTATGTGTGAATGCCAAGGAGGAGGGGGGAAGGAAGAGAAGGAGAGATTCTTCTCCATGCACGTGTCCCTGCAGCTGTCAGGGATGAGGTTACAAACCGTGGAAGGGAATGCAGAATCTCTCTTCCCGTTCCCAGGGCAGATGACCTTGCAGAAATTAAACAAATCAATTATGTGTCCTTAGAGGAAGCATGTTTGACTGCCCTAATTCAATGGGCTCTATTGTTTCAGGTAAAGCCAGGTGATACAATTCATCACTGATATCCTTGCTAAGTTTTGTCTGTGAATTTTCCTCTGGAATAATTTTGTAAGATCAGGATTAGACACACCCCTGTATACAGTTTTTTTAAAAATACACGAAGAATAAAGAGCATTCTCCCCTAAGTGTAAAGGCAGTATTGGTGCTATAGATCAAGCGTAGTGGTTATTCTATTACAAGAAAGAGGTAACCAAGGCCTGAATAAGGTAGTGGTGATAAAGATTCACTTGCAGCATGCTGGCAGAGGAGGTTGAGGTAGCAAAAAACAGTAACAAATGTTTGGAAATTTAAGAATACTTCTAAATAATACATCAGTCAAAGAAGAAATCGAAGTGGAAATTAGAAAATACTTAGAACTAAAAAAGAAAGAAGAAATATACAAACTACCAAAAATAATAAAACTGCTTCATACTACTGGAGTGATCTCAAAATTCTTAAGCTGAGAATATTGTTTAAAATTACTGTGCCACTTGGCATCTGCAGAAGTGAATGCAAGTCTCTGCAGAATTCTCTCAGGAAAGTTGAAGGAATATGATAACACAATAAAAAATTTAAAAGGAAACAAACAAAACAAGAAACAAGCCACTGTGAGAAGCAGCAGGAAAAAACAGTTGAATGAGTCAAACCCTTTGCACATCGGAATTAGACACAGATTACAAAATAAGTGTTTTTAATATGTTTTAATGAAAGAAGAGGTTGAACACAATTCATTTGAAGAAGGAGAAAATATTTTTTAAGTGATCAAGTAGGTCTGATAAAAGAAACTAAATGAGTATTTGGAAATGAAAAATATAATTGGAAATTTTTGTCATAAAAATCAAAATTTTTGTAAAATCACATGTATCATTTCTTTTACCTTTATGTTTATTTTTCTCTTTTAAATATATATCTATCTAAAATTTAGTTTGGTGTAAGTGAAAGAGAGAATCCAATTTCATATTTTCCAGGTGGCTACCCTCTTATCCTATTTATTAAATCTATCATTTTGCCCCACTAGTTTGAAATGCCAACTTTTATCAGGAACTAATCCCAATATTTATTTGCATCTATTTCTGGGATATGTATTCTTTTCCATAGATCTTACTGTTCATGTGCTGATACCAAACTTTTTTTTAAGATTTTATTTATTTCTTTGAGAGAGAGAGAGAGAGAGCATGAGCTGGGGGAGGAGCAGAGGGAGAGAGGGGCAGGCAGACCCCACACTGAGTGCAGAGCTGACCCAGGGTTCAATCCCACGACCCCAAGATAATGGCCCAAGCCCAAAACCAAGAGTCAGATGCTCAACTGACTGAGCCACCCAGGCTCCACCCCCCCCTTTTCTTTTTTTAAAACTTTTATTTATTTATTTTAGAGCAAGGGCATGAGATGAGGGAGGAGCAGAGGGAGAGGAACAAGCAGACTCCTGGCTGAGCATGGAGATATCAAACTTTTAATTACTATAACGTTTATAATACCTTTTAGTATCTGGTAGGGCTAGTCCTCCTTCATTACTGTTTCCTTGCTTTATTCCCAAAGTAATGGTATTGGTATTTTTCTTGAGAAAGTTCAGTTTACATATTTATTTATAAAGGATTGCGGTCATATTTCATCATCTCTTTACCTAAGAATATGTCTATTTGTTAAAATCTTTTTAAATGACCTTTCATAGTGTTTCTACATTTTCATCATGTGAATCTTACCTATTGCTTAGATTTATTCCTAGGTATTTTGTTTCTTGTTTTTGTAAATTGGATATTTTTGTTATATTTTCTAGATAATCATTCATATATTGGAGAACTATTAATTGTGTTTTAATTTTGTTCTCAGCCACCTTACTAAATTATCTTACTCTTGGTAACAATGATTTTTTTTTTTAAGTTGACTTTCCTGGATTTTCTGCCATAGCATCATCTTATCTGCAAATAGTAATGTTTTCTTCCTTTTCCCTCATGATTTTATATATATATATATATATATATATATATATATATATATATATATATATGTTTTTTTTTTTTTTTCTAATGACATTGGCTAGTATTGGCCAAAGCTAAATAATACTGGTAATAATGTGCATTCTAGTTTTGTTTCTGATTTTAATGGGACTCAGTGTTTCACTGTATGGTTTTTAGCCTTTGAAATGATATATGTATATTTTTCATGCTAAGAAACTGTTCATCTGTTACCTATATGGGTAGATTTTTTTTAGATGCCTTTTCAGCATGTACAGGAATGTTCATATAGTATTTCTTTTTTGACATATGTTTAAGTTGTATTACAATAATCATCTTAATATTGAGCCATCTTTGCATTTTAGGTATGAGTTTTACTTAATCATGATATATTTGATTAATGTGCTAGAGTCAAATGGTCAGTATTTTATTTACAATGTTTAGGGATTGGACTGTCTCAATGTTATACTGAATTGACAAAAAGATTTTGGAAATGTTCCCTTTAATTGTCTAGAACCATTTAAATAATATTAGAGTTACATGTTCTTAATAGAATTCACTCATAAAATTTTCTGAAAATTAATCTTTGTATTTTCTTCCTTTTCTGGGGTCAGTTTTAATAATTTATATTTCCCTAATTATGTATTACATATATTTGCATAAAGCTGAACAATATATTCTCATGATTTAATTCCCTAAGTATTTATGCTCATTTCTCCATACTCATTTTTTACATTTATATATGTGCTTCTTCCTTTTTTATTTATATTGTTCGGCTAGCTTTCCTAAATCTTTACCTTTTTATTTTTCTTTAAGAATATTCTCTAGGATATGTTTATTTGGTGTATAGTTCTCCTGTTTTCTAATTCTTTAATTGTTTTTATCTTTATGAGTATCTCATTGCCTTTGTTCTTAAGATTGCTATGTTGTTCCTTTTTTAACTTATTGAAGTGAACACTTAATTATTCTCATTTTCCATTTGTCTTTCAATTGACAGAGGCTATTTTTAGTAGTTTTTTCAAGAAAGATTCCTAGGAATTGTGTTCTCTAGGTACTTGTATGTTTCACATCATCTGCATGTTGCCTTTATGCTTGAACTATACTTTGGCTGGAAATAAAATTCTTGGATCAGAGTATCCCTTAGAATTTTGAAGACAGTGAATTTCTACAATATTGAATAGTGCTTTAAAGAAGTATGAAGCATCCTGATTTCTATCTCTTCCCCTTGAGGTTATTTGATTTTCTGTCTGAAAGATCATATCTTTGAAGTCCAGTAACTTTATTAGGGCATGTTCTAGTGCTGATTAATCTTTGTTGGTTCTTCCTGGGAGATGGTGTGCCTGTTCAAATCTATGGATTCAAGTTGTTTTATTTCAGAAGAATTTTCTTGAATTATACTGTGAATGTTTTTTGTGTGCTGACTGTTCTGTTGTCTTCTGAATGCATATTGAACATTAACCCTTTCTTATCTGTCTTCCATGTAGATGATTTTTTCCTATAATTCTTTAAAATTCTTCTTTTTCTTTTTGATTTTTTTACAAATGTTATTTATATTCTTAAACTGTAACTGTTAAACTGTTACTCAAGTTTTCTTAAGCCTGTCATCCCATTTCTTTAGCTTGTTTTCAATAATATCTCTTCTTCTTTCTGCAGTTTCCATTTCTGTGAAAATTGAGTAACAGTTTAAGAATATAAATTTTTTTTTCTACATCTTCCTTGGGCTCATTCAGGTCAATTTTATCTTATCTGAAGTTGTCTTATCGCTTCTTCCTTCAGTCCTTTTACCTGTGCTTTGAAGTCTTAACTCATGGAGGCCACTTTTTCACCAAGTTCTTTGAATCCATATTTTAGTCACATTTTTCAACCATTCCACAATTTTTAGTCACATTTTTCAACCGCTTAGTCACATTTTTCATCACATTTTTCAACCATTCCACAATCAATTTTCTGACATATGTTGAATTTGTTTTCTTATTTCTTTTGTCTTTTTTCCTGCAATGGTTTTGTCTCCTAGTTCCTTTTCTAAAAGCTTTATTGAAATATAATTCACATATAATATAATCTACCCACTTAGAGCATACAATTTGATATTTTTTAGCATATTCATAAGGTTGTGAAACCATTCCTGATCCTTTTTTGTTATTCTCATTTTTGAATACAGTCCTTTCTGAACCACCTATATGGGGAAGGATAATGAGAGAGAGGCATCAGAGGCTTTGAACAACTTCTAGGCTAACAAGTCCTAACTCACAGTAAAGGCCTACATACACAAGGTCTAGTGGAGTGTATTGTGAGTGTGGATTCAGACTTTACACAATATTAATTGAATAAAATTGGTAACTTCAGTTCCATCCATTAACCTAGTTTCCCTACTTTCAAGAATTTTTTTTTGCAAGAATGTCATGTCTGTGTGGTTTCAAAAGGGAGTCATGGAGAATTCTAGAACCAGTTTGCAAACGTCAGTCTTCTTTAAAACAAGTAACTATTGCTTTTGCTCCTCAGGGTATACAACTAACTTGGAAGACTGTGCCTTGTTGCCTCTGCTTGAGATCTGCAACCATGGATATTGTCTCTTGGCACCCTTTCTCTGACCTAATTTTCACTGTACTTGGCAGCCCTTTTTTATAAGTAACAAGGTTCAGATCATAAGTGTTGCCTAATTCCTCATGATAGAGTTTTTATTTCATTTTTTACCCTTGTTGTTTCTGATTGGTTTTAGAAAGCAGACAGTATCTGTCTTAGCTCCAGCTGCTGTAACAATATACCATAAACTAGGTGTCTTATAAACATCAGAAGTTTATTCTCACAGTTCTGGAGGCTGGAAGTCTGAGATCATGATTGGGTTCTGGTGAGAGCCCTCTTCATGGCTGCAGACTTCTCACTGAGAGAACAGAGAGGAAGCAAACTCCAACTCTTACAAGGGCACTTACTGCATTCATGGGGCCCCCACTAACCCTATTTCCTCCCAGACACCCTCCCTTCTAATTCCGTCACACTGGAGGAACGGGTGTCAATGTATGCATTGTGGTGGGGGACACAAACATTCAGTCCATAACAGAGTCAGAGATTTCTTTATTCTTCCATCTTAAAATGTGAGACTGATAGTTTTATTATTTAGTTCTTCTCCTGGTTATTTTTTAAGCTTTAATATATGTAAGCCCTCTTTTTCTTGCCCAACTTTAGACTGTATGTATTTTGATTCGCTACTTTGTAAAGTAAGAAAATAAAGGTATCTGCAATTCCTTCACCCTTATTTCTTTATTTTTTGTTTCTTTTCTCTATTTTCTGTTGCCCTGCCACATCTGTTAGCATTCCAGTATTTTTACAGCATTGAGATTTAAAGCATTTATGTTCTTTGTAACTGCAATGAAGTGTCTGGCTGTTTTGTTTTTGTTTTGTTTTGTTTTGGGTTTGTTGGTTTGTTTGTAAACTGATTGTAAAACCTAGAAAAGAATAGCAACTGGTTAAATTTTTTGGACTCTAAATATTGTGAACTGTGGAGTAAAATAGTATCTTTGGGACCTCAGAGAAGGAAACATAATTCTATGCCACTAACTCTTGAAGGAGAATGTTCCAAGTGTCATGTGAAATGAATTGTCTTATACTCTGAGAAAAGTGTACTACATTTTAGTTGCTTCATATTTTCTATAGAATGCCCCCTCCAGGCTTTTAATTACCTTTTTTCCTTTTCAATATATACATTATTTCTGATATATGCAATATTACATTCACTGTAACATTAAAAAGTCCATCTTTTTTCCTTACTATACTATACTATACTATACTATACTATACTATACTATACTAACTTTTTTGATAAAAATCTACTTTCTTCATGAAGGTCCCTTGCTGGGGTCCAAATGGGAGTAGTTGCTTTCAAAGTCTACTGCTCATCTGTCATCTGGGATTTTTTTATTTTTTAATCACACTCCTACGTAGGTGTCACTTTCTTGAAGCTTTTTTGTTTAACTAAAATACATTCTTAATTTTTTTCTTTAGAAAGTGTGCATGGGATACAAATATCTTGGGACTTACATGTCTGAAAATAGCCATTAATCTATATTCTTACTTGAGTGATAGTTTAGCTGAGCATAGACTTCTAGACCAAAGGTAATTTTTCTCTGAGAACTTTTAAAGCTTTGCTCTATTCTAGAAAACTATATCTGATGCTACTTTGATTTTTGCTCCATTAAAGGTGATATATCTTTATTGAGGAATAATTGGCATTCAATAAATTGCACATATTTATGTGCAGTTTGGTAAGTTTTAACATTTGCATATACCCATGAAACCATCCTTTTCTCCTTTCCTCTACTCTAGATCTCCTCTAATCATCTATCTTTTGGTTAACTAATCCTCTTCTATGTCTATTCAGTTTTTAATTCCTATTGGAATTTTAATTTCAGCAATTTATATGTTCCCATTTGAGAATTTACATTTGATTCTCTCTTTTCAGTATTATTGATTCTAGTTCTCTAGTGAAAGTCTCTATTTTGCCCTATATTTTCTAGAACATAGTAATCATAGTTGAAGTCATGCCTGGGAACTCCAATATCTGTATCATCTGTGAGTCTGTTCTGAAGTCTGTCATACTCCTTGGTTTTTGTCAGTTGGTTCTATCAGTTGGCATGTCTGGTAATCCTTTGATTGAATGCCAGATCTTCTATATGAAAATAGTAGATATAATTTGAGGCTCTGGCTAATGTTTTCTTCTTGCAGAGAAGATTTACCTGCCAGTTGGCAGGCAAAGTAGGGACAGATGACTACACCAGTCTGGGATGAGCTGATTTGAAGTTGGACTTCAGTCTCTTGAGCATACTGTTCTACTTCCATCTTAGCCATATACCTATGGTGTTTCTCTTCCAGAGTCTTAACTGGAAGTCTGAGATGTATACCAGGACCCCTCCCCATTAGTATGCACTGATCTCTATCTCTGTCACCCATTCTGAGAGATTGCCCTGAGACTTGATTGGCATCCCAGGTTCTCAGGGGCTGCTCTTTGCTTCTGAGCCATTTACTATCAGCTCTTGCATCTGAGCCATTTGCTATCAGCAGGTTCACTGAAAGGAAAAGTTGTACAGAACGTACCCCCCCCTTTTTGGAATTCTTGCCCCTCAAGTCCTGTCAGGATCTCAGCTTCCAAATTAAGAAATGAAAAAAGGAGCAAATGAAATCCAAAGTAAGCAGAAGAAAGAATATACAGGAGCCCAAATTAATGAAATGGAAAACAGAAAAAACAATAGAGAAAGTCAATGAAAACAAAAACTGATTCTTTCAGGGGAAAAAAAAAAAAAAGGTAAACCTCTAGCCAGCCTGATTAAAAAAAGAGGAAGAAAAAGAAAACCCAAGTTCCCATTACATTACCAGGAATGAGAAGTAACATAACTATAGAGCCTATTGATAAGAAAAATAATAAAAGAACAACTTTATGTTGATCAATTCAACAACTTAGATCAAGTAGATAAATTCCTTGAAAAGAAAAAACCACCAAAGCTCACTCAAGAAGAAATAGGTAACCTAAATTATGCTACATCTGTTAGTGATTGAATTTCTAGTTTAAAACCTTCCTATAAAGAAAACCTCAGACCTAGATGGTGTTACTGGTAAATTAACCAAACTGTTAATAAAGAAATAATACTAATTCTACACAAACATTTCAGAATGCTGAAGAGGGGAATACTTTCCAGTTCATTCTATGAAGACAACATTACCCCTATCCCGAAACCATAAGGGGGGGGTATCGATATATTGAATATTACCAATAGAAAATACTTATTATCTTGAGGTGTTTATGTAGAGGGGTGCCGGACTGGCTCAGTCAGTGGAACATGCAACTCTTGATCTCAGGGTGTGAGTTTGAGCCCTACATGTGGCTGAGAGTTTACTTAAAAAAAATTTTCAGGGTTCCTGGGTGGCTCAGCTGGTTAAGCATCTGACTCTTGACTTCAGTTCAGGTCATGATCTCAGGGTTGTGAGATCAAGCCCAGCATTGGGCTCTGCGCTGGACGTGGAGCCTGCTTGAGATTCTCTCTTTCCCTCTTCCTCTGCCCCTCCCCCCTCTCAAATAAATAAGTAAATAAATAAAATTTTAAAATTTTAATATGTAGAAATAAAATTCATGACAATAATAATGCAAAAGGCAAGAAGAGAGTAAAATTAAAGCACTCTATAGTCCTTGCATTAGTGAAAATATAAGTTTACGTTAGAGTCTAGCAAATCAAGATGCATGTTGTATTGTAATCGCTATGGTAACCATGAAAAGAATAGTAAAATAATGTATAATTAACAATCTATTCAAAAGGGAAATAAAATGATTAAAAGCATCTGATTGATTTTTTTTTTTTTCGAGTGCAAGAAAGAGTGAAAGCAGCATAGAACAGATGGGACAAACAAAGCACATGGTGAGATGTAGATGTGAACATCAATAATTTACTTTAAATATAAGTACTTGGATTAAAAGGCAAAGATTATTCAGTCCGGATGAAACCACAGAAACAAAACCATGGAGCTTAAGCAGGAGAGCATGCAGGAAGAAGCAGAGAAGATGCATTTGCAAGCGGATTTCAGAACAGCCTACCAGGAGTGTTTCTCAGAGTTGAGGGACACGTCTCCAAGTGTGAAACCGGATCCTTTGTGCCCAGTAGCAAGAGGAAAATGCATAGGCTGATGCCAGACCTTTCCCCGAGACCAGATTTGGTTTGAGAAACAAAAGGAGATGGACTAAACAGGGAATCACACACTTGAGTTTGGCAGTGTGTGCCGCTGATAAATGTGTAACACCTGGCTCTCCAAGTGTAATTCCAGCATGGATGTTGACTTTAACAAATCGGATGAAAGTGAAACAATGATGTGTTGGAACTTCACTCATCCACCAATGGTCTCTGTCTTATTTGTGGAATTGGATCATAGTTTTTGAATACTGGAAGAAATAGGGTTTTTTTTTCTATTCACAATGCAATGGCTACAAACGTGACATATTTTTAAGTTTCATCGGCATTATTAACATTTTCTCCATCACTTCCTTAGATCTAGACCAGGGCTCAGCAAACTACAACCCAAGAACCACATTAAACTTAGTTCACATAATTTTTTTAAATTATCCATTCCATTCTAAATATCACAATGCTTTGATAGGCACCAAAATATATGAATGAACTCTTTTTAGTAGTCAAATGTTGTACATCATTTCTTTTTTCCTTGAACTTCTATTTTCTTTTCATTTCTTTCACATAATTTTATCCCAGTGCAATATTGTTATGCTTAAACATTTTTATTGATTATCCTATCATGTTTCTTGCAACAAAAATAATATACAAATTAAAATTTAATTTGTTTTCATTTCTATGTCCATAAATCTCATAAATATTGTTTCATCTGGTTTATTGCAGTTATTGCAGTTATCAGAGGTACACAAACAAAATAAACATTATAAATTTTGACAAATAATGATTAAAATGTAAAAGTGTACTAGAAAATTATCATTTAATGATATTGGATGTTGCTAATTGGATTCTCAATTAGTTCATGTAACCACAGGTAAATATTTAAGTATGACTTATTTTCAGAAACAGGCTTAGCATCAATTCTTTTCCTCTTAGATTTTATAGATGTAGGAGCTGAGACTCCTTGTTCACAAAAATAACTGATAGAGGGAAAAGGAGTTTTATTTTTAAAATATCACTCATGGCTTGGAAATCCTTTCAAGTTATATGCCAAAATCATGTAGTCATCATCAAAAATTGTTATTAATGGTCTATCACTGGTAATTTGATTAGATCCTTCCTCAAATTTGTTAAAACCCAGGAATTAGAAACCACCCAACTTGTAAAAAATTTTGTTTCTAGTCTTTAAAGTCATTCAATTTTCCAACTTTTAATAGTTTGGACAAAGGAGCCTAAGACTTATCATTTACTATTATTTATTCT
Source organism: Callorhinus ursinus (assembly GCF_003265705.2). NCBI lineage: Eukaryota > Metazoa > Chordata > Mammalia > Carnivora > Otariidae > Callorhinus > Callorhinus ursinus. The sequence goes on from NW_027397072.1 coordinate 74,739,111, forward strand.
TGTTATTTTTAGAGAAATCTCATTTTTGTAGCTTAAGTTAAAGTGAGATTGAAAAAACAACAACACAAATATAAAATTTGCACATTCTTTGGGAACAAAGAATAATCATGCTGAATTTCTGTTTGTAGGACATCCTGAAATATCTTTAAAAAGCGAGACAGGTGAAAAGAGTTGGATACTCAATAGTTGTTATATAGAGATAAGTTATTTATTAGTGCTTGAAAAGGAGCATGTTTATAATTACATATTTGGTATTGTTAGAAAAGCACATCAAATCGGAGAGGAAGGAATTATCCCTAATTAAATAAAGTTGATTTTGTAAAGGTCAGCATATTATGTTCTAGTTTATGTTTTGGGAACATTTTATCCTACACCTGTACAGAGATACCTGTTCTATTTTTTTAATAGACTTTATTTTTTAGAGCAGTGTTAGGTCACAGCACAACTGAGTAGAAGGTACAGAGATTTCCCATGTATTTCCTGCCATCACTCATGCACAGCCTCCCCCATTATCAACATCCCTCACTACAGTGGTGCATTTGTTACAACTGATGAACCTACTCTGACACACCATCACCTAAAGTCCATAGTTTACAGTAGGTATTACTCTTGCTGTTGTACCTTTCTGTGGGCTTGGACAAATGTGTAATGACGTTTCCACCAGTACTATGTATACAGAGTAGTTTCACTGCCCTAAAAGTCCTGTGCATACCAGTTCATCTCTCCCTTTCCTCTAATCCCTGGAAACCACTGATCTTTTTACTGTCTCCATAGTTTTTGCCTTTTCCAGAATGTGATGTAGTTGAAATCATAGAGTGCAATCTTTTCATATTGGCTTCTTTTACTTAGTAAAATGCATTTAAGTTTCCCCCATGTCTTTTCATGGCTTGATTGTTCATTTCACTTTAGTGCTAAATAATATTCCATTGTCTGGATGTTCCAGTTTATCCATTCATACTGAAAGACATTTTGCTTGCTTCCAAGTTTTGGCAATTACCAAAAAAAAAATCTATAAACATTTATGTGCAGGTTTTTGTGTAGACATGTTTTCAACCCCTTTAGGTAAATACTAAGCAGGATTTCTATATTGCATGGTAAGAGCATGTTTAGTTTGGTAAGAAACTGCCAAACTGACTTCCAAAGGGCTATACCATTTTACATTTCCAGCAGCAATAAATGAGGGTTCATGTTGCTCCATGTCCTGACCAGCGTTTTGTGTTGTTGGTGTTCTGTTTTGTAGTGGTATCTCATTGTTCTAATCTGCATTTCCCTGATGGCATATAACATGGAGCATCTTTTCATGTGCTTCTTTGCTGTCTGTATATCTTTTTTGGTGAGGTCTGCTAAGGTCTTTGATCCATTTTTTAATCATGTGGTTTGTTTTCTTATTGTTGAGTTTTAAGTGTTCTCTTTATTTTGGATAATAGTCCTTTATCAGATATATCTTTTGCAAATATTTTTGCTCCATCTGTGACTTGTCTTTTCATTCTCTTGATAAATGTTCTTTTAAGAATGAAATTTAAACTACTCTGTGGAGAGTCTTAGCAAAAGGAAAGTATTAGACCACCAGTAAGTGGGAGACCTACAAAAAGTTTATTAATAATTGTTGCTATGTATATTATTTACATTAAAATCTATAACATATCCCAGCTATAATATAACAATAATACAAATATGTAAATATAATAATAAAAATATATATAAATATAATAACAGGTAAAAAGAATAATTGATCAGCAAATGGCTGGCTAGTGACAGTGAGGAGACATATACCCAAATAAAAATAAATATTAGGGTTGTTTTGTGTGTATGTGAATAAGGGCATGTTCTTCAGTTACCTAAGAGAAAACTAGAAAACTACAGTAAAATAATCTGGTGGTAAGCATTGAATTTATTGTAGAACTAAAATTAAAACAAATGTGGGTTTTTTGATTACAGAAGAGAATGTAAATATCTAAACCAAGATATTATGAAAACGGAATGAAGTAACAAAGTTGAGAGGGGAAGGAAAAAGACATGAATTGTTAGTGTAAGCGTAACAAAACCCTTCAAAGTTGGGAGGTCACAAGATATCATTTAATAATACAGGTATAAATATCCTTTTTAAATGAAATTTTTAGAACAATTTTTTTATGGAATACAAAATACAGAAATACAAAAAATTATAAGTGTGCCAACTGTTGAATTTCACAAAGTGAACATATAAATATACTCATACTAAAAGGACCCAGATCAAAAAATAGAACATTACCAGCACTCGGAGGCTTCCTCTTACCTTCCTACAGTCACTCAAGGGCATCCATTATGCTCAGTTCTAACTGAATACATTAGTTTTGTCTGTTGTCATGTGTCATGCGTGTCATGTAATTGGATTCATATACTATAATGTGTCTGATTTCTTTTGCTCAACATTATATTTTTGAGATTCAGTCATGTTGCATGTAATAGGAGCCCATTCATTATCATACATGTACTCAGTTATATGAGTATATCGCAATGTATCCACTTTACTACAAGAGGGCATTTATTTGAAAGGTTTTAGGAGGAGGCTACTATAAATAATTTTGCTATGAATATTTTTGTACTTGTCTTTTTGGTGAGTATATGCCTGCTTTTCTGTTGGGAATAATTATTCAAGGGGAAGAATAAAATGTATTAATTTAAATAAGCAAAAATATTATCCCTGTCATATAACAAATAAACTTTATTGATTTCATCAAAAATTAAAACATAACTATGAAAAGAAAATGGGAGGGGCACATGGGTGGCTCAGTTGGTTAAGCGTCTGCCTTCAGCTCAGGTCATGATCCTGGGATTCCAGGATCGAGCCCTGTGTCGGGCTCCCTGCTCACAAGCAGTCTGCTTTTCCCTCTCCCTCTGCCCCTCCCCCTGCTCATGCTCTTTCTTTCTCTCTATCTGTCTGAAATAAATAAATAAAATCTTAAAAAAAAAAGAAAATGGGAGAGAGGACATGGATAGGCTTAAGAGAGCTATTGCTTTATCTAATAATATAAGAAATCAATAGATAATGTCTAATAGAGTATTATAAAATATTTTATTATAATTTTAATAGAATATTTAATATTTATGATATATAAACTAAATTTGTCTATTGAAAAAGAAGTTATTTTAAAATAGTGTATATAAGGAAACTGTCCACCAGTTTTCTTACTTAAAAAATCAGCATATTAGGATATCATTTAAAAATATGGAGATAAATGTCAAGAGATTGCCCCAAATAATTGAAATTTGTTATCTCAGATGGGTGGGGAAGATTTCTTTTTGTAATAAGTCTTGTAATATCATCTAGCTTTTCTCTAAGCCCCCTGTATTATTTGATTTACTACCATATGCATGTATTATTTTAGTAAAATTAAGGGTTTCGTTGGTTTGGTTTGGTTTGGTTTTGCACAAGGACAACCAGCAATAACTTAACATAAAAGTGATTGTGAATCATATAAATGGATCTGACCAAAACTGAACTAAACGTACCTCCAATTCAACTCCCTTTAGCCAGATCCTAAAAATGCCCCCCACCACTTGAAAACCATCCGACACTTAGATGAATGAGTCGGAGACAAAAGTCCAAATGAGAAGAGACCGGTTTTTAACTACAGTTCAGTATCTTGCTTTTGCAAATTTTACACAAATGTGTGACCATATAAACAATGTAAGGGACTCTCCCAGGGCCAGGAAGGAGAGGTGCAAGTGTGGGCCTGATAAATCTGCTCCTGGGAGCAAAGGGAAGAAGGTAGACTAAAAGACCCAGACTCAAGCCCAGATCTGCCTTTTAGGAATTATGGGATGCAAAATACTTAACTCAAATTCTTTATGCCTCAGTTTCCCAATCTGTTAAGTGGCAATAATAAACCCTTATGTATTGTGCTGAGATGCTAATAAGATCATGATGATATCATGTTAGTGAAATACCAGCTAGCTTCAAAGTCAAAAGCAGTTGGCCCACATCCCATAGAGAAGCCTGGGATCCTCATATCTGTGGTGCAGTAGGAATTTAGAAACCTCTGGTTATCGTGGGGTACGTCCTTAAGTAGCTCTGATCCAAATTATCTTAGGACAATCTAAAAATTCCAAATTAAAGCAATTTTCTTTCATCTTTGACAAACATATCGAGCCAGTCAGATTACTAGTAAATTGTGTTCCAAAATCAGGCCCATCTAGGAAATGAGGTTCTAGATGTCTCCCAAAAATCACAGTGAGAGGAGCAAGTTCTGACTAGGAACTTTTGATCTTTCTCTTCCTCCTGTTTGTTATCTCTAAGAGTAAGAAAGCAAAGCTGACTTATCCATAGCTGGCCTCTTAGAACAAGACATTAATTGGCAATGCTGTATAAAACTCAGATGTAGGAAAAGGGGTAAAAATCAAAGCTTCTGTACCTTCCATTTGGAATTCCTGCAGCAGTTTTACCAGGTTGGTACCATTTCACTTACCTCTTTATTACAAGCCATTTTGTTGTTGTCTGCTTCATGCTTAGGGCTTATAATTTCATGGTGTGGATTGTATCTTCGTCACTAATTCATTTCAACAAATATTTGTTGAGTCCTTACTATATACACAACTTTGTGACTATGCCAGGCAAAGGAACAAGAAAGATGATTAATACATTTTCCTGGTCTGAAGGAGCTTAAAATCTAGCTGCAGAACATTTCCAGTGCTAGGAATTTTTCCTACAGAGACACTCACAAAAGTTCACCAAGTTGGGGCACCTGGGTGGCGCAGTCTGTTAAGTGTCTGACTCTTGATTTCAGCTTGGGTCTTGATCGAAGAGTCATAAGATCGAGCCCTGTGTCAGGCTCCACGCTGAGCATGGAGTCTGCTTAAGATTCTCCCTCTCTCTCCACCCCTCTGCCCCACCCTGCTTGTGAATGCATACTCTCTCTCTAAAAATAAATGAATAAATAAAAGTTCATGTTACAAGGATATTCACTGCAGCCTTGTAATAGGAAAAAAAACAAGTGTTGGGGGGGGACAACCTAAATGTCTAGCAGTACAGGACTGGTTAAATTATAGTTCACCATACAGTTCACCATACAACACTCTATTAGCCTCTCTTAGCCAGGGTCCTCATCCAAACCCCAGAAAACAGAGAGTGATTCGAGTAACTCTGTTTTTTCCTAAGGATCGTACATGACTACTATCATTCTGGATGCATAGGGGAGAAGTTAATTCGTGACATACATTGTGGCCTCAGAGTATTAAGACTTAATTCTTTAATGGGACCCAAGTTAGTATGGAAATACCTGCGACACGTAGTATAAAGTGAGAAAAGCAAAATGGACAGCAACGTGTCCGTTTTGTGTAAATAAAAAAGATACTCTATCTGCTTATCAGGGCAGAAAGTTAGGTAAACAGAGGCTGGCTGCTGGGCCCAGTGAACACCGAGACCTGGTGACAGGCCTTGGTTCCTGGAGTCCAACTCATGCAGATACAGACCAGAGAGGTGGATCCTCTGTCCTGGGCAGAAGAAGACAGCCCTGACCTCTCTTCCCTTCCTTGGGCCCTTTTCCATCTGTTAGATGGGGCCCCGCTAATTTGTCAGTTTGAGGATGGATTTAGTGTATGTTCCACAGGAATGAAATCAGTAGGAAAATAAATCTGAGGGACTTTCCATTTGGTCCTGACTTCTACGCCACATGGCCCCTGCCCCATCAGCCTTACTCAGATTGTGTTTCAGGCCATTCCTGTGCATTTACAAATAAAACCAGGCTGCTCTGGGCACACTTCTGAAGTGACGCCTGGAGCCCCGCACACTTGGGCCAGAGATTGATATAGTGTGTGCGCGCCAGGGCCAATACAACTCTTTTGATCTATTTCCGAAGGCAGCTTCTTGCCTCCTGCCTCAAGTGATTGATTAAGTTAGGATCTCTTTTAGGAATTCTCTCCACTCCTGCCTCCTCACAGGCTCACAGCAAGCCCTGCCAAATTTTACTCTCCTTTTGTGCTACAGATTGTTTTGTTCCCAGGGAGTACATGGAAACTATGTTCTTAATATGCAATCAGTTACCTAGTCCTTTATATGCAATCAGTTACCTTGGAATTCCTGTTTTGCATTCAGTTTGGTATGGGCACCCTCTTATCACATCATCAGTCATGTTTCTAGCAAGGCTTTGGCCTTATGGTTAGAGAGTAGCTTTGCTTCAGAGCTTTCCTTCCCCTGTGCGCCTCCACCCCCATTTTGATGTGAGAATCACTGGGGAATCAGGGTGATACCATTTGTTTTAAAACAAGCTAGTGCACATGTTTGTAGACTTGTAAAGACCTTAGAATGTAAGTGGACTGATGCATTGTTCTTTAGGCCCCAGCTGGGCCTAGAGAAGGGGACCCTGGATCAATGGGTGTTGGTGGGTGGAATGGAGATCCAATGTATTCCAAAAAGTACCAGCTCTTCCAGTCATGCAGACCTGGTTTCATCTCCTGCCACCAAGCACAGTGTTTGCTTATAAAAACAGATTATACTTCCCATCGTGCATGAGCAGTGAGGAAACCTGGAGTGAATGAGGGAATTCCCATCACTGCTTCTAAGTCCTCCATCTACCCCCCCAAACCTTATATTGTCTATTCCGAAGTGGCCCATCCTACAGCGTGAGTCTGGTCCTTGATGAAATGACTTTATCTGGAGATCTTTCTTCCTTCTTTTCTGTGGCCCTCACAATTCCTGGTGTCCCTTCACCATATACCAAGACTATCCTTCGGTTTCCCTGGACCTTTGGTGAAGTCTCGTTTAATTGTGTATATGATAACTAGGATACTAACATTGTATTAGCTTATTGTTTATATGTTTATCCATTCACTGATTTACTCACACAACAAGTACTTATTAAAGGCCTTTAATGTGCTGAGCACAATTCAGGCCCCGGGGTTATAACAGTAAACAAGAGACAAAATTCCTGCCCTCGTGGGTCTTAGGGAGATAATCAACAACAACCACAAAAACAACAAAATAGACATATAGTCTCAGGTTGTTAATGTGAAGACCAATGAAGCAAGAAAGGAGGAAGAAAGTGACAAGGATGAGGGATCCTTGGACAGAATAGATGCTCTTTGGAAGGTGACATTTGGGTGGAAGCCAGAGTGACATGGGTTCAAGGAAGAGCCAGAAGTCCCATGTGGCAGGGGCTCAAAGAAGGCTTGGTGGGAAATGAGGCATCAGGTAGGACGTTGCAGCTATGGTAGGGGTTTGGGGTCTTTTAGGCATAAGGGAAACCAGGAGTAGGTTTTGAGTGGTGGGAGGACATGGTTTAATTTGACTTTAAAACATCACTATGACCGCTCTGTAGAGAACACATAGTAGGGAGCAAGAGGGAAGCAAGAAGCCCAGCTACATGGCTACAGCAACTCAGGCAAATGTTGGCAGGCTTGCACACTGTTATAATGATTGAGGTAGCGAGAAGCCATCAAATTCAGGATATCTTCTGAAGACAGAGCCAACAGAACTTGCTGAGGGGTGTGTGAGGGAAAAGCTGAGTCCTGGGTTTTGAGCCTGAGCATTTGGGTGAACCGTCATGCTACTTATTGAGAGGAGGAGAAGTGTGGGCAGGGCTGGTGTGGGACAGGAATCAAGAGGTGTGTTTGGACATGGGAACCGCGGGATACTTCCCACGTATCTGAGTATCTGGCTCAGGAAGAGACTGAGGCTGGAGATGTAAATAGTGGTGTCATCGGGACCTTGATAATATTAGGGCCAAGGGACTGGGTGGAGTCACTCAGGGAAGGAGTGTAGATGGAGAAAAGAAGAGGTCCAAGGAGGGAGCCATGGAGCACTGCCAACATTTATAAACTTAGAAGAGGAAGAAGAGCTACCGCTGAGCAGACCCTTCCTGGCCTAGCAGATTTGTACGTGTCCCCACCTAGTTTCCTGGACCTCCCAGACCAGAACCAGTCTTCTATATCGGGGGCTAAGTCTCCCATCCCACGGTGCACTTGGGGATGTCATGAATCTAGTTCTAGTGCAGGCCCTGGTGGCCTCCTTCTGCTTTCGGCAGGAGCTCTAGATCCCAAGCATCTGTTCGGACCTAGAACTGGCAAACTGACGGTTTCAGCCCCACTTGTAATATCATCTCTCTATTTTGCGTTGGAACCAGAGCTGATTGTGTTGTTTTAGCAAGAGTATATGAATATGTTGTGACTCCTTAATTTTCTCTGTCATCTGTGTCTTTTGGGAATATGGGCAAAGGACATTGCGATTCTGACTGGGGCACAAACATTTTGATTTTCAAGGGCTTGTTTTCTGTATGGTTCAACCTCACCCTTTGCAATCTCTCCAGCCACTGGTTATCCCTGAGTCACTCACTCAACTTTACTGACAGGTAACTATGTACATTTGCAAAAAACAGACTAAGATGTTCTCGCCCTCCAGGAACTTAAACTCAAGCCAGGCGGTTGAAGCCCACAAACAGAACATGACGGAGGGCATCAGGGTATATACATTCTTGTGTGGATCCACTCTGCAACAGTGCTTAGCACATAGGAGATCCTCAGCAACTGTGAAAGGCACAAGCCCACTGGGGCTCATCATTGTCTGGTGGCCTAAACTGGTGGGTCCTCCAAAGCAAAGCAAGCAGCCAAGACAGCTGCCTCGATACCACTATTATGAACAGTCATTAAAAGGTTCCATACTCCTAGTAACAACATATCCCCTTACTTGGCAAAATGCTCAAGACTATAGCTTAAAAAGTGCTTCTACTGACATTCTGTCTCTTAATTCCCACAACTCTGCTGCAAGTATCTGCATTCTCACCTAACAGAAGGAGACACACATTTTTGGAATGGCCTCCGGGCCTGCTCATGTGTGCCCCCCGGGGCGCTGAGGTACCCACCCGGGGTGATTTGGGCAGGCCAAGCAGCAACACCAGGTGCTCCCTGCTCCTATTGGTCTCCCAGGATGGAAGACACAGCAGTGAGGGAGGGAGATGTGGCAAACTCTGGGGCTAGGCCACACTGTGGAAAGTAGAGGGAGGGGAACCAATGGGTCTGTAAGGCTTCCGGGGTCATCATGCTCGTGTGCCACTCAGTGGACCAGGGCTGGTATTCCTGGCGCATGGGGCATTACGGAGTCAAGCTCTGTCCTTAGACCTCTGTGCCTGTGCCTAGCGGGCTGCTGATCCTGCCAAGGGGCAGACGCATGTCCACAGTGCCGAACAGGGGATGGTGCCGAGGCTAGTCTTGGCCGCGGGGCAGGACCGGGACCTGGACATTGAGAGGCGACTACACTTCAGTAGCTAATAAACCCATCGTGGTGCTACAGGGGGCTTGGCTCCAGATCATTTTATCTCCTATTTCACAAGAATGAAATCCCAATTTAAAACAAATGCTCAGTTTACCAAACAGAAGAGGAAAACAGTAGATAATAAGAAAACAAAAAGGAGCATGCTCTGAGCCATCTTTGTTTTATTATCATCATATTTTGTCTTCCAAATGAAGCATCTTTACATGCAAATCCATTTTTGTATATTTTGACTGATTGCTGGCAAGATAGAGAGACGTAAATATTTCTGGAAATGGACATGGCGTAAACATATCATTAGCAGGGCTGCAACTTTGTGTGTCTGTGTGGTTTGAAAAGATGTTTATGGCGAGTTCAGTCAACAGACCCTCCTCAACTCTCTCTGATCAAGAGTCTTTAAGGCTCGAGAGCATCAGGCCTGGAGAGGATAGACAGGAAAAGTTCTGGGAGTTTGAGGAACATTCCAGATTTTAAGCATTAATTAAGTTAGAAACCCACCATCTGCACACTCGCTCGTAACCCTTCTGATTATCTTTCTTTAATTTTTAAATGTACGGAGCGTGTTTAGTTGTGTCCCATGACGCTGATGCTGCTTTAGAAATTCCAGCTGTTGCATAGCTTTTCCTAACGACATTACTGAGCAGCTCAGCCACTGCGGGGGGGGGGAGGGGCGGGGAAGGGGGGACCTCAAACTCCAGTGGAGCCCAGGCCTGTAAAATACATGTCAAGAGGCGATTGCAACTTTCTCTTTTCCTTTTTAAAAAAATCAGACCTAGTCACAGCGAGGCCCCACTCCAACACAGGAGGATTGAGTGTAAAGACGTTAGCAGCCGAGTTAAGATGGCAGCTTTTTCACGTCTGGGATATATTGCTTTGTCTAACAAGGCGCCCCAGCAGGCTTCCAATTGTGGTCTCTCTGCAGACCCTCCCAGCTGCACGGGCTGATTGACAGGCTGTGGGCAGATGCGGTGCCAGACTCTAATAAAGAGAGGGCCTTGGGAAAATATAAGGCAATTATTGATGGGCAGCAATCCACTAATCAGACAATTTCAAAATTAATCCCATATTCCCTTACTGTATTAGCTTTCTTTCTTGTTTGTATTTATATAGCAAATTCATGACTTCAGTGAAAATTCTTCCCTCCAGCCCAATTATATCTCTCTGAGGGCATTAAATTAAAAAACAAGAGATATTGAAAGTGGCTCGCAATTAGTTTCTTTAGTTAAAGGTGCTGCATGCACTTAGTGACAGTGGGGTTCATAACAGGATGTATTATAATAAAAGTAAACACTCATATTTTCTTCCTTGTCTTGACAGGGTGAGGGCTGGTAAGAATAATATGCCCGGCATTACTCTGGCCAATGATAATGGGTTAAATAATTGTGATTTGATTTTGGAGCTGATTAGATTTGCATAAAATCCTACTCAAATGTCTTGACAGGCTCCAAACATGTCAGGATACACCGACCTTCCTTTGCCGTGGTCCATCCTGGTGGCCTCCTCCGTCTTTCCTGTGCCTCATTAAGAATGTGGATTTTTTACAAGAAAGTCATTCAGAGAAAACCCGACCAGTTTCCATTACAGTCTTCTCATGCAGGATTACCTTCCAAGTAGTGATATGAGACTTTTAAATATACATAAAGGAGTTTCAAATATTTTGCCAGTTACTCTTCTAGAAGCCAATCTCTGTGTTACTATTTCCACCCTCATTTCATCTCCCTTCTCCACTTCAGCCCCCACCCTGCCACTTTCTTTTGACCTGAAACATATGGAATTCTCTTTGGGTTCACTATAAAAACTGCTTCTGCAGAGTGCCTCCTGACTGCATGCCTTTATCACCTAAACTGAGGAAAGTTGAATATAAGGATTATTCGGAGGACTTACAGGGCCAGAGCCTCCTGCTGGGGGCCCTGAAGGCTGTGGCTAACCAGGCCTGCCTGCTCTCGCACTCTCTCTCCCCGACACCCACACAGGCTCAGCTGTGTTACAGTCTGCTCCATCCATCCTGTCCTTGGGCAGGAGGAATTGAAGCGGCTCTTGCGTAACAGCCTCGGGTACCAACAGACGCAAGTACCCAAGTACCATTCTGATCCAGGCCCCAGGTCTAGCAGCTGACCTTGTTGCTAGTTTGGAAATCCTCAGCATGCAGGCCATTACTCTTCCCTCCTGTGCCTGGAGTGACATTGGTAATCAGTCAGGAAACTCTTCTGGAAACAGTCTTAGAATCTTAGAATCTACATGGATTGGGTTTTGGATGGCCAGTCAGCGAGGTCCAAGAAGTAAAGGCTGAATGTGAAGCTGAGAAGTGTGAAGAGACCTTTCTCTTCCAGATTGTTGGAAACGGGGGTGAGAGAAAGCGAGGAAGGGAAAAACCCAAGGAAAAAAGTGGAAAATGTGCAGAGCGTGTGGAGGGCATCCTGAGAAGCCCAGCCTGCCTAGAGCAAAAAGAGTATAGATGAGGCTGCATAAGCAGAAAGGAACCAGCATCTTGTTCAACACAGTGCCTTTGGTCTCTCCACCAGTCGGTGACAGCTGACATGCAGCCTGGCCCAAACCAAGCCCCCACCCAGGCCCGGGTGTGGGGCTCAGTTCTCTGTGCCTCTGTCCTTGTACTGATGGCCTTCACAGAACCACAGACTAGGGATCTGAGCCTGAAGTTGGGCCATTCACTGTGCAGCTTCCCTAGTACTGACTCCCTACCCGGCTTTTAGGGTATCATTGTTCCCGGATGTTCGTCTTTGGACCCAAGGGGACATCTCCCTTGAGCCCCTCTCTGTTGGAATGACTCCTTGATGACTGCTGCGGTTTGGTTCCACACCCATTTGATGTCACTTTCTGCTGTTACACTAGACTTCCTCCCGGAACTTTCTAGAGCCCACCTGAGGGGTCTAGTCCCAGGTCCCCATTGCTGCTATCGTCCATGCATGACCGTGCTATGTGTTGTAACAAATTTTTCCTTCTCTAAAAGTGAATTGTTAGAAAAGAAAAGAAAAAAAAGTGCAAAATGACTAGGACGGTTTTGAGCTTCAGATCGGTGTCATGTAAGAAGTATAAAGAAGAGAAGACCCACCGAGTGGGTGAAAACATTGAAGGTCTGTCATGAGCAAGGGGTTTCCGAGTGGCCTGGAGAGGTGGAATGGGGTCAACGAGTGGAGGTCCACAAAAAGTCAGGTTTTGGCTTTATCTAAGGAAAGAGTTTCTAGAAGCCAGATATTTCTAAAGACAGAGAGGGTTGCCCAATCTTCAGTGACAGCCCTGTCACTCAGGCTATTCAAGTAGAGCCTGGACAACAGTTTGGCAAGGATGCTACTTCAGAAGCTCGGCTTCACATGTAAGTGTCAGTGACTTCAGGGTCACGTTCAGCCTTAAGAAGCAATGCTTCGGTGTGGCTACAGAGGGAGTGATAAGGCCATTACCTTTGCATCTATTGAATCTGACTGGTTCTGAATGGGTGTCAGCTTCTATTCTGGTGACACACCAGGGGAGTCAAATAAAGAAGAGAACATTGGGATCTCATGACCTTTCCCAAACATCTCATGGTTTTTGTTCAAAAGTTTTCTATTCCATTAGTTCCATTCCTCGTGAAACAGTCTTCAATTTGGTTATTAAAAAAGTCTTTCTTGGCCACCCACAGAAACTACATCTGAGGCCTATGAGCAGGCGTTTTTCCTTTTAATGGCTTTTCCATATGTACCATGTATACCATGGAGACTAATATGAAGTCTCATATCAGGCCCCTTCTCAAGAAGTTCTAGTGGCTCCCCTGTTGCCTGCTGGTGTGGCCTCCCTGCTTAGCCTGGTGCCCATAGCCTTTTAAATCTGGCTCCCATCTGCTCCCCCAGCCTCATCCCTGGCCTTTTTGCTCTAGGCAGCCTGGGTTCTTCAGGATTCCCTCCACACACTCTGCATATTCTCCACTCTATCCCTTGGTTTCTCCTTCCTCCGTTTCTCTCATTACCTATCCCAACAATCTGGAGGAGAAAGCCCTCCTCACTCTTCTCAGCTTCTTCACACCTGCCCTTCTCTTCTTGACCCACTGCATGGGTGCTCTCAACCCCTGATTCATCTCTGTATTTGGAACTCTGCAAGAAGCCTTCTTCCAAAAGGAGTAGGAATTACATAGGGCAGGAAGGAGACAAACCACTGAAAACAGGGACTTCCTTACTGCGCCTTATTGGTTTGAGGTGCTTAGTCAATGTCAAAAGCAGTGGACATTTGGGGGAGCACCTGGCAGCTGGATAAATGACTCATTCTTTGGGCAAAATCCTTCCCTGGGTGGAATGGGAATCGTGGGAGGCTGTGTCTCTGACCTGTGGGATTTGCACCATGGAGGCCTGGAACTGACAGAGTCAGGAATGCTACCCATGTAGGTGAGGTGGAGGGCTGGAATCATAGGTAGTCAGGATTCCTGTTTGGAAGTGGCTCACTGTTGAGAAGATTTGAAAGCACTGTTGGTCAAATTGTGGATTGTGGGTAGGGAACACAGAGGGTGTTGGAATTGGAAGGCTCGTGTTCCGTTCACTAACTAGGCAATCTTTGCCAAGTTGTTTCATATTTCTGAATGTCAGTTTCCACATCTGTATAACAGTGATGATAATACCTGTCTTCGTGGCTAGTGTAAAGGATCAAGTTGGAAGGTGATTTGCAAATTGCAAAGCATTAGAAAAGGTTTTATAATGTAGAAGCTTCACCTTGGAAAGTCGTTGGTTGGTTCTGATCCCAGAAAACAAGATGATGAAGGTGGCTGCCTGCAGGGCATGTGCACATGGCACATGGTGCAGTGGGAGTGGGTGCTGGCCATGGGGGGCCTAATACAGTCTTTTTGTTCATTCGTTGATTTGTTTATTGAGATACAGTTCATGGAATATAAAATTCACTACTTTGAAGTGTACAATTCTATGGTCTTTAATATGTTCACTATGATGTACAACCATCACCATTAAGTCCAGAACATTTCCATCACCCAAGAAAGAAACTCACTCCTATTAGCAGTCTCTCCCTATACCTCATAGTTGTGTGTGGGGAGGTGAGTAACCAGAGCAACTCTAATCTGCTTCCTATCTCTGTAGAGTTCCCTATTCTGGATGTTTCCTATAAATGGAATCATACAATATATGGCTTTTTGTGTTTGGCTTGTTTCACTTAGCACAATGTTTTTAGCTTCGTCTGTGTTGTAGCATGTATTAAATCTCATTCCTTTTTTATGGCTGAATAACATTCCACTTGATAGGGTTGCCTCATTTTGTTTTTCCATTCATTAAGCGGTAGACATTTGGCTGGTTTCCACTTTTTGACTATTATGAATAAGGCTGCTATGAACACTGGTAGACAAGTGTCTGTGCAAATCCCTCCTTTCAGTTTTTTCGGGCAGATACCTAAGAGCAGAATTGCTGGATCATATGGTGACTCTGTGTTCAACTTTTTGAAGAACTGCCAATCTGTTTTCCACAGAGGCTGTACCATTGAACAGACGCACCAGCAGTGTACGAGGGTTCTGATTTCTCTACATTTTGCCAACGCTTGTTTTCCTTAAAAAAAAAAAAAAAATTATGGCCATCCTAGTGGGTGTGAAGTGGTATCTCACTGTGGTTTTGATTTTCATTTCCCTATTGAGGGAGCCTAATACATTCTTAACAGAATCGAACAGTCTATGAAACAAAACAGCTTAAAAGTTCCCCAGGTGATCTTCCTACAGAAGGAGAGGCTCTGAGATTGAGTTGTCACCTCCACCTTTACTGCTGCCATCTCTGTTCCTAGAAGCCAATGCCAAAGGGCTTCTATGTGCCAGAGACTGTGCCTTAGGCTTTAAGGGTAGCAGTCCTATAAATCAGGTATTCCTATTGTCCCGTTTTATAGCCATGTAAACTGAGGCTTAGTGATGTTGAACAACTTGCTCAAGGTCATACAGCTGAGTGGTGAGGCTGCTAGTATTTATTTCCAGGTCTGTCAGACTCCAAAGCCAAGCTCTTAACCATCATGCCACAGAGATTCCTGCTAGAGAAGAAAGCCATCACACACTGTCATACATTTCAAAATTCAACAGATGCTTCCTGAGTGCCCACTATGTGCCAAAGTCTGTGCTGGGCCCTTATGACCGTGAGTGAAACTGCTCTGCGGAACAGCTCATAGTCTGGAGAGTTCTGTCTGAGTTTGCCAGTGATTTCTGGAGAGTGGAGAAATGAGTTTTATAATTTTTATTTGATTTAGCCCTCAAGTTGTTAACACCTCCAGTGCAGGGACTGGGGAGAGGGTTGTCTATAAATATTAGCTCCCAAAGTAAAAATGACTCTTTTATCTCGGCAGACCTAATTAAGCTGGTGATTAGAGAAGGATCAACACCTCCGTCTGTAACAAAAGACACGCCAGTGGGAGGTTCTGTCAGGGCAATTTCTCCTGCAATTTAGAATATTTGGGAGGACAGAACCCAGACAGCCCAGGGTGTCAAAACGGACAGGTCTTACTTCACATCACACACACACACACACACACACACACACACACACACACACACGACAGCCCAGGGTGTCAAAACGGACAGGTCTTACTTCACATCACACACACACACACACACACACACACACACACACTGCCCCAGAGACACTGGAACCCTGTAGCCCCACCACCTGGGAGGCATTTAACATCTCTCTAAAAGAAATAGAGGCTTCAAGCAATGGACACATTTACTGACAGAATCAAATACATTTTACGGGGCACAAATGGAGCCTGGCAGTTCTGGAATAGCTGCATATGTTTGGAGGACGCCGGCCAGCGTGGGAGATGAGCGGCAGACCAGGCTTGGATTTTCCTGATGGGATGTCCAGAGCACAGCCCCAGGCTTTGCTCCCCCATCTCTCCATGGAACGTGCAGATGTGACAACCCTTCCATGGGGAGAGTTGTTTGGTTTGCTCAATTATCTCCAAGGGAGATACTAACTTCCCTTGAGTCTCTGTCTTAAAGAATAGGATCTCTCTCTGGGGACCTGTATGTAGTAGGCAAGAATGAGAAGCATCTTCTTGCAAGAAAGCCTGTTTCCCCAAGTGTGATTTGCCTGGTCAGCGAACAGCAAGGATTCACCAATCTCCACTCCGTCCCCATCCCAAGGCAATTCACACCAACTGCATGAAAGTAAGAGAGTCAGAGCTTCACTAAATGGGCTTCCCTGGGCTCAGCAGTGAATGACAGTTGCCCAAGAGAGTAGCAGTAGTGTGTACATGTAAGGGAGAGAGGGGACAACTATCTCTGTGGCAAATAGAGAAGTTCACTCTGACCTCACAGTAATACATTTATGGAGTACTTACTATGTGCCAGGCACTGTTCTGAGCACTTTACATATATTGATTCATTTACTCCCCATAGTGACCCTATGCAGTAGGTATTACTAACCTCAGGTTACAAATGAACATACTGAAGTACAGAAAGATTAAGGAAGCAGAGCCTGTATCCCTAACCACTGTGCTATGCTGTCTGTGACTTGTGAACACTAGTCTGGGCATTTTCCAGCAACATGAGCGGCTCCTATGAATCAGATTCCCTTTACCTAGTTATCTGTATACTTGAGATGATGTGAGAGGGAAGGTTCGTAAGTATGGGGAATTTCTCATAAAGGAAAGGGTAGAAGGGAATGGATAAATCTATCCATCCATTCAACATACTTTTATTGGGCAACTACTATGTGTCAGTTATAGTATCCAAGTTAATGGAGCAAATCTAACCAACCTTTGTTTAAAAAAAAAAGTTTTATTGAACATTGCATGTTGTGATCAGTCCCATGGAGGTAGCAAATGGGGCCACGAGAGAGGAAGACCGGGCTGGAAGGAGAAACCCATGTTGGAGGGGGCATCATGGCAGGTCTCTCTTGGTGACGTCAAAGCAGAGACTAGTGTTAGCCATGTGAGGAGCAGTGGGAAGGACATTCCAGGGATGATGGTATGTTGTAGGCTCTGAGGGAGGTGTATCGTAGGCTCTGAGGGAGGAAAAGCCTTGGTGGATTGAATATCCAGAGGGGCCAGAGGACTGTGAGCCAGGTAAGGGTTGCCTGGGGAGGCCGGAGAGCCAGGGCAGGGCCTGGCCCATGTGAAGGGGAAGACTCTGCATTGGGTTCTGAGAGCAGTAAAATCCACTGACGGGTTAGAATCAGGAGAATGACACTGAAGGACTCTGGTCTCTGTGCAGAGAATGGATTGGAAAGGGGCAGAGACTGCCACAGCAGTAGAACTGAGAGGCACCAAGGGCTGAAGAAGGACAGAAGGCCTGGGGGCAGCGAAGAGAGGCAGCCATGGGAGCCAAGAGCCACTGAAGATGGGGCGGCCACTGCCGAGGTGGTATTTCCTCTAAAAGGGTGACATCTCTGGGGGCGGTTGCCAAGGTGAGCAATTAACAAAACTCCCAGAGTTAGTTGTCCTGCAGTTACCAGCAACAGCAAGCACCTTCGAGACAAGATGAGTTTGCAAACTTTTTTCTCCGAGAGCAAAATGCAGGAAAAGTCTGGAGGCTTATGCCACACTCCTCCAGGATACCAGAAGGGGGAAGGGTTGTGGCTCCAGGAAAGGCAGGACGCTGGCCCCTGTGGAAGAAGGGGACGTGAGAATCAGAGCAGGGAGACCCGAAGGGCCAGGAAGCACCAGTCACATACAGACACCCCCAAGCACTGCCTGCACCCCCAGCTCTTGGGAAGCAGGGGAGGTCTTGGAGATGAGCCTGGAGGCTGCAGGGGGCTCTATCAGGGGAGGACAGAGCAAAAGCTTTCCAGACCAAGCCCTGCAGAAGAGAAGGCTGCCTTCTGGAGCCCAGGAGACTGTTCACTGTGGCTGCAGCCTAGACAAGGCAGAAGGAGGGGAGAGGGACACGAGACTGTGAGGGGCTAGAGCAGTTTGCCACTGACAGAGCCCTGCACCACCCCACCCACCGTGAATGAGCCATCACTGGGGAGGGGGTCTCTGCCTGGCCTGTTGTTGTGCTGCCTGTGTACCTCGCCTTGACCACATGCCCAGGGCAGGGATCTGTGTGGCCCACCCGTCACAGCCTGCCTAGCGGCCACCTCAGGCACTACACATTCAGGAAGAGAAGCAGTCACGTTGGATTTAAGTGTTAATAAAAACGAAATCCCTGAGCAGTCACTGAAATTAGCCTGGGTATGATTGAAATGCCAAGGCAGGTCTTGTTATTTTTATGAAGCCGTGAATAATATAAGTATCCAATTGATAAAATGTTATTAAAGCTGACAGCCCTTAAGTGATCTAAGTGGTAAATATTGAAATGAGGTCTCTGCCACACCGTACCCGGGGGCCTGCGGCAGTAATAAGCATTGAGCAATGATTCCACTGGCTCTGGGGAGCTGCAGAGCTTAGGGGGAGCAAAGGCGTTCTTCCTAAATAATTAAACCGGGATTCCAGGGATGGATCGCAGATCCTTGTAGTGGTTTGTTAACGTCCGAAGGAGCTGGCCTCAGGCAAAGCCTCTGTTGGGACACCCTTCCCCCAACAAGGGTAGGAGGGAACAGGGAGGGGCTGGTACCTACGGCTTCCCCTCTTGGCCTCCAAGGAGCCTGCACTGAGCAAGGAGCATATTTCAGACTTTATTTATAATATAAACAGACTGGTGCACCCTGAGGGCAGCTAATAGTTGATGAGCAGTGGGGCTGCCACGTGGGTTAGAGATTTTATTAGCACGGCCTAGGAAAAAAAAAAAAAAAAACCACCATGGAGAGAAATGCAAAATGTGGTGCCTTCCTGATAATCGGATCATTAAAGATCTGGCAGGGAGCATATTTCTTTTCCTGTTCTTGGTAAAAGGCTCTGTAAGAGCTGTTACCTATTCCACCATCAGCTAAAAGGCCAGCTGTGCTGGGGCAGCGGGCCTCCCTGAGTCTGGCCAGGTGAGGAGTGGGGCTATTCTCAGCCCCTTCTAGGGCTCTGGGAGGAGAACATTTCTTTGGTGGCCGGTGGGGTCCCCAGTACCATCCATCTACCCCAATTCCCTGTCAGGTGCTGGTAAGTCTCTGGAGGTGGAAATGGGCAGGGAGGCATGCCGCAGACCTGTGGAGCTGGCCCGAGCCTCTTCGTCTCCGGAATTACTAACAATAGCGGCTGACCGCTGAAGAGAGGCCAGGAGGCTTGCCTGTTGGCTCTGCGCAGGGTCACAGGTCAGGGAAAGCTCTCTGGAGGTCGAGGAGGTTGAGGAGCTGTTCCTGGAGGAGGTGCACTTTAAGCTGATCTGTGAAAGACAGAGGGCAAAAGCAGGAAGATGGGAACCCTACGGGACCCCCTCCAATGACAGAAGGGCCAGCAGAGGGGACTGAGTTGTAGACTTCGGTCCCAAGCAAGTTGTGTCAAGCACTTGCCAGGTCTTGTCCGGGAATTCAACAGGACTGGGAGAGAAGAGGTGGTAAGGGGTCTGGAGAGAGGCATGAGCACCTCTGGTCCTGGGAGCCCTGCTGGAGGTGGGGGTAGTGCCTGGGTATCAGGATTTCAGGATAGATGGTTGGGGAGAGGGTGGGATTCTACTTTAATCCAGTTCTTATAAGTCTAGGCATTCGCACCGAGTCTGGGGCTCTAAGACTGAAAAATGTGCCCACCTGGTCCAGTGCCCCAAGGTTGAAGAGCCTGACCTAGGTTTGTACTCTGGAGTGGCTCCAGGCTACTCTCTCTTTCATGTTCCTCTGAAGCCACAGTGAGGGCACTCAAGCCCATTTCATTCCCTGAAGTCCTCCAGGCTCCTAGGGGAGAAGCAGTGGAAGCCATAAACGGTACAGTAATGGGGTGGGTTCTGTCACACTGGCCCACGGGCTGATGGCTTTCTGCAAAGCCCTGGAGGGGAGTTGTGGCCTCTCCTGCCCAGCTCACACCACAGGCTCTGATCTGCACTCTGTCTGGCCCTGCCCCTTTTCTGTTCTCAGCATGCTGCTCACAGCCTCCATTTCCAACTTCTGCCAAGGTAGAAATTGCTCCTTCCCTGACCTCTGGCCCTCCAAGTCTGGCCAATAAAATAACATAATATGTATTATTCAGAAATGACACCTGAATGTATGGACACCTCCATACCTTGGTCCAGGTTTTTAATACCCATCCTCACATTTAGCTTTGCTACAACCCTGGGAATAGTAAGGCAGTTTTCCCCATGCTGCAGTTAGAGAAACTGAGGTTTTCTAGCAACAAATGTGGACTTAGCTTGGCTCGCCAAAATCTCTTGGTGCCAAAATATTCTTTCTCCCATGACTCACTGATGGACGATGCTGCGGGGGGTAAAAGGCAGCCTGGAGGTCTTGATGGATAGGCAGCAGACCACAGAACACAAGCCGCTGTCTGGGAGAGATGGGCCTTCTGGTGTGGATAAGCTAAGGGGATGGATCTTCCCTTACCAGCCATTTTTGAAAGGAAAGATTATGGGATGTTTTTTAAGAATAGACGCAAGAGCTCTTGGGAGTGGACAGTGGTTTTGAGCCAAACTTAGGAAGAGGGAATAGTGGACAAGTGCATTAAAGAATATTTAAGCTTCCAAAAGCTTCAAGCAGCCCACTGTTGGGTCTGGGCACCTCTTTGGGCCTCTGTAAACAGCAAATCGATTGAGCATCAGGCTTGTTTTCATAGCGGTCCTACACACTGGGAGTATCAGATGAAGCAAACCTTTTATTTAGTTCCTGACAGGTAATTAAATTTGCCTCTGCATTGGTTTGCAATCCAGCCAAGGAGCCAGGAGTAGCATTCTGAATGGCTATAGCTATTTGCTGGAATATTACAACTTAATTTTGCCTCTCAAGTTGCAAGCAGAGATCTTGATTCAGTGGAAAGTTTGACTCAGCCTTGGGGCTCTAGGTTGGAGATTTCATTTTTTCCAACAGGAGTTTGCTCTCTGTCTCAAACATGTGAAAGCCCCATTTCCATATTTTTTCCAGAGGGACATACTGTGGGAACAACCAAAGGTTACAGAGTAAAGAAAAACAACAATTGGCAGTAGCAAGAGAAGGGATCCAGTACCTTCCCAAAGACCCATTTCTCTGAGAACCAGGGATTATTTCAGTGACAGAAAGAAGTTCAGGATTCCGTGGGCATCGCACAGGGAAGCAACCACATCTCTGAAGGACTGGGGAAACAGTCTATCAACTTCCTCCTGCAGGTCTCAGTTCAACAAGTGCTTTACAAAAGCTCTCAAAGAGCCCTGGGAACTCCTTCTGTAAAGCACTTGTTGAACTGAGACCTGCAGGAGGAAGTTGATAGAC